>NW_017731616.1:503047-517805 GCF_001890085.2 Hipposideros armiger
GCCAGCCCTGGAGAGTTTATTTTAGATGTAGATCTTTACAGATTTGGTTTGTTCTGTATTTTGAGCTCATCGAAGAATCCTATATTTAGTGGTATAATAAATATTTTCAGCCATATACTTTCTCCTTATTTTTTTTAATACTGTTATTTCACTTGGATGATTTTATAATTTTAAATAGTATGCTTAAATCTAAATTTCTTGATTTTTGATCATTAGAAAGTAAACAAAGTTGAGGAAGTTCTACCCTTATTTTTTTCCTCTCTACCACTCCCTAAACATTGAATTTGGTTTATTTTTTTTTATTGTTGAAATATATAACCTTTTCCTTCTGTAAAAGTACTTCATATTGTTGTTTAGCCTTATTTCTAAATATAAATAGATTCAGTTCTCCCTATCAGATTTTTTACTAGAGCTCAACATTTATCTTTTGGTTTGCTGGGTTTTGGACTCAAGTCAAGTTTTTTCAAGTAAGACTTGGAGTCACTGAGCTCTTGCATGTCTGAAAATGTCTGTTGCTTTTATACTTGAACAATTTGACTAAATATTAAAATATTTTTTCACACTGTTTTCTCTGTTAGAACTTTGTATACATAGATTGTATATTTTCTTGTGTTGAGTATTGAGTGTTGCTGTTGAGAGAAGCCTGGGTATTTTGTTTGCTTTAGGATGTGTGTGTATGTCCTATGAACCTGAAATTTTCTTTCTCTGCCTTGATATTCAGGAATTCTACCAGGACATGTCTGTCTATCTGAGGCCTGTTCATTTGCCCTCTTATGTATGGATATTGGGCATTAGGGATAGTCATGGTTGATGGATATTGGCTTTGCTCTTCCTTCTGAAATATTGTTTTAAGTGTGTCATTCCACTTGGCAGGAGGCATCTTCTTCTGCATATCTTTGGAAATACAACTTGTTTTATAATAGAGCCTCGTTGTTTCTTCCACTTCCTTAATGACCCACAGAGCCTAGTGTTGAGTACTGTATGCAAAAGTTTCTTAATAAATTTTTATTGAATAGATGAGTGAATGAGCCTGGACTCTTTTCCCTGATGCTGATTTGCCCTTTCTATTTCTCTCTAAATAGGGAGTGTGAATGTTGCAGACATTTTTCAGAATTTTGTCCATTTACCATCTCTTAAAACCATCACACTTATGGGAGAAGAGAGAAAGCTGGGTTGAAAACAGCAGTGATTTCTGGCATCTTCCATCTTTCACTGTCCTTGAAATTATTTTTCAAAGGCATAAAATTGTGGCCCTTCTTTTGTTTGATTATTGCTGGTACATTTTTCTGTGTTTTGTTTGCTGGCTTTCAGTTTTGTGTTGTTAACATTGTTCATTCATTGTTGATACCTGATTTTACTCTTCCTCCTTGCCCCAGAAATCATAAAGGTTTTCTAAACAAGTTTAGAACTCCAAAAACAGAGCTAAGTTTCTTATTCTTCCTTATATTTCTTATAGAACCTAGTCTAGGTCTTGCATACAATTGGTATTTAATAACTACTTACTAAATGCATAAATAATAAATTTTATGGTAATTTTGTCTAATCTATGACCTATTTTTGAAAGAAGGGGAGATACTGTACAATCCCCATGGAATCACCAAGTCTAATTTTTTATTAATCCCAAGAAGCCATGGATAAAGCACAAGGAAAGAGCAGTAGGACATGGAAGAAATGGACACACTTCAGAATGAGGATGTTTAGTACTCACTTCAGCCCTGGAAGAATTGAACACATCTATTTGCTTTTGCCCCCATCTGGGATTTCAGCTCTTAGGGCCCCTGAAAAGATACAGGTGAATGAGCAGGGAATTTATCAGGAGCACCTTTCTCCTTTGGGTTAGTTTTTATGTTTGTTTTTTCTTTCATCTTCACTAAACACATCAGTTTTAAGGACACCATGTGAATTTTTTTTTCCATGGATTCCTTTTATTGCTAAAGTCGAGGCTCACCTCGGACTATTTTTCATTTTTTCTTCTAAGCCTTTCACTGGCCACCCACCAGCTAGTTAATGTGTATGCACTTCTCTCTTCTTTGTGTGACTCTGTATTTGGCCTTGGGCAGATTCAGCTTCATGCCATTGGGCAGTTTCTTTTTTAGGGACAAGATGAAAAAGATTGCAGATCTTTGTGGTGATAAGTCTCTTTGTTCATTTCGGCATCTGTGTATTGATATTCTTTCTGTTTCCCTCCTTCAGGAAGAAAGAGGAGTTGGACGGGCAGAAGAAGGTCACTTGCTTTCTTCTGCCTATTGATTTTCCTGTGCCATTCAGCGGTTCATTAGTTTCTTCTAACTACAGTTCTGTATTTAGCAGCAGTTTGCGCTGGGACTTCAGCCACAGAGGGGAACTGACTGCGCCTCCATCGGCTAGAGGTGGATTGGGAAGGTGACCTGACAATAAGAGTGTAGGTTCTTTACAATCAAACGCTTTGGTGTACTTTGCTGGTCTTATATTAGTGGTTTACTGTTTCCTACAGGAGTAAAATGCCCACATGAGACTTTTTAGAGTATTACCCAAAGTGATGGTGGTGAAATGCTTTAGGGAGGTGTGATTGACCATGTGTACGAATACCAGAATGTATACTGACGTACATTAATTATGCAGAATTAAAAA
The DNA here is from genome assembly GCF_001890085.2 of Hipposideros armiger. Taxonomy (NCBI): domain Eukaryota; kingdom Metazoa; phylum Chordata; class Mammalia; order Chiroptera; family Hipposideridae; genus Hipposideros; species Hipposideros armiger. Next base: position 505,658 of record NW_017731616.1, read on the forward strand.
AAAATTTTATTATGAAAATTGAAAAACATACAAAAGGAAGCAGAATATAATCATGAACCCCCATATTCTCAGCTTCAATAATTACCCCCTATGGCCAATCTTGTTTCATGTACATCCCTTCTTAGTTTTCCTCATATTTTTCCAGACATATTATACCTGTAAATATTTCAGTGGATATTGTTAAAAGATAAGGGCCCTTTTAAAAAACATAACCACCAATACAATTATCACAACTAAAACATAATTAACAATGGTACCTTAATATCATCAAATAACTAGTCAGTGACCTAAATATCTCATAAACATTATAATTTTTTAATCTTATTTCTGTGAATCCACACTTTTATTTTACATTTGATATGTAGTTTATGCCTTTTTAATCCTGAGATTACCTTTTTATTTATTTTTATTTGCAATTAAAAAAAAATGGGTCATTTGTCTTGGAGAATTTCTTGAAGAGACTTAGGGTCTGGTTTTGCTTATTGTATACACATGGTGTTGTCTAACATGTCGCCCTCTCTTTTTTTATTTCTGTGAATTGCTAATCAGGAGCTTGGTAATCAGATTCAGGTTTAATTTTTTTTGACAATGCTATTTCTTGGGTACTGAGGTATTCTTCCATCAGGAAGCATAGTGTTTGACTTTCCTTTTGTGATGCTAGAAATCTGTGGAATAATGTTTGATAAAACCAAAACTTTAAGTATTTCATGGCTTATTTTGTAAAAGTATGTCCTCTACTGATAATTGAAACCAAACTCTGAGGAAGTCTTTAGACATTCAATCCTGATAAGATAAAGCAGCAGCTGTGGTATTGGTTTACAGCCATATGTGAAACTCCTCACCACAAGGTTATGTGTTACCTGGGCAAGGCCCGCTCTTGTGGTCAGAGGGAGCTGGAGCTGAGCCATTCTCTGGTGGTGCCCCTGCTGTTAACTGCAAGCAGAGGTCATGTTCAGTCCATTTGTACTCATCAACAGAAACATTATTATTGGCAGCCTGCTTTCTCAACCACCATAAAGAGACATGACTTCTGCCTTCTAACAGTTTGCCTTCTAAAACCAAACCAAAACGAAACAAAACAAAACAAAACAAGAAAAAGGCAATTGTCCTTAACTTCTAAAGGACTGAGTTACCACAAGGATAAAGTCTCTTACTAAATATCTATCTATCTATCTATCTATCTATCTATCTATCTATCTATCTATCATCTATCTACCTACCTACCTACCTACCTATCTATCTACATATCTATCTATCTAATGGTCTTAAGTAATGAGGAGTTTGGGTGTTTCCTTGGTTAATAATGATGTGTGGACAAAGATAGGAAAATATTCCTTTAATGCCTATGTAACCCTTATTTACTGAATGGGCCATCGTTCCTAAGTGCTGTCCTCTTTGCCTTGCTAATTGCTACTCCTGCTAGTGAAAGGATTTGGACACCACAGGAATATGGGGGACAGCAGACTCTTGCTCTCAGACAACAGTGACTTTGATGAGAAATCTGTTTGTGTCATTGACTTGCATAATATTGGGTTGTCAGAAAAGTCATGACGCATTTTTGCAAAGAAAAACATAGAAAAAATACGTCATGACTTTTCCGATAACCCAATACTATTATATGTAAAAACAAAAAGTGTTCATCAGGTCTTCGCTTTACAGCAACTGCATACACAGACAAGACCACACAGACTGCCTGTCCTGATTGATTTGTAAACTGCACAAGCCTACCCCACACTCCTACCCCCACGCTAACAAGTCCATCACTCACCTCTGCTCAGACAGACTTCGTCCTTTGTCTTTCAAAGAGAGTAGTAGCCTAGCCTGTGTAACCTGAGTTTTCTAGCCTCCTGAAGTCACCCTTTCGTTTCATGTCCAATGAAACTTATGGGGCTTAAATGGGGCTTAAATAATGGAAGCCCCATTTTGGGGACTGCCAGAAGCCCAGGTGACCCTGTGGTGACATCTTTGGGTTCTGCAGAGTCCTGAGGTCCCAGGTTCATCTCTTTCACTCCAAACTGCTGCTGGCTCTTCTTTGGTCAATCCTGGCTATTTCCATGAGGCTCCAGCTCTGTCATGCTCCAAACACAGACATGGGCAGAAGTGCAGCCTACCCTCAAAGTTAACATTCTGGCCAGGAGTGGCTTTTTGGTTGTCAGAAAGGCTGCTCCAGCTGCCTCCCTGGAAGAGATTATCACACCTTTAGAGGGCTGGATAAGCTGCCAGTTTGAGCTGATTATTTAATCACTCGTCAGAGAGTTGGTAGAGGTGGGTATTGATTTTAAAGAGAGAAGACGAGCAACCCTGTTGATGTGCACCTGCACCACTGCACCTTTCCTTTACCTTGTGTGTGGACGTCCACATGGACATGATGGGCATGGCAGTGGAACCCGCTTGGTCTGTCTTCCGCTTACCCTTCACTGGCACTAACTGTAGATGAATCCCTCTGGGTGAGTTGTTCTTGTTTTGGGAAGGAGCAAAGATTTCTGTCCACTAGGTCAGAAATCAGGAGGCATTTAGCCTCCTGATTGTGGGTATTTCCACACAGAACTTTTTGATATTTGGTGCAGTTGGTCAGTGAGAATCACTGTTAACCAGTTAACTCCCTTCATTTTATTCTGTAGAACTAATGTCATTGGATTGGGCTAGGGAGGCCCAAATTCTTGTTCCCATATTATCCCTAAACAGTTGGGTCACCAATCTAGGCTTCAGTTTCTTCATCTGTAGAATGGGAGTGGATTTGTTTGCAAGGGCTTTCATAACAAAGTGCCACAGAGTGGGTGCCTTAAACAACAGAAATTTATTTTCTCAAAGTTCTGGATGCTGGAAGTTGGAGATCAAGGTGTTGGCAGGGTTGATCCCTCTGAGGTCACTCTCCTTGGCTTGTAGATAACCATTTTCCCTCTGTGACTTCATGTGATCTTCCTTTTATGCATGTATGTGCCCTAATCTCTTCTTATGGGGATGGCAGTCATATTATATAAGCCTCCCCCACTCCTCCCCTCTACCATATGACCTTATTTTATCTGAATTACCTGTTTAAAGGCCCCAGCCCAATTATGGTCCCGTTCTACGGTACTAGGGGTTAGGACTTCAACATATGAATTTTGGGGGAGATACAATTTAGCCCATAACGGGGCACCGTGGGTGTGGGTGTGGGGGTTCTAACATTGCTCTGACGAGGCTACAGATACTAGGGTGACAGACTAGCTCAGTTTGCCCGGTTCTCAGAAGTTTCCTAGGATATGGGGCTTTCAGTGCTGAAACCAAGGCTATCCCAGGCAAACCAAGACAATTGGCCACCTTATCTGTCCTCCCACTGGGGGCCTAGGGCCGGCAATTGATTTCCCAGCCTGCTTCAGCCAGAGCTGCACTGTTTCTCTCAGCTTATATTGTACATCAGCATCCTAAGTGAGATTTAATTTAACAAAAGGGTTTTGTGGCCAAAAATCACTAGGAAACCACTTGATTTGATGGGCTCCAGCATCCTCCCCTGCTGCCATATTCTATGATTTAATTTCATTTGCACACACAAAATTCCAGCCATTTGTCTGAAACTATTAACTGGTTAGAGCAAAATTAATTGGGTTCTATTTAGTTCATGGCTAAAGCAAAACAGAACAGGGAATTGTTAAGCATTGCCTGTTCTGAAGCACAAATTGGCGCTGTGCTTTTGTGATGGCAGATGACATTCACTGAGCACCCACCGTGCTCACTTTATTCTGTCATCATCTCATAATCCTTAATGCAACTCTGTTAAGTGGGTTGCCTCACCAGGAGCAGCAGCCCCATGTTGTAGATGAGGAAACTGAGGCACAGAAAGATGAGTAACTAGGCCAAATCTCAGGTCTGGTCAGAGCAAGGCCAGGACTGTGCAGGCAGTTTGACTTGAGTGCTACTGTGTCACAGCACTGAACCCAGATGCGTGTCCCAGCTGGTGGAGAAACAGGGACCACACTGGTAAGGATAAAGTCATTCTGTCTGGGCTGATGGGCCAGAGTCCTCTCTCTAGGAAGCATATCTCAGTACTGTCCCCTCCTCACCCCAGCCTGTCTGGTCTTGACCAGCACTCCTGGCTGGACCTGCTTTTTGCTGTTGTAGAAACCAAGCCTGGAGCAGTTCTCAAGGTGTAGAGAGTTTTGGGGGAATCTCGTAATAAAGAAAACTGAATTGCGTAGTGACAGGTATTCTCTTGCTAATTCTTTTTCAGGTCTTCTTCTATTATTTTTGTAAAAACATTTATTTATTTATTTATTTATTTATTTATTTATTTATTTATTTATTTATTTATATTAGTTTCAGGTGTACAAAGCAACGTAATAGTTAGATATTTAAACCCCTCATAAAGTGATAATCTACCCCCAAGCCACTACCACTCTGACATCTTATATAGCTGTTATGATACCATCGACTATCTTGCCTATGTTGTATTCCACATCCTATGACTATATATACCTATATATTTAGTTAAAGTTGACATTCAATATTATTCTACTTCAGCTTCAGGTGTATAGCACATTGGACATAGTCTATGAAGTGATCCCCCTGATAAGCCCAGTGACCATCTGGCACTTAACATGATCTTTGCAACATTGTTGATCATATTCCCCATACTGTATTAACTACCAATTTGTATTTCTTAATACCTTCACCTTTTTCACCCTGCACCTAACCCCATTCCCATCTATTACCCTCATAGATCTAGTGCCTATCTGGCACTGTACCTAGTTATTACAGTATTATGGACTATATTCCTCATGCTATACCCTACATCCCCATGACTACTTTGTAACAACCAATTTGTACTTCTTAATCTCTTCCCCTTCCACCCATCCTTAACCCCCCTCCCATCTTAAAGAAGTCTCTCTAAAATTCCTTGTAATACTGGTTTGGTGGTGATGAACTCCTTCAGCTTTTTCTAGTCTGGGAAGATCCTTATCTGTCCTTCAATTCTAAATGACAGCCTTGCTGAGTAGAGCCATCTTGGTTATATATTGTTGCTTTTCATCACTTGGAATATTTCCTGATACTCCCATCTGGCCTGCAAAGTTTCTGTTGAGAAATCAGCTGCCAGTCTTACGGGGGCTCCCTTGTAGGTAACTAACGGCTTTTCTCTTGCTGCTTTTAAGATTCTCTCTTTGTCTTTAACCTTTGGCATTTTAATTATAATGTGTCTTGGTTGGCCTCTTTGGGTTTATGTTGTTTGGGACTCTCTGTGCTTCCTGGGCTTGTATGTCTATTTCCTTCACCAGGTTAGGGAAGTTTTCTGTCATTATTTCTTCAAATAGGTTTTCAATTCCTTGCTCTCTCTCTTCTCCTTCTGATATCCCTGTAACGCGAATCTTGGTGTGCTTTATATTGTCCCAGAGGCCCCTTAAACTCTCCTCAGTTCTTTTAGATTCTTTTTTCTTTTGGCTGTTCTAGTTGGGTGTTTTCTGGTACATCAATGGTTGGGTCTTCTGCTTCATCTAATCTGTTGATTCCCTCTAATATATCCTTCATTTCCATTATTGTATTCTTTATTTCTGACTGGTTCTTTTTCATGGTTTGCATCTCCATTTTTATGCTTCATATCTCTCTGTTGAAGTTCTCCCTGAGATCACTGAGCACTCTTATAACCAGTTCTTGGAACTCTGAGTCTGACACATTGCTTATCTCCATTTCCCTTAGTTCTTTTCCTGGCGCTTTGCTCTGTTCTTTTATTTAGGACATGTTTCTTTGTCTCCCCTTTTGGCTGCCTTCCTGTGTTTGTTTCTATGTATTAGGTAGGGCTGCAATGTCTTCTGGTCTTACTAGTGTAGTAAGTATGTAGTAGGTGTGCTGTGGGCTTCAGTGGCACAGTCTTTCTGGTCACCTGAGCCATGCATTCCAGGTGTGTCCCTTGTGTGGGTTGTATGTGCCCTCCTCTTGTAGTTGAGCCTTGGTTGATAATTGCACATCAATGTGAGGGACTGACCCTTGGGATCACTCATTGTGAGGACTGGCCTTGACTACAGTGGAAGAGTTGTTGTGCAGGGGTTGATCCTACAGAGCAGGATCTGCCTCAGCAGGACTCTGGTGCCTGTCCAATCTGCCCTTTGGGTGTCGTACTTGGTGGTGGTTGGGTAATGCTCCAGCTCATTTTGAAGCTGGCCACTGAGGGTGCCAGGCCCAGAACTACCTTGGAGGGGATCTGTTGTAGGTCAAGTTCAGCCACAGCCTGTGCCCCACCCAGGGCCACCCAACAGGAGCCAGAAAGAAATCTGCAGATGGTTGCCACCTGTGCTGTGCTTGGAAGTGCCTTGAGAAGCCAAGCCACAAACCAAGCCTGGCTGCTGCTAGTCCTGCACTTAGGGCTGCTCATCCAGAGGTACAGGACATGTTCAAGCCAGATGCTGCTTGTCTTGGTTCCGTGAGCCTTTGAGAGACCCTAGGAAAGCCTGCAGCTTGAGCCAAGGCAGGCAGTCTACATGAAAAAGCCACTGGAAGTGGCCTGGGTGTGCCTGAAACTTGGGCAGGGCCAAGTTGCCCTCAGGTCTTTTGATGACATGAAGGGAGAAGTTTGTGCTAGTCTTTAATTTCTCCCCATCACTTAATGATCTCCTTTTTCTTAGAAAGAGAGCAGGAGCAGCAGTATCTGATGGGTTTTAATAACTATTGTTTTTATTATTTTTAAAATTTTTTTTATTGGGGAATCGGGGGAAGGGGAACAGACAAGTTGCTGTCCTTTTGTTCTTCAGTCTAGTTGTGGAGGACGTTGCTTCACTGGCCCAAGTTGGCACCATTATTGCGCTCTTCCCGGGCGAGGCAGATCAGTCGCCGGCTTCTGGACGGCCGCTCACAGCGGCTGCTGGCTGCTCATTCTGGCTGCTGGCTACACACGGTAGCCCATGGCAACCCACTTGTCACAGGGGCTGCAGCCTACGCCTTCACCGGCCACTCACGGCAGCCCAGCTCCAGGTCGAGCTGTTGTTCAGCATCTTAGCTGTAGAGGGCAGTGTCACTGGCCCTCATATGTGGGATCCGAACTGGGGCCCTCTGGCGTCCCAAGCCAGTTCTTAACCAACGCGCCACCTGGTCGGCCCTAACTATTGTTTTTAGTGTAATCATCTTTTTTGCAGTTAATTTTGAAATATGGCAAGTGATACTGGTCTTGCCTGTAGGATAGTGATACAAAATGCCTTTAGAAGACGTTTATTTGTATGAAAAACCAAGTAATTTAAATGTATTTAGTAACTAATAACACAGGTGATGTACAGATAATGCAGAAATTGTGAAGCTTGTGGTGAGAAAGATTGACTTTGTGAAATACTAGCCAGGAAGAGAGCTTGGACTTCATTAGAGTCTGGAAACCAGAAGATGAAAGGCAGGAATTGTTTGACCAGCCAACCTTTCAGGGTCAGTGCCTCAGCCAGAGGAGACCCTTGCCTGGGCTCTTGAGGTGCTAGTTGCAGGCCTCTTTGGAGCATGGTGTGCCTGCCAGATAAACTCTGGAAAGACAGGCTCCCTTCCAGCGTCAGCCCCACGGCCATTGGGATTTTGTTTCATTTTGTTTTGGTAATGGTTTTCAATATCTTTGAAATGCTCCCATCAGAAAGGGTAAAGATAAAAAGTGGATTCTTGTGCCAGGTCAGAGGCCTGTGCCTTGGGACAATGCACTCTGGAAAATAATTAGAAGTGTAAATTGAAATGCCCAGCATGAGGCAGAGTGTTCACCCTGGGTGGACACCAAGTCATTGTGGGGATTGGATACCGTGATAGCCCCTCCCCTGGGGTTAGAAGCAGACTGGGTTTGGGCTCCCTCATCCAGCCTGGGAGCAACCGAACTTGAAGGAGGTTTTTCGTGGGGTCAGCCTCGGGTGACTTTGTTTGCCTGCGAAGCTTGCTGCTGGTTATTACAGGACAGTTGACCTTTGGATAACACAAGTTTGAACTGTGCAGGCCCACTTATACTTGGATTGTTTTTCAGTTAATACAGTTGGCCCTTTGTATCCACAGGTTTTACATCCACGGATTTAACCAACTGCCTATAGACTGAAACCGTATTTTCCCCTTCCCGGCTGTGGTTGGGAGAATCTGCAGATGCAAAGAGACCACTGTAGAATCAAAAGTTATTTGTGGGTTTTTGACTCTATGGGTAGAGGGGCGGTGTCCCTAAGCCCTGCGTTGTTTGAGGGTCAACTGTACTTAAACTGCACAGGGCTGTGTCCTTATTAAACAGGCAAAGTGAGTCTGCAGCTTCTGGTTAACCACTCAGTGTGACTCCCACACTAGGCGGCTGCTGTATGGACAGGGTCTGAGTGTGGCTCATCCCCGCAGGACCCAAGACTTGGTTGGATCAGTGGTTGCTGTGCATTGACTGGTGCCTGGTACAGGCACCTGGTGCAGATCCTTCCTGGCAGCCAAGACTTTGCACGTAGAGGTTAGAGATTGGTTTCCAGTGACCATCAGAGAGGCTGATCCTGGCTACCATAACCAGGGCGTGAAGATCTAAGACCTTTCACTTTCAGACACTCCCCCTGGCAGCAGCCTAGAATGACAGCTGTCCAGTCATGACCAGACATTTTCTTTAGCCCTTTTACTCCCTCCCCTAGTGTTTGTATAATACTCCCCTTTTTAAAACTTGTGTTTTTAAAGGTTTCCCACCCCTTTAACTTATACCCTCATTTCTTAAGGAAGCTTCAAATCCTCTTTTAAATTTTTCACTTAAAATAGAAAGGTACCATAAGGCTGTTGGTGAAGAAATAAAAATATTCTTGTTTTGAAAGTGTACTGCCCCCAAATCTGTGACTTGTTGCACATAACAAACTTTCTCCCCACCAGGAAACATCTGTATGGATTGTTTCATTACAGCCCCATGATGCTTGGACTTGAATCGCTTCCAGACCCCACAGATACCTGGGAAATTATAGAGACCATAGGTAAAGGCACCTATGGCAAGGTCTACAAAGTAACTAACAAGAGAGATGGGAGCCTGGCTGCAGTAAAAATTCTGGATCCAATCAGTGTAAGTAATGGTGGTAATTGTCACCATAGTACAATATTGCATGTACAGAGTTCTCAACTTTTTCCTGGGTTCTAGGGATAATTTTTATGAAACCTCAAAATGAGTCATGATTTGTCAGCTCATCTGAATGGGACACCCTTTGGAGTTGAAACTTTCTGTTTCTTGTCTATTTCACTATTATTTTGATTTTGGCTCTCTGGGCTCTTCAAAAGTTATTCTCTTGGAAAGAGTGATGTGTTTCACTCCCTGGGCTGATACAGAGGCTGGTGACTCAGACATGGGTATTCAGTTATCTTAGCCTGGCATCTTATTTCAGAGCCCTGAACATCAAGATTATAATGCTGGACGCTCTTTTGCACAGTGAGGTTATAGGTATCCTCTCCTGTGTTGGGTCCCTTCAAGCTACTTTTCCTTAACCACTTTGACAACTCAGACATTTTTAAATTAAAAAAATATATATTTATAATATTATTAAAGAAAAAAGACATAATAAACATGTTCTATCAATATAATAGTTAGAAGCTTTCAGTTTTGATCTGAATGTCCACTGTTAAGTATATTCAAGATGTGCTAATGATGACATTAAAAATACAGGATAAAAATGCTTTATTAAGTGATTACTTGATCATGATGTCATACCTGTACCCTTCCTCATACCATAGACTTAATCCATAATGTTTTTTTTAAATTTTATTGTTTTTTATTTATTGTTTTACCCTGTGTAGGATATGGATGAAGAGATTGAGGCAGAATATAACATTTTGCAGTTTCTTCCTAATCATCCCAACGTTGTCAAGTTTTATGGGATGTTTTACAAAGCGGATCACTGTGTGGGAGGGCAGCTGTGGCTGGTCCTGGAGGTAAGAGGCTCTCTCTGGGGAACCAACCATCCATTCAGAGTTCCAGAGGCAAGCAGATGCATTTTTGCCTAAATAGTGTAAGATACACATTTAAGGAGTCGGTCCCTCCTTTGTTGTGTCACGGGTACCTTACCAGATGTGGCGTTCTCCTCCAGAGTTCTTACAGGTAGGCTGTGTACTGAAAATGTGCATGTTTCTCTGCTTCAAAAGTTTAATAATCTTCTAATACTGAGTGAATAGAGGAATACAGTTGCAAAAGGTTATTTTCTTCCCTAAACTGGGAACATTTCATAGAAAACATGATTGCAACTCATTTTCAAAAATTGTTGGCCTGAGATTTTTTGGCTCACCAAGTTTAGATTAGTCCATTTATGTTCCTTAATCCTCATCGTAGACTGGGTTCCCTGAAACTGATTCTGAGAGTTGTGTACTGTAGGTTTATTGGAGGGATCTTGCAGGAGATAGACCGAGAAGGAAGTGAGGAAGGCAGGATTGGCAAGGGAGACATTGAACAGCAGTGTGGTTACAACAGAGGCCTCAGCCCATCCTCTGGAGATGGACAGCTAAGACGCCCCTGCAGAACAGTCCATTTTTGCAGAACAGGATTGTATCTCTGCATCAGCCAATCACTGGGAGGGGGTGTGGACTTGGGGGAGGCAGTTCCCTGTGGCTGGGGGCAGTTTCTAGTGAGAAGTGCTGCTGGAAACTGGGAGCAGGGAGCAGGAAGCCGCCAGTGTTCCAGGCATCATCTGTTCTGAAGAGGGAACCTGAAAGGAACACTTTGTCCTGCCTGATTTCTTCCTTATTAATGGGAATGAATGTGTGTATCTGGGTGCAAGAGTCAACTTCTCACAAATCTAATTCCCCATGGGACTAAAATAGCAAAGACAAAATGACAATTTATGAAATTATCATATTAGGACAGGTCTATAGCTGCATGCTCCTGATGCCCACCCTGATTTGCTCTGGACTCTGCCCCTCTGACTCAGCACTTGCCTCTGTGCCGGGGGTTACATATGTGATCCAGGAGCATATAGACACACATGAAGGCCTTAAGAGAGGATCCCCAAAGGAGAAGCCAGCCCTCAATTCACCATCTAGCACCTCTTGTCCAAATCTTTCACCTGGCTCTGGGAGGGCCTGGCATGGGGCAGTACGTACTGGTTGCCGTGACAACCGTGTATGGAGAATTCATTTGCTATATTCAAATGAAATAATCTGCAGGAAAACCAATTTGAACATTTCTGTCACATCAATTGCCTTCCTCAGGATATAAAGATGTAAAGGGTTTTGGTTTTCAGAAAACATCTTTGTTTAGTTGGCTGGCTGTCATATAACACATTCTCATAGTATCACCTTTTGGATTTTATTACTCCCCACCTTTTCCCTGAGAATATTATAGGTTTTATCCTGCCAATGAAGCTCTAGAATAACATTAATTTTTTTAAATGCTGCTTTTCCTACAACATGGAAAGTATTGTTTCTAATGTCTCTGATTATATTCTTCAGCTTGGTAAGATCTCCATGTTTTAAACCTTACTGTAATTTGATAGTGGAAGTATGGTGACCAGGAAATCTTAGTTTATGTTCTTTTTCATCCTCTGACTCAAAAAGGCTCTGTATTTAAACAAAGAGAACTAGAACTTCTAGGAATTTTCCAGGGCCTCCCCTTGATGTGACCAGGCAGGCAGGTGGGCTGCTCATACCTGTAGTCACTTGGTGAATGAATTCTCTTCCCCAGGAGGAGCGACCAAAGGTCAGCTATCAGGCAAGGCCAAGGCAGCCAGAAAGGGCCACGCAGCATCTTGAGAGATGAGAAGGAGCCCAGAACTATCAACTGAGCCTTGTGCACATGCTCCTCTGCAGGCTGTCTCTTGCTTTAAGGGTGACCGGTAACCAATAATGAGGCTGCCCTGAGACACCGAATTATTCATGTCTCAGCAATACAGTATGCTGACATTTATGCCTTTGCAGATTGTTTTGGTCCACACTGAAGTTGACGGTAAAGGGGTGTTCTCAGTCTTTTCTGTCCCAGAATGGACCCTCTCTGCTAGGCTGCTGGGTGGTTGGGTGTGTCCAGTCCTACAATATGCTTATAGAAACAGGGATTGCTGGGCTCCTAGAACTGGCAGGACTGGAGGCCCAGAGGAGTGACAAGCCTCCAGTCACATAATGGGTTACATTACAGAACTGGAGGGAGAACCACACTTCTGCACTTGGCTTCCATGCTGTGGCGCTGTCTGCCGGGTTCCAGGAACACAGATGGGGGCTGTCTGGCTGGATCACAGCAATTCCCAATCTATAT
>NW_017731616.1:517960-522819 GCF_001890085.2 Hipposideros armiger
CTTCTTCTTCTTCTTCTCCTTCTCCTTCTCCTTCTCCTTCTCCTTCTCCTTCTCCTTCTCCTTCTCCTTCTCCTTCTCTCTCTCACAGTGGGAAGACCATGACATCCACACAGCACCCTAACCGTTTTGTTCCCTCTGCAGCTTTTTTAGGAGTGCTTTAGGAGACTCACAATAAAATTAAAATTATGATCTGTTTAATATTGTTCTCCTTATCCTGCATATTGAAATTAAATTTATGTCGCCTTTGCTCTTTCCTTGCTGAATGAGATGAAAGGGCCAGGGAGCAGCTATTCTACAGAGCAATTCTAAAGGATAGAAACATGTTATTAATAACCCCCTTAAATCACCATAGCTCTGAAAACAAAAGCAAATAAAAATGTCATTTCTAAAATTCATTACTAATTGTTAGCAGAAAGTAAAGCTCTCTTTCATGACACACCTACTGTATTAGAAAGATACGGAAAGAAAGCATTCATGCATAATAATGTTTTGAAAAACTTGTGAATAAGTTTTATTCTAAATTAATATTAAATTTAAAAAACCTATAAGTCCTATTCTCTCTATCCTAAGTGAAATGTAATAAGAATTTAGACTTTTAAGAAAAACATAATACTCAGAAAAAATACCTAGTATGTGCTAGGGCATGAAATACATTTCCCTTTTCTCCTTTCAGCATAAAACCTTCAGCAAGTAGATATTATTTATTTCAGTATGAATCACATATTCAACCTAAAAGAAATGATTTGGAGTCTGGAGTACTAGTAAAGGAGGCTATAAAGTAAAAAACAAAACCGAAAAAGAAACAAAACTTCTTATATTTTTAAACCAGATAAAAGAATTTGGTTTTTTTATCTGTTTTTTTTTTCTCCTAGAGATATATGTGTAAATTCAGTAATTAAGCTGGGTTGGAGAGGGTAGGGGTGGGGACACCTTTGTCCAGTGTTTGCTTTTATTGAAGCCCCTAGAAAGTCCAGGATAGACCTGAATATCACTGTAAGTGTATACTTTAAACTGTTTTCACTCATTGATATTGTGGCATGAATCAAGTTGATCCCATTAACAGATCAGGGTCTTAGCAGGCCTCTGATGGTCTGGAACATGGGACTGGTGAGGTTTTTTTTTTTTATTGTTAGTTTCAGGTGTACAGAACAATGCAATACTTATCCTTTTCACCTCACAAAACAACCCCCCTCCCAAGGGACTGGTGAGTTTTGATTGGCCAGAAATGGTTAGAAAGCACTGATGCAGATGGCAGGTTCTGGAAGGATTCTAGAATTAGAGACACTGGAGTGCTTGTTGGGGTTCAGAAGGAAGGCACAGAACACTTGGGAGTGGAGAGAACTTTGAGGAAGGAACTCTGAGATGGGACAGAATTACATCCTACATACATGTGCTATATGCGTTCAGCAAAAGCAAGAGAGAGTTAGACGCTGAGGAGTGGAGTGAGTCTGCCCTCCCACCATTCTATTCAATAAGCACGTGTTCTGGAGAGAGACTGAGATGGAGGTGGGCATCTCAAGGCCCACCTACCTCTTGTGGTATGAGCCTCTCCCCAATCTGACTTGAATCTAGGGTTGCAAGTGACATCGTTTTCATTCTTCTAGGTGTAAGCCAGTGACTTCATCTGGTATCAGCAAAATAAACACAACCTGTCCCAACTGTGTTGAGGAAAAATACATGTTGTTCTGAGAGGTGGACAGTGTCCAACCTGGTGCTTCCTACGGCATCTTCTAGAGTCATTTTGGCAATCCTTGACTTTTGCTTTATGACCTCTATCTTTTAACACCCTTGAAAAATAAAGTACACTGAACAAAAGGACACTGAAAAGAAATTCTTCTTAATTCTGTATTCTGAGCAGGTCAAATCAACATGTCAGTACAGAATCTACTTGAAAGTTGGAGCTTCGACTAGAATAAAGGTCTGATGATTGTGTTGCATGGGCCTTTTCAATAACGTGGAGGAAAATTGATAGCTTATTGAGCAAGGAAAATTTTATTGCTGGAAATTATGACCATCTTAGCAAAAATGCACATACTGTGATTGAATCAATATTCAACGATGTTTTGGAAAATAGATGTGGTACATAAATGATTTTTCTATTTTTCTTGGTTTGGAGCAAATGCTCATTAAATTCCAGATGCATTCAGCTGCCACATTTCCTGAATGCTAAGGTTCTAGGGAGGCATGGAGGCATGGAGGCAAACACCTCTGTATTTGAATCTGATGGCTGGCTGTGTGGGTGGGAATAAAGGGTTACATGAGCCAATCTTCAGAGAGGGAGCAGGAGGCTTGGTTGCCTTCTTAAAACTCTAAGGGGATTATTTTATTTGATGCATTTAAATATAATTTCTTGTCATTTTTAAAAAATGTTCAGTCTATTTAACCAAATGTTTACCCTGGTTAGACAATTGGATGTAGGTACCTGCTTCCCTTTTTAATATACAAGTACCCAAAGTGCTTTCTCTATAACCCACGGGCTGCCCTTTAAAACTGTGCTGGTGGGCTTCAACTTCACAAGACAACTTCCTCTAAAGTTGCCTTAAGGAGTTTAATTATATGTTTGTGTGTGTGTGTGTGTGTGTGTGTGTGTGTGTGTGTGAATCACAGGCATTTAGACAGCTCTCAAGCTCTGATATTTAGTGAACAAAAGGCACCAACTGAATAAAATCGTTTTGTTGTTTTTAAACCCACAGCTGAGCTTTGATCCTGACAAAATGATTGCTCTTAATCCCTTCATAGGTTCTAGAGCTCAGCAGAGAGTTTATAAGTTGGCTACCTATATAAAATATTGCTGAATAGGCTCCTGTTGCAAAAATGGCCACACTTAAAGTAGGGCAGGAGAGAGACTAAAATGAGGTTTCAGGGGAAAATTCCAGGGTTGAGTTAGCTTGGATCATCACCAGCATTTAATTTAAATTTTCTCTGGGTAGAATTTCAATAGTCTGCTTGCAATTCAGTAAAGCATGTGCCTCCCTGAGAGTGGAGCCAGGCTGAGAGTGGTTCTGATGAAGGTGTTATAGTGCCTTGCATTCTTATTACTGCTTTTGTTTTAGAGGATTAAAGAACTTTACTGATATTTTCCTATTCTTATAACACCCCTAGACTCTGTCTCTTCTTCACTTTCTACATACAGTTGGTCAGAAATCCCTATCCATTATGTATCATAAAAACCTCCCATATCTGTCTCTGATTCTTCATCCTCATTGACTCTTGACTTTTTTACCCTGTCTCTTGATTTGCTTCAACACCTCCGAACAAGTGTCTAGCTTCTGGTGTCTTCCTCTTCTGTCTACCCTTCAATCTGCTGCCCAAGTCATCTTTCTAGAATGCAAATCTGAACAGGGTCCTCCTGCCTAAAACTTGTTGATAGCTTACCATTCTTATATAATGGCATATTATGCTATTTTGTGTATAGTAATAAAGCACATACTCCTTAGCAGGGTAGACCTGTCATTCCCTGTTTCCCATCTTCCTTGCCCATCTCCCTGCCCTAGGATCCTGGCATCCTTTATCCCAGCAGTAGCAGAGTATTTAGAATACACACACACACACACACACACACACACACACACTACTCATTCTTTCATGCTCCCTTCCTTTGCATATGCTGTTCCATCTCCAGGGATGCCCTTCCTTTTCTTGTCCACTTTCCATAAACTCATTTGTCCTTCAAACTCCTTGTATAATAAATGTTGCATCCTCTAGGAAGATTTCCCAGACTATCCTCTCTTCACCTTACCCCAGCAGGTTACCATTCCCTCTTCGGTGCCACCACACTCCCTTACGCACACCCCTGGTCCCACATGCCATACTCTAATTACTCATGTGTCCATTATTGGAGGTGGGCTCTTTGAGGGCAGAGACCATGTCATATTCATGTTTGAATAATGGGTATACATTGGACAGTCACAAACTATTGAGAACAAAGAGGTAGCTTTCTTTTCAATAACTGAACTCAGCTTTGTTCTTGAGATCCCAGCCTGCCTAGAGGAGATAACTGATTTTAACTCATTCCATTAAACTTAGTCTAACTGAATGAGTGCTTTGGGAAGAGGCAAATTCTAGTGTTTATATCTCATTGTCACAGTCCAGTTCAAAGCTCAATCATTTGGGCCTCTTCTTTCCTCCCTTTCCCTCTCCCTGGTGGCATCTGGATCTGGGTACAAGCAGATGCTCACGTAAAGCTATAGCAGTGAAAGCAGGACCTCAAACTGTGTGGTGACCTTAACGTCCTTGTACTGTCTGCCATTGGTATCTCCCCTTGTCCCTGATCCCTGATACTCCTTTCTGTCATGAGGTCCTCGTTCTTTTTGTCCTTCTCATTCAAACTCTAGCCTTGTCCTTATCCCCGAATGGAGCATATTATAATCCCAGGCTTGGTGGGCCTCACCATACTATCTGCCATTTCTACTCAACACGGACATCCCTTTGTTGGCATGAGGTACTCCTGTGAGGAGGTGTCCCCTTAAATTTCCAAATGAAAAGAGAGTCAAAAGAAACTGATGTTTCTATCATTACCCCCTTATACAGACCCCCAAAGAGGGGTTTCCTCACTCTCAGCTTGTTCGCTCAAGCTCTCCAAGTTCCATGCCATCCACTTCAGAAGGGCTTTTTTCTTCTTGTGGGTTGAGAACTTCACTTTATATCCTTTTCTATGTTCTTCCATGGTCATCATTTGATTCTGTGGTCAATTCTCCAATTTTTGTTCCATGAAATATAGAATCTAGTTTGGGGGGTCTTGAGAAAATTATTTTATGCCTGTCAAAAGCTTAGTTTTTAAGACTATGAATCATGGCACTGAAAATGCATTCATTGCTCAAGAGGGTATTATTATGTTGAATATGGGTTAGTTACCCTTT
>NW_017731616.1:523949-526894 GCF_001890085.2 Hipposideros armiger
TATAATGAGGCCCAGGTGAAATGAAGGTCGTGGTGGCCTTCATTGAGCAGGTATGAGTGACTGGTTTAAGCTAGTTGGGTATTTTGTACCCATTTGTTTTCTCATAGAAGCAGATAATTATAGTGAGAAGGGGGAGTTTTGTGTGGAGAGGGGAGGTCCTCTGGATGGTTGTATTGTGTGGGTGATGTTGGATGTGTTGGAATGTAGAAACCTGATACCTATCTCTAACTGCCTTCCTTGTTTTCCCTTTGAGAGACGAGCACTCCATAAAATCTCTGGGAAGTTGAGGGACAGGAGGTCTTTTCTTCTGTATCTGCTTCCTGCTGGGCAGGGCCGTAGAGCTGCCCCTACCTATTGGGGTGGACTCATGGAACTCTCGCCCTGTCTGATCTTAGATGAAGTGAAGGGGTCTCGAGATCCACCTAGAAAACCGTGTTCCACCTGGAAGACCACGTCGGATTTTGTTGGGTTATTACTTGTATCCTCAAGGCCCCTGAATGAGGAAAAATATAGATTTTAATTAATCAACTTAAAAGTGTTAGGCTTAAAAAGCAGAACTCAAAAGCTGTTGATGTAAGATGGCTATGTGATAGCTCCATGAAGCCTGTGGTCATTTAACCGGTTATTCAGGTGACCAGAAGCTAGGCATGGAACAGGTTAGGAAAGAACGTTAGGCTCCAATGATTACAATCAACAAGTATAAAGCACAAGTCTTAGGGCAATTATCTAGAGTAGGGGTAGGAACTTTCCATGATTCAGGTTAAGAGCAATCTATTCTTTATAATTAAGAAACTGATTTGATAACCAATGGCTACAGTGCCAAAACATTAGGAAAAAGAAAGCAGGGTTTTTACAGTGAAAAAGCCATTTCATTTGGCCCGTATCACATATACAGACTGCCTACAATTTCATGGTATTTACATGCCCTCCTCAAACCACTTGAGAGCCCTTGGTTTAAGATGGCATGTAGCAAACCCAAACCTGCATATCAACGTCTGCAGTTAGTAAAAATTATTCAAGAAAACCTTATAATGAATGCAATGCAAAAGTACAGTATACCTGGTTTATGTACTTTCAAATCTCAGTAATGTATAATACGTAACAAAGAACAAATATGCAAGATATACTCTTACCTAAATACTTACATATTTTTGATTATAGAAAAAAAAAAGAACATAAAGTTGCTGAATGCCTAATATGAGAAGGTTAAACGCACATAGGATGCAATTCCACTCCATAAATTTGACATGCAATGGCACCTCTA
This sequence comes from Hipposideros armiger, assembly GCF_001890085.2. NCBI lineage: Eukaryota > Metazoa > Chordata > Mammalia > Chiroptera > Hipposideridae > Hipposideros > Hipposideros armiger. Next base: position 525,214 of record NW_017731616.1, read on the forward strand.
GAAATAGCTGCTGGTTGGGTTTCTGTTGCCTGCAGTGCCAGTACTGGAGACATGAAGGTTTGAAATGAAATTTATTCCCATCCAAGTATCAAGGGCATCCATCTTGCCTCTTCTGATCTTTTCTTATCTTCAAAATACATGTTTAAAAAAATAGACAATGTTCTTGGAAAATGAAATATATCCAAGAACTCACCATGCTCTTTCTCTTTCAAATTTCAAAATAACGCCTTGTGCTTTTATATTTCATTTGACAATTAAAAAAATCAACTTTTGGACATGCACTTTCATTCATAAATCATCACCTTGAATAAACGTGTGTACACACACTCACACACAAACTAGATTTGACTCTAATGTCATTCAAATGGACATTTGAAGTTTAATTATTCCAACCTGGAGTTTTGTGATCTGCAAATTTACCTTACTACAGGGAGGCTTTTATTCTTAATGTCTTTTTCTTTTCTTTTTGTATGTCTTGCCCTGCGTTTCTCTCGCTGGCACCTCCTCTTGCAGCTGTGTAATGGGGGCTCAGTCACCGAGCTTGTCAAAGGCCTGTTCAAGTGTGGCCAGCAGTTGGACGAAGCATTGATCTCATACATCTTATATGGTGCCCTATTGGTAAGAATATCCACTGAGTTGGGGATGACAGCAGGGGGGGNTCATGGGACCATCATGGCCTTAAATGCATTTTACTGCTTCTGGGGTCTCTACTAAATCAATCCCGAGAGAGTAATTTTATCCTAGTTTTAAAGATTTCTATGAGTAATGCCATATTAGATTTTTAGTCACATACCCTTGCTTATGAGCAATTTAAACAGTAAACACACGGGCAGATTCTGTTCCAGGTTATTTTGATTGTTAATGTGTGGACAAGTTATCTGCCATGTATGTAACAGGGAATGATATACACATCAAATAAAACATCTGCTCACCCTTTATTAATTGTTGCAGATGTTCATAATTAGAGTCGAAATGATCCTAATGTATTATTATATTGATAAAAAGTTATTTTCTTTTAGGAAACGTGCTAATCTAGGCTCTCTCAGATATCCTTGCTTATGAAAAGCCCGTTGACTCAAGCAGCCACAATCCACAGAACTCCCCCACAGTTCACTAGTTAACACTTTTCCAAATTGCAGACCAAGCACCAGGAGAAAACCTAGGTCCCTAAAACAGGGTCTTCTTGTCCTTTATGTGGACAATAATGGCTCTGAGAATCTGACATAAGCTCTGAATTTTTTCAGCAAAAAAATGCAAGATGCACATGTTGCTGGAGAGTGGGCCCTTCTCGGCGCAATGCCCAGGTTCTCTTGGCATCTCAAGCAAAGAATTGAACGAGATACAGAGGCAAAGTAGTGAAAAAGCAGTTTATTAGAAAGGGCAGTATACTCCAAAGAGTTTGGAGCTGGCCGAGCAAAAGGAGCTCAAAAGGTGCTGACTGGCCAGGGCTTAAGAGTTTTTATCCTTGTTTCTCTAGAGTGGGCTATTCCTCTCCGGGCCTGGGACCACTTGATTGACACCTGTGATTAACAAGAGGCTATTACTTCATTGTTTTAGACTGCGCATGTTTCTTCCCAGAATTCAGCCTGTTATAGTAATATTAATGAACTTCCAGGCATATGTATGATATTATAATGCTGGTATAATGAGGCCCAGGTGAAATGAAGGTCGTGGTGGCCTT
>NW_017731616.1:531139-540256 GCF_001890085.2 Hipposideros armiger
ATTGGAATTTTATTAAAATTTAGGTTCTCAACATTGAGCCCTACATAATATAAGTTCATTTCCTTTTCCATTTGACAAACATTGTTTTCTTGCTTGTGTTCCAGTCTTCTAGGCAAGCTAAGGCACTGATAAATTTTTATGTCTACACTGATGCTCTATTATAGATAATACATGCCAATTTTCTTTCTCCATAAAATGAAGCACTATTGTAAGAAAGAAATCACCTGAAATATACTGGAAATATAATAGGAACATATTTTGGGTGGATCCTCATTGTTGATGTTTTCTTTTGATTCCAATTTTACAGCAATGCAGATAGAAATGTTCATTAGGGAAAAAAATATTCTAGTGATTTAGATGGAGTGACAAATGCTCCCACACAGAGGTCAGCAAACTACAACCTGTCAGCTGAATCTGACCTGCCTCCTCTTTTTGTATGGCGTCTGAACCAAGAATGGTTTTTACATTTTTAAATGGTTGGGAAAAAAATCAAAAGAAGAATACTTTATGACGCATGAAATTTATATGCCTCCATAAATGAATTTTTATGGAAACACAGCCACACTCATTGGTTTCTGTGTTATCTGTAGCTGGTTTTGCACTACAGGTGGAGAGGTAAGTAGTTATGACAGAGACCATATGGCTCAAACAACCTAAAATATTTATTATCTGACCCTTTATGGAAAAAGTTTGCCAACCCCTGGTCTAGCATCATTCTCTACTCATTGCTCAATTACAACACCCTTTCCTTATAGGTGTCTCGGCTCAACTCACCAGTACACGTCTGCGGAGAAACACATCTGTTGGCACCCCGTTCTGGATGGCCCCTGAGGTAAGCAGAGGACATCTATTTCTATGTGTTTGTTGAATGCCTTGACACTATGCCTTTTAATGGGAAAGTCATATGCTTCACACAATTTTCAGGAAGAAGAAAATCCTTTATCCTCATTGAACTGTGAGAGTTCTGGTTTGGTGAGTGATAATGATAACACTTAATCTCAGAAAAATAGGAATAAGCCACTGCTAGCCCATAGGATGCCTTCATGCCATTAGAAAAAGGTGCCCCCTCCATAAAAGTCAGCCCTCTCCAAGGGTCATGGCTTGGCCTCATCCAGACTTCATGTAAATTAGAAAAAGTCACTTTCCCTGGATAGATGCAGTTCCAGTGACACATGGTTTGGTGAAGAGACATATTTCAGCTCCAGCTGGTCTACAGAACTATATATAGTGGTCCTGGTTGGTTTGGGGTTGTTGTTCTTGTTGTTTTGTTACCAGGTACATAGCAACTAGTCTTGTACACTTTTTTGTTTCCCAATTAAACCTGGAATTTGGTCCTAATTTAGTTTTGGCATCATCACAGAACCCTCTGGGAGATAACATGTAGAAGTTTGGGGAATCTTCCAGCTAGATAAAGCATACCATGAAACACAGGTACAGTTTTTCTTGTGAACTCAGCATTTAATTCCACAGTATTCTGGCCTGTGCCTGAGAGCAACTCTCTGAGATTAAGCAAATGTATTCTTCTAATAAGAGGACTCAGGCAGTCATCTCTTAGAGGTCTTTCCATCCTCATTTTGTCTGTACGGTTTTCCTTCATCTGTGGGACTGCCAGAGTGGTTTCCTAACAGTAGCTGGTTCACACCAATCTGCTCAGATTTCTTCAGTGGCTCCCTGTCATCTATGGCCCTCTTTTTCATACTTGGGTAATAGACCCATTTTAGAGAACAAGAAAAACCCTGCAGATTCCAGTGTTTACTTCAATCTTAAATGTTTCTTAAAGAGGTTTTAAAAGACATGAAACTAGAAATAAACTCCCAGTCACTTATATTTATAGAACTGTAAAACCAAAAGGAAAAAAATGTATTATGAGAAACCTACAAAGCCAGCAACATTCAAATAAGCAGCTTTAATTTCATGAGACAAATGACATTGTTTTGTGAAACTCAGTTGTTCTTTGCCATGTGAATATGTTTCAGAGCATGACAGCACAGATTATTTTATTTTGTCATACTTGCTACCATGTACCACGTGGTGACCCAGTTCTCCCACCGCTGACTCTATTTCAGCTAGGTGAGCTCTTTGTTCAAACAGCATCTCCTTTGGCCTCTAACTGGTACCCTCTCTGTTGGCTTGGTGCCAGCTTAATAATAAACGTCAACATGGGTATTGAAATTGTGTGGTACATGGTCATTCAGGTGATCTGGAATATGTTTTTACCATTATTCTTCTCATTTCATTATTATTAATAAAATTATTGAAACAGAAACAAAACAAAAATTTTCATAGGGATCTCATGCATCCCATTTTGAGAAACACTGCAGGACAAAGTCAAGGCTTCTCTGGATGGCAAACAAAGAGCTTCGTATTCTAGTCCTTATCTACCTGTCCAGCCTCATTTCAGATTAATTTTTCCAATTACTTGTACTTAGTGCTTTAACAGTAGTGAACAACAGGTAATTCTTCAAATTCATCCTGATATATCATTTCTTTAAACACTTTCATGGATTGCTGCATTGTCTGGAGTGGCCCTCAGAATTTTGGAACATTCTCCCTCAGTCTTCAAGTCTCAGTTCAAATGCATCTCCCCTGCGGGACCTTCCCTAATCCCTGACTAACACTGAGGCTTCTATCCCCAGGCTTCCACTGCAGTCTTCACACCCTCCATTAGCACACCATAGCTATTCTATTGTAATTGCTGGCAGGCAGGTCTCCCATCTGGACCCTAAACTCAGGTAGGGATTTGGGGCACCCACCTCTCAGCATAGTGCTTGATACAGAGTAGGTCCTTGATAGGCATCTGTTGGATGAATGGATCCATTGGTAAAAAAGCCAAAAAGAGAAGATGAATTTGGAGGGTAATTTGAAGAGGGCTTTAACACTATTGGCATTAGCAAATTTCTCTGTATATTTTAATTAATCTGTTATTAAAGGAAAGCATAACTGAGGCCACTGAACTCAAATTTGAGGTGATGTAACAAGGAAAAGGGCGATCCTGTTCTTGGAATCACAAAATGTAAATAACAGACGCTTGCTTTTGGCTTTGTACATTTGTTATGACTTTTCACTTTCAGCTGGGTTGAATAAAATATGTGGAGTATTTCTATAAAAGGCAGGGTCGTGGTCTGTGGTGAGCTTCTGTTTCCCAGATCGCCTGGAACTTGTTCCCTTCTCGGTGGGACAAAGCCAGTGTCACATCTTGCCTGATGTAGTGGGTACATTAAGGAGCAGGCAGATGACAGTGTGAAGACCTTGACAGTGCCTTCAGGAGCAAGTGCCTGATGGCTATGAGCATGCCTCAGAGATTCTCTCTGGGTGTGTGCTTGTGGCCATTTTGCTCTGAGGCCCAGGCTGCAGTTCTGGGGACTCAAGCCTACACAATCCTTAGGCTTTTATTTTCCCAATGGAGAATTGCTTTCTAGCAAAACCTCTTTTTGCTCCATAATCCTCCATAAGCATGTCCACACGAACAGTTTCTTGTCAGTTTGATTCCATAAACCATTGTACTCTTAACTGTGAGCAAGGTTTGGGGTCAAGAGCAGTCCTTGAAAGTATAATGAGTAATGGTTCAAATGAACATTGTCTTCATGTTGTGGAGGTGTAAAAACATATACTGTAATTTTACCTTCTAAGTTTTTCTAGCTGAACTAATATTAAAATTAACAGGCAGATCAACAGGAGACAAGTATACAAAATTTATTACAGATGTACATGCTGGAGGGCAGGGAGGGGTCATAAGATATGAGACCTAAAAACCCATTGGGCAGTTGACCCTTATATGGAATTAAGGAGAAAGGTGTGTGGGGGTGTATGGTTTGGACTTCAAAGGGCAGGAAGGCATTTCCCATGGAGATGGAAAAGCAAATGTTTGGCAAATAAATGTTTGCTGGCTCTTCTTCAACAATGGCACACAGAGAAGACTTTGAACAAATGGGATTTGCTAGGTTCCCCCGTCTACCACACCTACTTCAGATTAAACTACAGTTATCTATGATGATATAGCCCTTCCTGGAGCAGTTCCTCTATCTAAATTCCTTTTAGGCAGTAAGGTAAAATGTTCTGAGTCTTTTGTTTTTTAAAAACCAGCTTACAATCAATATCCCAAAAGGCATATTTTGGGATGGCAAACTCTGCTTTTCTTCAATATGATGACCTGCATAGTATTGATCTTAATATGTGTCCACTTATGCTTGTGTGAATAAGTGGTACTTAAATTAAATATGACAACAATGTACTCATGCCATTGCCAGTGGAATAAAATCATTGCAGGCGACCAGTTTTTTTATTTTGAAAATGTAGCTGATTCTATTTTATTTTTGAGATATTGAACCAAATTATTCTTTTCCCATTTTTATTTCCATTTGTATTTCACCAGCTTGAATAACTGCAATATTTAATTCAAATAGGCTATACTACAAACCAGGTAGCTAATGGAATGTGATCGTACCACAATCAAATGTTGACAAGCAGTCCAAATGCACACACAGTTCACCAGGGCAGCTGGAAGCTGCAGCTTGAATTAACTATCCTATTGTCAAGATTCTCCACTTATTTCCTCTCACTGCCTCACTTGGATATTACGAAAGTTGAAAACACAGTGAGTGAAAGCAGTATCATCGCACTAGTGTAGGAGAAAAATTCTAGGGAATGCCCTTAGTGTGATGGTGCTTTGAAACAATACTACTGGGGAAATACTGCCTGGCTTGGTAAAAGGATTAATCTAAAAGTGAAGATTAGTATAATTTTTTACTAACTGAGTATATCAGTAGCATACTGTGACTCATAGAAGATTATTTTAAGAGGGAAAGAAAAATGTGCAACATGAAAAGTATGTGTTTAACAAACTACCCTGAGCAAAAGGACTTAAACAATAGGAAATTAAGTTTCTCACATAATCTTGTAAGTGCAGAAGTTGGTAGTTCTAGAGTTTATTGATTCAGCAGCCCAGTAAAGCTATCAAAAACCCATGTTCTTAAATTTCCCTGGCTGTGACCACTGCAAGCAACATGGCTTCATTGTTAGGGACTGACTTGGGGGGAGGTTATGGTAATATTGCCTGTGAGTATCTGAGAGGCAGTAGTGGCTCAGCATTCCAACAGCCACCAGTGAAATCACCCACAGTACAATCAAACACACACACTGCCTTCCTGCCCATTTGCTCCCATGAGGCTGTTCTTGTGGCCAGTGGAGAAATTAAAGTGAGTTCTCCTCCTGTCCTGGGGTCAAAGTCTTGTCCACTCTGTATTAGTTTCCTAGAGCTGCCATAACGAAGTAGCACAAACTGTGTGGCTTAAAACAACAGAATTTTATTATTTCACAGTTCTGGAGACTAGAAGTCTGAAACCAAGGTGTCAGCAGGGCATGTTCCCTCTGAAGTTTCTAGGATCCTTCCTTGCCTCTTCCTAGCTCCTGGCAGTTTACTGGCAATTTTTGGTGTTTTTCGGCTTACAACTGAAAATCTCCAATGTCTGCCTTTGTCGTCACATGGTGTTCTCCTGTGTGTCTCTGTCATCATACGGCCATCTTCTTAGAAGGACACCAGTGATTTTAGATTAGGGGCCCACCCTACTCCAGTATGACATCAACTAATTACATCTGCAATAACCCTATTTCCAAATAAGTTCACATTCTTTGGTTCTGGGGGTTAGCACTTTAGCATATATCTTTTGGAGGACACAATTCAACCCATAATAACCCTCCAAATACTTAGCATCCCTTCTCTGTATTAAATAATTCAAGTTTCCAAGATAATGAACCAGGCGTTTGGAACCTAGAGGTCTGCTTGTTATAGGCGCTAGTTTAGTTACAGAGGTAAGCTTGGCCTGTCTTCACACACACACACACACACACACACACACACACACACACACACACACACAAACACACAAACACACACATGCTGCTCTCTCAGGTGTCTGAGGCATACACAGTTCTTTGTGGTTGTGCCAAGAATAACAAATTGCCTTCCCCGTAGGGGCCCTTAACACCTTCAGAATTTTGCTCTATCTTACTTGCTCTCTGACCAAGGATTTTTTTTTATTATTTCCTGAGTTGTTTGGCCCAGGTCACTTCCCTCAACCTTTGTTTACACTGAGCCTCTGGTCTCCCTGCCTGTGATGTTAGCCACATATATACAGAGGTGCCAAAAAAGTGTATACACATTTTAAGAAAGGAAAAATCTATTAAAATTGTAATACCCAATATATACCAGTAACAAAAGATGAATACAAGTCACATTTGACTTCTGCAATTATAAGTGGTACTGAGTGGTTACTATCAGCGTCCAGATGCTTCTGATTATGGCAAACTACTGCTTGAGCAATGTAGACCAAAGTGTCCATTTGTATACATTTTTTTGGCACCCCTGGTATATGTATGTGTGTGTGTGTGTGTATTTATTTTTCTTTAACACAGTCTTTCCATTAGCCATGTTTATTGACCCTTTTTGCCTCTACTGTTTTCTGACACCCAGTTTCTTATAATAAATGATATGAATAATAGTATCTGACATTTGCATACAAGTTTTACAAATATTATTTTTGCGTGCTCACACCTACCTGTGAGGATGCCAGTTAATCATGATTATAGTGGCTTTATAGATATGGAATCCAAGGCTGTCAGGCTAAGTGCCCAGGGACACTGAATGGATAGGTGGGGAATAGTGACTAGAATCTATATGTTGTGACTCACTTGAACTAAGGGATTTTCAGTACAACCCATGCCCACTGTCGATATTGGTATTGCTCAGCTAATATTTGCAGCAGCACATGCTAGGTAATATCCTGATCTGTAGCAAAAAGGGATCTAACCCTAATTTATGTTTATTTTGTTGATAGCAGCAGGTTAAGGTCCTTTCCCACCATTACATGTAATAAAGAATTAAACTGAATGTTTATAAATGACTGAAACCCAAGAAAAGGAACCAAAGTTGTCATTATTGTTTTTATTGAAGACATTTGTAGACTATATTAAAATAATGTCTTATAGTTAGCTGGTATGCATGGTCGTGGCCATGCTGATTGCTAAAACACTGAAATACTTCTATTCTGGGTGGCAAGTGGCTGCTGTCCAGAAGTGTTCTTCAGCCACCAGAGGTGCCTGTTTCTTTCCCTAGGACACCCCAGATCTTTTAATGGTTCAGCAACTACAGGAGGGTAATGTCTGGCAGGCAGGGGACCTCAAGGACCAGTTTCAGTGCCATGAGCCAGCTGATTGTCAGGTAGTATAATTATTGTGCCTGCTGAGCAAGTGTGTACAGTGGAAAGGAAGCTTGTACTTACTGAGGACCCGCTAATACACCAGGGCTAGGATAGGTGATTTTTTTTTTATCACTTATCTAGGTGATTTTTTAATACATTATTTTATTTAATTCTCACAATAGCTCTCTATAGTAGACATTATTTTCTCTGTTTTACCAGTGAGGGAAGTGAGACTCAAAGAAGTGTAGGAAATATTGCCACAGGGATATGAAAGATAGTTTGGGGAATATAATCAATAATGTTGTAAATATTTTGTAGGGTGTCAGATGGGCACATGTCTTGTTAGGGAGACCACTTCATGGACTGTGTAGATGCCTGATCACTGCGCTGCACAGCTGAAGATGAAGCTGAATAATATTGTATGTCAACTATAATTTAATATATATATATATAGTCACAGAATGTGGAGTACAGCATAGGAAATAGAATCAATAGAATTGTAATAGATATACATGATGTCAGAGGGGCAACAGATTGGGGGAGGGGAGTTATCACTTTCTGAGGGGTAAAATATATAACTATTACNAAGCATTGATCTCATACATCTTATATGGTGCCCTATTGGTAAGAATATCCACTGAGTTGGGGATGACAGCAGGGGGGGACAATTTGTCATTGTTTACATCCCCATTGCATAGCAACAAGGGGAAATCTCATAATATGCAAGGTGTATAACAGCAGGGAGGTTAGCTAAATGTGGACTTTGATTAGCTTTTTAATAGTTGAGTAATTGTTTTAAAATAACCATGTAAATTTTCCCTCTCTCTTTCCTGTTGTTTGGTGGTGGTGGGATGCCATGCAGGGCCTTCAGCATTTGCACAATAACAGAATCATCCACCGTGATGTCAAGGGGAATAACATTCTTCTGACAACAGAAGGAGGAGTTAAGCTCGTTGACTTTGGTAATGACTGCTTTTCGTTTGTTTTCTTGATGTGTGCAGTTTAGCCAAGGGCAACAATTTATTGCAGTCTCAGAAGACTTGGGGCCTCTCTGCTACACTGTGGGCTGAGGGACTTTTCCAGTCAAACACAAAAGTGGGGGGTTTACCAGATGGATCACCCTAGGAGATGCTGTTTGCTAATCTATTTTCAGCTTTAGGAACACTTTTATTAAAGATGGAAAACAAAAGTGTTTTGAAGGAAGAATTTGACAAAAACTTTTTGCTTTTCTGGGAAGAATTTCTCGTCTCAGGGCAATTGTCTATAATTTACATTTTGTCATTTCTTCTTTTGCATATGAAAAGAGAAAGCGGTTTGGTCTTTCAAACGACTTTCTCTAGCCTTAGGCATACTTATTCCCAGTGAGCAGAAGGTAAACTAGTCCTTTGGGTCTGGGAACTAACATCCCTTTAAATTGTGATTATTGCTGCTACACGTGAGGCTGGTTGAACTGGAAACATTAACAGGAACTGAAAGTATGAGAAGAAACGCAGAGCAATATTACCTAAGGCCAGAGAACCATTAAATATCCCCTTGCAACACTCTTGTATTGATAGTCACAAACCAAAAATCACTTGGTTTTCCTTTTTAAGTTTATTGAATGGTTAACCTTCTAAATGAGTTCAACAACAATTAGTACTTCAGTATGATTGTTATAAATAATAAGAAAACATTTACAGAAGCACTTTTTAAAATGTTCTTTATCAATGTCAACATAGTAGGAGAAAAGACTGATGATTTTGAATAGTCATTGCTTTATTGGTAAGAAGAGTTTGTGTTAAAATGTATCAGTGAATCATTTGCTCAGAAGAAATTGCTCAAAAATAAATGAAGTTACTTTGGGTGTATTGGTTTACTTACTAAAGAGCAAGCAAAGAAAAATAGCAGGGGGGCACTTTAAGTTTTTATGCTCCTCTTTCTA
>NW_017731616.1:547481-554152 GCF_001890085.2 Hipposideros armiger
CCCGGGAAGAGCGCAATGATGGTGCCAACTTGGGCCAGTGAAGCAACGTCTTCCACAGCTGGACTGAAGAACAAAAGGACAGCAACTTGTCTGTTCCCCTTCCCCCAATTCCCCAGCGCTGTTTCCATCCACCAATTCCCCAATAAAAATCTTTAAAACAAACAAACAAACAAACAAAAAGAAGTGTAGGAAATGTCATGCCTAAATTCACATACTTAGTAAATACCAGAGCTGTTTGGCTTTTCAGAGAGCAAGGAAATGCAAGTCCCATTTTACAGATGAAGAAACTAAAGCAGGGAGTAGATATTCTCAGTGCTAGTTCAGAGCAATCTTGGCTCCAAAATTCAGGTTTCCCAGCCCACTGGCCTTGTACTCTTTCACTTTAGTGTATTTGTATGGGAGATTCAGTGTGGAAACTGTGTGCTAACTGTGACAGCTCGTACAACAAAGACATGTGGAGCTGTGGTGGAAGAACACTCTGAAATTGGAGTGTGAGAGGCATCATTGTAAAAGACATACAAGAAGGCCCTATCCCCTATTATTTATAGGTTGGCTACACTTTGCAGTCCCACCAATAAGAGAAGCAGCCCATACATTAAGGATCCAGTTTACTTAGCATCTTCCTAAAATGGCCAAAGGCCTGTTTCTGTATTAGAAAGCAGAACTTGTGGATAAAATGAACATTTGCTTCTTTTTAGAATTTATTTTTTCATTTTTAGTTCCATCTGCTCACTGTTGCAAACAAGAGCTAATCAGCTGAGCAAAGAAACAGATGTGCTGTGATGGCTCCAAAAATGGGTTTCTCTCTGTCTGGCAAAGGGTCCTTGACAGGGGACGGTTGCCATAACAACCAGCTTATACCAATGCAGAAATAGCCAGGCTTTTTGCAACACTCTTGCCTTCATTAATTATGCCATTCCTAGCTAAATGATATGATAATGCTGTTTCCTTTGGCACTGCCAGGACTAGAGATGACAAATGAGATATTTTGTGTTGAAGGGCTGACAAAGCCATAAAACACTACAGAGCTGAAATTGTATTATTTTCATTATTATTACCATTTTGTTCCTTAAGCTCTAGCTAATGGGTTTAGTTCCCAAATAAGAGTTAGCATTTACTGAGTACTTACTGCATGCCCAGCACTAAATGCTTTATGTGAATTAATTCATTTATAATCCTTACAACGATTCTATAAACTCAGTGCTATTTCTAGTCCAGTGTTTTAGATACAGCAAAAAAGCCACAGAAAGTACTCTTCCTGTCCTTGAACAAGCTATTAGGTGATGCCACTAGGATTTGAACCCAGGTATTTAGTTTCAAAATCCTCTCTCTTAACCACTTTACTAGAGCAAATTGTTTAGTTGTGACCACCAGTGTACCAGGTAAGATGTGAATCTTTTTTTTCCAATTTTAAAATTAGTTTACATAAGAATTATCCTCCCTAATATGTTGAGGAAAATGTAATATATCAATATGACACTGCAAGCCAAAGTAATTAATGCCCAAGGAAAGAATCTGGAAAAATAAAATAACAAAGTTCTTCAGAATCGAATTTAGGAGATTTGGATTTTCGGTTTTGCTCTGCCACTCATTTTTAATAAATGACTGTGGTTCAGTTATTTTAATATGGCTTCAGTTTGGGCAGAAAAGTTAAGAGCACAAATTATCGAGTCAGACTGGGAGCCAATTGTAGCTACTTGCCTACCCACCTAACCACAGACTTTAGGCAAGTTACTGAATATCTCTGAATAGTAAGATTGGGAGAAGTTAAAAGAGGTAAAATGAGAAAGAAAAAAAACAACCCAAAGGACAAAATGAAATGAGGTACTGAAAGTGCCTGGTGCAGTAGCTGGCATAGTAGGTGCTTTGAAAAATGGTGGTGCATATTTCCTGAACCCCACCCCTCTCTAACCCGCTTTCATCTGCATGAAGAGATTGGCTTGGATAGTCTCTGCTTCCAAGGTTCCTCCCATATTCCAAAGAGTGTTTATAGTTTTCAGGGGGAAAGGCTCTTCCAGCTTTCATGTTCTGTGGCTCTGGTGTTCCTCTGGTAATGAAGGCGGGGTCTCCCTCAGCTCTCAGTAAGGGTGAAGTGATGACAGTGGTAAGGCCTTTAGGGTCTGTTTTTACCTGAGTCTGTTAAAAATCTGGGGATTTTGGGGACCCCATCTGTCAGTCATATCACTGTGAAGAATGCCAGCTTTGGCTGCTCAGGAGATTCAGGTGAGTGATTTAGAACCATAGATGGTTGGCCAAAAGTCCTGTGTTTTCCCCCAAAACATTCACCTCTGAGATTTTGTAGCCATTTGTATTCACTGGTTCTCTCCAGACTCCTGTGTTAGCCTCTAAGAAAGAGGGATTCCCTCGCTTGTGGCTCTGTCTGACCCTGTCTGCATTCCTGTCTGCATCCCTGTGAGGACCCTGAAGCACAACTGAAGTGCTTAGGTCTCCGGTGGGCGAAGGGCCCAGGACAAGGGTGAAATGACTGGGTGTAGCCCCAGCTATTAACCTCTGCTCCAGTGATAGCTCCTCTCTCAGCTGGAACTCTGCATGGAAGTTGAGTCATATGTCATGTGTCAGTGTGGAGGTGGGAGGCTGGCCCTGGAGGTGGTGGTGACATGTCATCACCCTCCCCCTGGTGGGTCTAAATATAGGACCCCATCTGAGGGCTGAAGTTCCCAGATGTGCAGAAGCACGTGAGGCCCAGAGCAGAGGCCTTGTATCCCCCCCATCCTGGCTCAGTACTAAGCAAGAAGTGTCAAAGTAATGGCCTCCGTGAGCATTTAGGACTTTCCAGGTTGTTCTCCCACCCATCGCGGGAAGGTGAGAAGGGTCAGAGCACCTGCTCTTCCCCTTCTTCATCCATGAAAGGAAGAACTGATGCTTTTCCCACAGGGGCAGACGTGTTCGCTGAAGGAATGTCAGAGCCAGCCTTGGCTCTTCCTGAGTTCTGAGTCTCAGTTATGTGATGACTACCCCTCGCCTCACCCCCACCCCCACCACTCCCACTACCCTACCCCCGCCCCATAAGTACCTTCACCGCCCTGCCCAGGGCACAGGGTCTCAACTCCATTTTGTTGGAACAGAAACTCTGCATTTGTTTCTCTGATGGTCACTGATCTACCAGATGAAAAGCAGAGGGAGGCAGGCAGTCAGCCTTAGGAATGGGACCCCAGAGGAGACTTGGGGTGGGGGTGAAGCAGGAGCAGGTAGGGGGAGGAAGACCAGCACTCATGGTGCTCTATGATGTCCCAGGTTTTTTCCATACCTTCTTTAGTTTTGGAAAGTTAAAGGAGGAGTGTAAAGGAAGATAGGAATATATGACATTCCCAAGGGCATCCTTGTCTGCATCGTGACATCAGCCTGAGAGGACAGAATCCAAAGAGTGTGCAGATAAAAGGGTATGACCATGTGGAAACTTTCAGTATTCTGTTTCATTTGGTAGTTTCTATTTTTTAGATGTATTATGGAAGAGAAAAACGTTTTCTGCCCCCATTAATTTCTTATTGTGGGTTCGTGCTTTAGTTCTGTTTCCTACTAGCTGTGTGACTTAGGGCAGCTTTCTTAACTTTTCTGAATCTGTTTCCCCGTCTGGGGTAATAATAGCTGATCTAATAAGCTGTAAAATGAGTAGAACTCCCACTCCTTCTTTCCTTAACTGGACTCTGGTAGAACTGGAGCACTAGTTGGCAAAGGGAAGAGGCAGCAAGGAAGGGAGAACGCGGGGACACGGTACGTGAGGGGTGGCAGGAATCCATCCGCTTAAATGGAGGGTGTGCTCACATGCTCATAGCATGGAAGTTACTGTGGCTGTAGCTTGTGGGACACGAAATCTCTTTGGCAATAGCCCAGCTTCTCTGTATTATAAGAATTCCCAGGAGATGCCTCGCTCAGGAGGGTAGAGGGAGAATCATGAAGTTTGCTCCTGGTTGGTCTGTAAACCAGCTGTGTGACTCTAAACAAGTCAGTGTCCCCCTCCCCCACCTCTGGACCTCAGTTTCCTCCTCTGTGAAAAAGGGGAGTTGAATTAATGAACCCTAAGACCCCTTCCAGCATCCATCTCTGGTATGGGAAGTTGTTGGAGCAGGGGAGGGCAGTGAGATTATCCTGAGTCACCAAGCAAATGTGTCCCTTCAGAGCCTTTTGAATACTAAGGACACATACAAAAATTTGGGCACGCCGATTTACCTTTCACAGGGGATTTCTGTGGATACGGGTCCTGAGTTTGAGAATGAAGCTTATTGTATAATTAAGTATAAGTGACATGTTCCCAGGACCTCAGGGAATTTAAGTGCAAAAATCAATGTTGTATGTTAGCCTCAAACCTAGAACCAGTCCCCCCCACCCCCGACCCTCCACCAGCCATGGTGGGGAATTGGTGTTGTACAGGCATACTCTATCTGTTTTTACTTTGAAGCTTGTTTTATTTCTGTAAAAGCATAAGCTGAATGTTACAATCCTGAGAAAAGATTTGTAGAACACTATATTTTAATCAGAGTCCTTTCTGAATGTCACTAGAACAGTATAATTTAAATTATTTCTGGCAGTTTCTCGGTATACAAAATATAGATTCAATTCTAGCCTTAAGTTGAGTTTTATGAAAGAACTCCCCTGCCCTCCCCCCAAAAAAAGAAAACCCTGATCAATTTCAGTTCTTCTAGTCCACATCCCCTTTGCAAAACAATGCAAACAAATCTCAAATATATCCTCCCTTGACGTTATGTTTCATCCAAGGGAAGAGACTTTGTTTGTTTATTCAGCAGCTCAGCTTGTAATACTTTAAAATGCCTGTATGTGAATCCAATTAATATTTGCCATTGGAATATTTATAACTACAGTTGCTAATTCAAGAGAACTTCTATTTTAAAAATCTTTATCATCAATAACATGTATCCATTAATGCTGCATTAATTACATAAACAAAATTAAGAATCCGATTTGCCTTCCTACCTTTCAGCCCACTTTATTTGTCAGGCTATGAACTGCATTTTGGGGGCTCAAAGTCAGCCAAGGATTAATAGCTTTAGGTCTATCTACCTATCCTCTTTCTAAGCTGAATTTAGCTTTTGAGATAACAGCATTTTCCCTGTGTACATGAGTAAAATTTTAACCTTGGCCTTTGGTTATAATTTTGGATCACATATCAGTTCTAATAAGGTGAAAAATCAGAACATATGAGGCAAACCTAATTGCATTTTTAATGACATTTTAAAGTATTAGTGGAAAATGAAATCGTCTGAATGACATCTATTGTTTTTAAGTTTGGTAAGTTATTTTTTATAAGAGTAAAACATATTTTTCCTTATGGTAGATGGTTCTACTATAGTACTATTTGCTTGAAAGTATTGATTAAAATCATGTTATTGAAAGAGATTTCAACTCAGCAGTTCTTTGATATATAATTTGATGAGTGGTTTCAGTTAAATATCTTGTTAGAGAAATCTAGGTTTTGTGACTGTAAGAGAACATATGTTGACTATTTTTTTATCCCCTTTATATCCATTTTAATAAAGATATTCTTTTCATATAATGAAGGCCTTGAGATGAGGAGAAACTATTCTCTCAGGTTCTTATAGCCCAAGTCTTTCTGTAAGAGAGATAGGGTGAATCCCACCCCTATCTGGGAGCTTTATTAATAAGCCCTGCTCTTGGTCTAGGCTGAATGAAACTGTAACCATGGGGGCATTTCGTGGGATCATGGTGGCCTAAGAAGTGAAAGCACTACCCCTAGTCTGTGTTTACAGTAAAAAGGGATGTAGTTGGGAAGGGAATTTCTTTAATTCTTTTTGTATGGTTCTCATGGGAACCTAGTTTTATAATGAAGACACCACCTTTATTTAACCTGCTAACTTGTTGAGGAAGAATCCCAACAGCCAACAAATACCCTGGAGGAAAGGAACACACCCTTGAAAAACACCCCTGAAGAGTTTTCAACACAGTTTCTCTGATGAGTGCCACAAATTGATGTGGACAGGGAAGAAGAAAGATAAAACATAATCCTTACCCTGGGTTATTTCTGTTTACTTCAGGGGTCACTTTGATGAGATCATCAAGGCTCTAGCTCCTTTAAAACATACAAGAAATGATGAGGTTAATGATAGATTAACACCAAGTGGACAATCTGTGCAACTGTTTACATTTTCAGGACCAAAAAAACAATAGACAAAATTTGCTGTTTTTGTCATAGAAATAATTTATGCTCCCTATAGACATTTTAGAAAATGTGAAAAGGTTTAAAGAAGTAAATAAAATTGGTATTACCCATACATCAATGACCCATTGGTATTTATCACTAATGTTTGGGCGCCATAGAAAAAGCTGGGTAACCCGCACTGTCATAAGCAGTGCTTCAGACGAGACCCATGAGAAAGGGATTGTTTGGTTTGCATGGGAAGGAGAGGTACAGGGAGATTAAATAATTTGCTAAAGTTATCGCGTGAGGGGGTGGCAAAACCAAAATGAAGATGCCTGGCTCTGGGACTTTCTAATACCTGCCGGAGGTGCAAGTCTTTTCACAATCAAAGAGCTACAGAGAGTTGTTTTTTTCTCTGCCATTTCTCTGAGGAAAGGGTCAGCCATCCTTAACAGAACTCAGCTGACCATGTCCAAGGGTGGATGAGGAGATGATAAATGTGAAAGCAGTTGTGTCATCAAGTTGTGGGTGCAGTTTC
>NW_017731616.1:556602-630490 GCF_001890085.2 Hipposideros armiger
GAGAAGGTACCTCCTCTTCATATCAACCACCTACATGTTGTGGACTTTAAATTCAACTTGGGAGAATTGGTACTTTGTAAAATTGACATTCAGTAGCAGGTTTTCTATTCACAACACTTGATTAAGATAAATACCCCAATTTGTTAAGTCCTGATATACAGCCTGGTATCTGCTTCTGGTCTTTATATCTGTAAATTAAAACTACAAATTTTGGCTAGTTGTGTTGGAAACCAACAACAGAAGATTAAAATCTATAGTTATGAAATGTAAGATACATTTACTATAATATAAAACCCCATGTAATCACTGAAAACATGGCAGTGTTTTATTGTTACCCTTTAGTATATTCTGCTTCTGGTCTTAATGAAGTTTTGCTTTTCTTAGTGCATCTACATGTGGAAAAAAAAAGTGAGGTTCTGAGAGTACAAGTGATTTTTTTCTGTACTTGGCTAGGGGTAGAGCTCAGACCCAATTTGAACTTGTTATACTGCCTATCAAACTGACTTCTCCTGACTTTCCTGTTTTTGTCAATGGTACCATCATTCTCCTGGTCACCCATGATCAAAATATCAGTCTTCCTTGGTGTGTCCCTTTCTCTAACCTCCCATATTAAATTATTCTCCAAGTCCTGCAAGTCTTTTCTTGAACTCTTTCTCACACTTATTTTATTGTCTCCATTCATTCCACTGCCACCAATATCGTTTATACTCCTATGATTGAAGCAAGTAAAGGTAAAGTCGAGGTAAAGGAGAGTCTACACTTGCTTCAGTCATGGCTCCTCTGTGGGGTGGTAGAGGTGAGGTGAAGGGGTGTTTGAGGTCCTAGGATTGTGTCAATGCCACCTCAACCCACCCTTCTCCACCCCTTTACTATGACCCACAGAACCTGGGAAACCTGGTCCCAGGGCTGTGCATGTACTTACCATTGCCACTCTCTCTCTTTCTCTTAGTGGAGCATCATAACAACTACTGATTCAGAGAGTTCTTTAAGAGGTCCCCTTCTCCTGGGGGCAAGGGAACCAAAGACCAGTTGACCCTCTAAAGCATTCTTGACTCAGCTTTATTTTACTTAGAGACAAGGAGAATGCTGAGCTAAGGAGAATGAGAGCACCTTTTCTCCTAAAGAAATAGTTGCATACTTTGGTGTTGAATTGATAGGAAAGCCAGTTCCAGGATGTGCTGACCTTCGGTTGGGATGCATCCTCTTAGAGTGCTTCTTTAAATCCCATCACACATGTTTACTCCTGATAAGGACCAATCCTGAAAGAGAAACCCCCCCTCCGGGAGTTTAGGTGACAAAAATCTCAAAAACCTAGTTAGTTTGGTCAAAATATGAATGCAGAAGCTGATAATGCAACTGTTCCTTGAACATAACCTTTATTATTTAGAGTGCTTATCATATTGTAATGATTTGTTTACTTGTCTTTCCATTCTGGCCCTGACAATGACTAGAGTGGGCTCTGGTTAAGCTACTTAACTGTGCTATGCCTCAGTTTCCACACCTACAAAAGGTGATAATAGCATCTACCTCACATAATGATTATGAGGATTAAATGAAGTGTGCATTTGGCTTTCTCTCCTTGGGGTCTAATACTATGCCTGGCTCCCATGGGTACTCAATAATTATTTGTGAATTATTTTACTAGTGAAATTTTCAATAAACTTCTTTGGAAGGCTGAGCTTAAAGAAATTTTTTTTTTTTGGTCATATCACAAACTGAGTTTTGGGAAGAGAGTTTGGCCAAAGGATGCTTTCTTACTAATCAGACTGAGCTGAAGATAGTGTCTGTCTGTAAAGAGAAGCTGAAACCAAATAAATGTTTTGAATATTTTATGACAGCACTTGAGAAACCTTAGGATATCTCCATTCCCACATTTGGACAGGTTCTTGGCATTGCCTTCTGTGTCCCTTCCAAAATGGCTACAAGTTGATTTGCATTTCTTCCTGGAAGTGGTGGACTATGGCACTAGACACTTTTCATTGTCTTGCTTAGCCTAAAGTCATCTCCTTCTAATATCCCAAGCATTTGGAGCCCATATCCTTTATCAGACATGTGAGTACACATTGTCTTAGGACATTTATAATGGTCACAGTCTGTCATTTAAATATTATAGGTTCATTTTAAGTTTCAGTTGGCCATAGGTCTTATTTCTTTCCCTCACAGGAATGTACAAGAATGTATTTGCTGACTGATGGTCTAAAATAATGTTTGTCCCACACATTTGGAAATGTCATTTCTGAAAGGGCAGGGGTTGAATAGCCTTTTCTGGAGATCTTTAAAAATAGTGTAGTTTCTTGCCTGATTGGGGTGATGAAAGGGAGGCCTTCGGGGGCAATGAAATGGCCTCTGTGTCTGAAATTGCAATTATTTGAACTTTGGTTTGAATGCATGTTTGAAAATAATGTGTTAAAAGTATGACAGGATATTCTATGGCAGGATAGTTTATTCAGAGGATGGGGCTGGGATCAGGCCAAGGATGCGGGTCCATGGAGAAACATTCTTCAGTTCACAAACCAGAAGACAAGGGTAGAGGGCGGTTATGGGACCAGGAGCACCAGGCCTCAGGCGGGATGGTAGCCACACGTGTCTGGCTTTGCGAGCCCAATTAACTGGGTTTGGTAGAGAGCAGGTTTACTAGTTCACTGTCACTGCCATAACAATATCATACATTTAATGGCTTAAAACGACACACATTTATTCTCAAGGTCATACTTCTTTAAGTGAGAAATTTAGTATGAGTCTTACCCTGCTAAAATGATCTCTCAAATGGTCATCTGAAACTTAATATGTCCCAAATGGAGCTCCTGCTTTTCAACCCAACCTGCTTCTCCTATTGTCTTCTCCATCTCGTTAAATACAAATTCCATTCTGAAATTGCTCAGGTCAAAAACTCTGGATTCCTCCTCAACTCCTCTTTCTTGTAAGCCCTGGCCAGCAAACCTGGTTGGCTCTACCTTTAAAATTATGCCATTAGCACCCGATTATTTCTTACTGTCTCTAGTTTGGATTCTTACAGTACCATTTAAAACTGGTGTTGCTTCTTCTACTCATGTCCCATTTTAATGTATTCTCAGTGCAGCAGCCAGAGTGCTCCTGCTAACATGTAAGCCAGATCTGTCACCCGCTTGCTCCCCAGTTGGCCCATTGTACTCAGAGCCAAAGCCAAAGGACTTCTGATGGCCTGAGAGAGTGGGTAGACCCATCACTCCGGCTTCCCTTTGTTCTCCAGCGAGACTGCTTATCTACCTCATAGGCTGTTGGACCAATACATCACCAGACTCTCAGTGTTTCCTATCTGACCATAGCCATCCATCATCCTTGGTCATGGAGGCAGATTTCAGCTCAAGTAGGGTCACCTGTCCCTTCACATCCTGTAGTTTGCCCCTGCCTTCTCCAAACCCATTGTAATAGCCACCAGACTCTGAGTGAAGGAGCGTTTTCTGTCTGACTCAAATGTTGATAGATGGTTCCCAAACCAATGACAAGTCCAGGGGCATTTTCTGGTTCTGCTGCCCTTGCCCAGACGGGCCAGTAACTGAAGTGGCAGCTCCTGCTGAAATACAAACCAGTTGTTGGGGGTTGAGAAGGGGCAGACGTTCTTAGAAAATGGGAATGGAAGGGAGTGGTTTCCATTTTATGTTAACCACGTCCGTCTTCCAACATCTTTCTGCTCAATTGGACACACCCCTGGGGATTTTGTGCAGGAGACAAGCATCTTCGAGAACAACTGTTCCTCGCTGTTGAATCCAGCAGCTGGTGATGTGGTGAAGGATGCAGACAAAGCCTTTGCTTAAAGGCTGTCAGGGTGGGAGCTGGAGGTATTCACTCTTGTGCCTCCTCTTGCACTGTTCTTGGAACCTAGAGGGTTTTCAATGCATGAACTGAACTGACACGTTTTTGAAAGTTAATGAACATATCAGATGGTAAGTCAACCACACACAAATAAGGTCTAAAAAAACACACATCTTATTATTACTGGAATTCAATATCAGCATAGGCAAAGGAACTGAGAAGGGGGCTAAAATCGGCCAAGGGCCTTTTAGGACATCTAAGGTGGCAGTAATGTTGATGTATTGTGTCCTGCTTTTGTCTGATAGGTCATCGCTTGTGAGCAGCAGTATGACTCTTCCTATGACGCGCGCTGTGACGTTTGGTCCTTGGGGATTACAGCTATTGAACTGGGGGATGGAGACCCTCCCCTCTTTGACATGCATCCCGTGAAAACTCTCTTTAAGATCCCAAGGTAGGACACAAGATGGCGCTCTTGGCTCGTTAGTTCTTTGTGAAAGCGGCTCCTTAGAGGGATAATAATAAATACTTCGTAAACAATTTCTTTCCAAATCTGTGAAAGCCTGATTGTAAAACGTACAGTGTTTCTTTTCTTTTAGGTGGGGGGAGGAAGGAGGAAGATGATGTTTCTGAAAGATAACATATCCCAAGGAAATAATAGGACTTTGTTGTAACAATTGCATATTTTTAGTATGTGCTCCAATTTTTGAAATGTTCGTTTTTGGTGCTTTGCACGAGAAGACTACACATGCAATTTTGTATTAAGCAATATGTCTAAATACTGTGTTTTGTTTTTAATTACATAATCACATGTGGGTTTTTTTTTCTCAGTTTGAATCTTTCTCTAAGTATTCAGGAAAATTTGGGGATGAAAAAATTGTGTACCATATTTTTGTATCCATTCAGATCAGCACTAAAAAAAAAATCAGAAAAATGATACATCAGTCATATGACTGTCTCTCCATCCCTTAATTTCTGTCTCAATGGGAAACTACTGCAAGAGGTCTGTTTGGAGGGTTTTTAAATGCCGGTATATTTTCTATTGTATGTATTCATTAGGGGTTTGTACAAGAGGTTTGGTTGTTTGTCTTTCATCAGAATTGGGCTGATATTTGGCCAGCTGGAGAAGCTATCAGGGAGCTCCTTCGGAGCCAGTCTTCAGGTTAAGAGATTTGTACCTTCCACATTTCTCTTTCAAAGGAAGGCTCTGGGCCAACGCCACCATTTAACCACTTTGACAGTACAAGTGTTAACCTTCCCTCATCTGCACAATCACAGAGCTATGCAGCCTCTAAAAATTTATTCTGATTGCAATTTGCATTTCTGATTAGCTCTATTTATATGCAGATGAGGCTCTGTGGCGTTCATCATCATAATGTTATCTTTTTATACCTAATCCAGATGTGAACAACCAGCCACCATTATTCCAAAAATGATTCCCACTCACGTCAGGGTTGGTCTTTTTGCCTTTTCCAAAGTGCAAAAACAGGTCGTGGTGATTAGAAGAGCCAACAAAGCGCCTGGCTTTTTAAATTAATTGTCTGGTGAAGGTTCAAAAAAGTGTAAAATGCAGGACCACAAAGCAGTATTGTATACAGCACTATGTCAGAAAATAAGAAACAGTGCGATGATTTGTGCGCTTTTTTTTTTTTTAATGGTTTACTCTTCACCATTTATTTACTATGGCCACATAGTTTCCCAAATACCAGAACTAAGGTATGGCTTCTGATTAGCAAGATATATGTACTTTTTATAAGAGGTCATTTACTTGGGTATATTTGTTCTTTTGTTTTCAGTATGAGTTTTTGTATACACCAACTGTTCAAAAACTTCATAGGATGATAAATGTGGGACAGTTTAGAAAGGTGCGTGTGTGTGCGCGTGCATGTGTGTGTGTGTGTGTGTGTGTGTGTGTGTGTGTGTGTGTGTGTATGTTTAAATAGACCCTTCATTTCCAGTGACCCCTCTTAGCTTGCTTCTGTACCCAGCCAAGTCTCTGATCTTTGATAGTCTCTATATTCTCACTCCCATCACTTCTTCCATCTTTGGAGAAGCTTCCAGATCTGAAACACATATAACCAAGCCCCCCACTGCCTGCCTCAGGAAGGGTGAACCCCAGGAACAGGACAATGGCTAGAAAAGAATCTTGGTGGCGAAAATGATCCTTATCCTGGTTGAAGCTTTCTCTCTCTCCTCCTAGTGTAACCTCCTGGCCTTTTACCATCTCTTGGTTCCTGTGTAAGTGATGGATCAGATTGAACTAGGGAATGTCAACCATAATCGATTAGCAGATCCTCTAATTACGTGTGCTCAAGGCTTGCCATTGTCACAACCTTAACAGCCAACTTGACATCCCTGGACAGAAAGGAGGAAGGTTTTTTAAAAAATGTAGCATATTTGCATATACTGCCCAGCTTTCTATAGTCACTAATTTACATACTTGGAAGATTACCCTGTCAATTAAAATCACACAGCACTCTTATGAGGGTTGTGGATTGACCAAGCACATGTACGCATCTATACTGTCTTAATTTGAGTGCTAAAAATGTATCCTTTCCTCAGAAAAGCTCTTTGATGGAGAGTGGAGAAAGTAAACATTTATATATTTTAAATAGACACTCAAATTATTTACCTGTGTTTCATGGGGATCTCAATCTCTCTTTCATTTGCTGTCAGCATTTTCATTCCTCATGGAGAAAAGCCCATGGTGAATAATGACAAAAATCCTTGGAATCTATTTGGCTTCAGAATTTTTATTTTTTCACTGTTTGGTTAGGAGTGTTTTTGCTGTTCTGTAATTCTCTTCAATTAAACAGTGATGTCTGGGGCCAACCAAGTGGTTTGTTGATTGAGAGTTGGCTCAGGAGTGCAAGCTCTGAGTAGCAGGGCCCTGGTTCAGATCCCACATGGGTCAGTGATGCTGTGCCCTCTACAGCTAAGAAGGTGAACAACAGCTCGACCTGGAGCTGGGCTGCCGTGAGTCACCGGTGATGGCATAGGCTGCATTAGGGTTGCAGCGGGCTGCTGTAAGGTACCATGAGTGGCTGGCAGCCAGCATGAGCTGCCATGCCATGAGCTGCCGTGAGCACCTGTCCAATGGCCAGCAACTGACTGCCTCAGCCGGGAAGAGCGCAATGATAATACCAACATGGGCCAGTGAAGTGACATCCTTCACAACTAGACTGAAGAACAAAAGGACAGCAACTTGTCTGTCCCCTTTCCTGATTCCCCAACACTCCTCCAATTCCCCAATAAAAAAATAAAAAAAAACAAAAACAAACAAAAAAAAACCAAAAAAAAACCCAGTGACGTCTGCTTCAGACTACTCTGGGATCCAGAATACTGTGTGTAGCTTCTTCCTCTGGCCTTCCTCACTCACCTCTTCCTTATAACCCTTCCCTTACTTGAAATCAATTGAATACATTACCAAGTAAGGGAAGCAAAGAAAACCATTACTGAGTCAGGGAAGAAGTGACTTTCACAAGTTACAAAGGACTTACGACTTAATGAAGTTCTGGTTACATGTGAGGTGAGAGCCTCAGATGTCAACAAAGCAAGTAATTACACAGGTTCCCTGGGCACTGTCAGGAAGTATGAAGCGAGACGTGCCTGGATATGGTTGATTTGTCTGCACACGGGGTCTCCTGGCCCTTCCTCTCGCTGCCTCTGCCTACCTTCTCCTTTCTGTCGACCTTCACCATTAGAAGATGACACATAATGCAATCGTGACCTGTCTTTGAAATACTGTGTGACTTGCAATCTTTCCTGCATTGCAAACACACAGAAATTATCTGCTGATTGGCAGAGCATCCACTATTTACTGAACTTGTCAGTGTGTGTCATCTTTGTAATGCCTTTGCTCCAAAAAAGTCACCCCTCTCTGACAGTCGCTGCTGTGCCTGCTGCTGTTTTTCTCCAGGAGTTAGAGGAATAAGAGTGAAAATCATTTCTCTGGGCGTCAGTGGGTTCGACAAGATCTTGATCTCATGACTCGCTCCTAAGAACTCCATTAAAATTCCCAAGTCTTAGAAGGATCTTACAGATGACCTCGACACATTTTTCACATGAAAGGAGATCTGTTTCATAGATGTAGTGGCAAGAGTTAGGAGAAATAGACAATTATGTTGGTCTCTTGGCAACAAAGTATCTTTTCTTAACTTGGAGTCTTTGGCTACTGACCTTATTGACCTCCACAGATTGGGGTCTGGAAGGCAGTGGGGACCAGTATAGGTATGTTTATTGGACAAGGGCTGAGAGCTGTGTTTCCTGCCCATTCATTTGGGGCCAGATACTGGCTAACTCTCTTCAGTGTCTTAACTATACGCTGAGTGCTTCCACTTCATTCCTGTGGAAAAATGCAGAATGTTTTCAAGATTCCCAGCAGAAATGTCCTTGACTGGAAGTGGATGGGACAGAATGGCCTAAACATTCAAGTCCCAGAAATCAGTGATTTTCCCTTCCTAAAAAGAAGGTTCCCTGCAGTATATGATTTGAGAAAAGGAGACCTTGTAATAATTATCAGTTCACATTTGGGCTTTTTTTTCCTCACCAAATTTAGGTTGTTCCAAACTGTACCCTACTATTTTGGTTTCCTGGGGCTGCCACAATTTACCACAAATTTGGTGGCTTAAAATAGCAGAAGTATATTTTCTCACAGTTCTAGAGGCCAGAAATCCAAAAGCAAGATGTTGGCAGTGCCATGCTGTCTCTGAAACCTCTAGAGGAAAAATTCTTCCTTGCCCCTTCCAGGTTCTGGTGGCTTCTGCTGTTCCTTGGTTTGTCACAGCATAATTCCAACCCCTGCCTACATTTTCATGAGGCTTTCTTCTATGTGTCTCTGTGTCTTCTTCTTTTCTGTCTTGTCTAATAAGGATACTTGTTGTTGGATTTAGGGCCCGTCCTAACCCAGGATGATCTCATCTCAAATCCTTGTCTTAATTACATCTGCAAAAGACCCTGATTCCAAATGAAGTCACATTCTCAGGTTCTAAGCTGATGTATCTTTTCGGGCCCACAATTCAACCCACTATACCAACCAACTTTCATGTTTACCAAAATCTCTGAAAAACTATTTTGGGTACAAAATAGGACCATTAACTAAATGACGATGCAAACACAATGACTTATATTTATTGCATGCTAGTTCTGTGGCAGGCAGGTATATTGCTATGTGTTTCACAAATATAAATGCATGCAATGCCCACAGTGACCTTTGGAGGCAGGTGCTCATTTCTAGAGGAGAAAGCGGGAAGCCCAGGGAGGAAGCCCCTGGTTGTGCACCTACAGAGCAAAAGTGATTTGAATCTGAGAAGTGTGACTCTGAAACCCACACATTTTGCAAGGACATTGAAAAAAATCAAAGCCTTCCCTTAAATTATATTTATTTATCAATGAGTTATGAATTGAGTCCCAAGGGGACTGGAGTATATAGAAGTGAATAAGACACCCTGGCCTTTAAGAATCTTATAATCAGCATCCTTTTCCCTGCTTCCGATTTTAAACTGACACTGTAAACCTGAGGGTTAGAATTTTATTAGCGTCAATGATTATGTCAGTCAAGGAACTGAAGAATAGAAATCAAGAGTGTTATCATAGGTAAACGCAGGCAGTCCTTCACTTATTAGCTTATGACCCCCAAACCAGAAATCCCTCCCTTCTCCCGAGTCCCCTTCACGCAACTGCCTTTTAGTTCCTAATTTAGAACACTTAAGAAAAGTGTTTGAACTAAAGAATTGCCGAGCATGTGTTACGTAAAAGCAGCGAGGTATTTCGTTATCATTATTGGTACCCACAAGTTTTTGTCTCATCCCATTCTCCTGGCAAACCTTGCATTTGCCACATCAGGGCTATTTTGGGTAAAGCCAGCATCTCCTCCCCCTTTGCCTTCCTTGTATTATTTCAGTAGGAAAAACTCCCTTTGGTTCTGGGGAAAATGGAAATCTGTTTCTGGCATACTGAGTTAGAATGACTTTTTCTCATGGAAACTATTTTAAATAGCTATTTAGGAGGAGGCTGTATAACGCCGAAGTTCTCAGTTTGAGTGTGTTGTTAGCCTCCTGTGGCCAATCAGAATTGTATGTTTGAGTCTGAGGAATTAGCCTATTTCTAAAACTTTATACCTATAGGGGGGAAAATGCTTTCCACACTCTAAACTACCCATTTACCGAAGTGCCTTGAAACATAGTCTGCTAGGAATGTGCGAGTGGCCGTGCCCTCTGACCTAGGACATCCCTAACTTTGTTCACTCTAAATCAGGCTGGGCTTGGATGCTCGAGTTACAAGACAGATAAGATAGGGTATTTTTTCTCTCCAGGAGAACATGGTGTTACGGTCTCTTTCCCCATTCATTAGCAAAGGTGAAGCTGGCAGAAGTTGGACAGCATAAAAGAGGAGCAAGGAGGGGGAATCTAAATGGATGCTCTTGGGCTACCTGGATGAAGTGGGTGGTGGCGCTCAGAAAGGGTAAATCGTCCCTGGAAACATCGTGAGTCTATTGAAAAGGTTTCCTCAGGGACTCGATGCCTACGATTGACTCTTGTTCTGAAACGGAATCCTTGGGCTGAATTTTCATCTAATTTCCATCATTTTTTTAAAGGTAAAGATTCATCTTATTCTGCCTTGCCTAATTCACAAACCAAATTGTTCCTATGTGGGAAGCCTGCTCCTCAGCTGCCAGAAGATGCAGAGGCAGCAGGGAGCCCTGAGTCACCAGTAATTGTCTCACTATTACAGAATTGTCACAGGACATTTTCCCTTAGGGTGGTGAAATATAAGGGAAAGAAATTAAAACTAAACTATTGTTGTTGCGGTGTAATGAGTAAGGGGGATGTTTAATGGCACAGTTAGACTGGAGTTGCCTTGGGGAATTTTGTTTTCTCTTCACCAACCCAGGTCACTTAGCTATTGGCCTTTTGAGCAACGAACCTTCAAAATCCCAGCTTCACTCATAAAGCAATAAGAGCTAAAGAATTAGCATCATTTAGCATATAGTGAGTGACTAACAGCAAAAGAAAACAAAAGTTTTGAAATACTCCAATAGAAAAACAGTAGTCTTTTATGAGTCTTCTTATTTGGAGGGGGGGGGGGAGATTTCTAGTCCCACTTTAATGGATTGTGGTTCCTGTTTCTCAGGATGCCTCAGTGGTAACCCCTCATCCCCTTGGGGTATCCTCTCCATTTCTTTGGGAACACAGTAGCTGGAGGCAGCTGGCAGAAATGCCCCTGAAGGTTCCCACTCTGTGGAACATGTTTCTAAACTCTTTTTTAATTTGAGTTGAGCAGCTGGGGCTGTTAGTTCCTGTGGAGGTGTAGCTTGCTGACCCCCTGAATCCTGGCAGGCAGGGAAAGTTTAACTTTTCAAGGTTTTGTTTGGGGATCAGGTGGCAACGCAGGAGTATGCCTTCAGGGACTACTTCAGGGACCCCATCCGTGTTGAGTAAGAAGCCCACCCTGAGAGAAAGGAAAAGCCAGAGAATGAGTGGTGTTGACTCGCAGAACTATCCGCACTTTCTCCCTCATTACCCTGATTTCATTATTTCAGCACCACTCACTTTGGCTAATTCCCACTTAGCTCCTAAATGATGGAGAGATGGGCAAAGAGGGTAGGCAAGGAAACCGAGCTCAAAATAGTACCAAGGGGTTTGAGGCACCCTAGTTTCCTCTTGACTCTAGAGAAAACGAGGGAATAACAGTGAGGAATAGTTATAAACTGCCTTCGTGGATTGGCATAGTGGCAGGAAGGGACAACACAAGGATGAAGAGAGATAAGGTGGTATTTTGGCTGGAGGCTCTTCACAGCTGAAGCTGTCCATTGCTGGAGAATCCTAGAGTCAGATGAAGCCAATGTTAGCAGAAAGAAAGAATGGTGTGGTGGTCAAACATTGGTGTTCATATCAGGTATGTATTGGTATGTAACAAACCACCCCTAAACGTAGTTGCTTAAAAGAACAATCATTTATTATTTCTCATGAGTCTGTGGGTTCTTATTGTGGTTCTGTGGATCTTGGCTGGGCTAACCCATGTATCTATGGTTAGCTGGTGATTGGCTGGGGGCTGGTCTGGGATGGTCTTGACTCTGCTCTATGTGGTTTCTCACCCTCCAGCAGGCTAGCAGGACTGTTCTCACATTGGGGACAGGGCTCCAAGCATAGATATAGGAAAAGGTAGAAAATCGGGCCATTTTTGCAGTCAGTCTACCACAGTGTTCTACAGTTGGTCTACGTAGGTTTGAATAAAGGCTCTGCACCTCAGTTCCTTCCTCTGTAAAATGGAGATATGAAGAGTATCATCCCCAGAGAGTGGTTGTGAGCAGTTAATGAATTTAAAGTGTTCAGAAAAACACATAGTAAGCATTCAATTTTTGCTTGGTGCTACCAAAGAACAAATCTCAAGGGTATATTTATAGTGTAAGGAATTTGCTTTCCCTTGTAGCTTCCATTCAGAAGAGCCACACATGAGATCAATCATTTGAAAGTTTAGCTAATTGACTGATTGATGATTGTTTGGGAAATTGAGAATGAAGACTGAATTCTCAATAAATCCTTACCACATCCACTGTGCCTATCTGAAAGACTCTGCTTTATATATCCATTGTCACAACTTCTTTGTTAACACACACTCCTAAGAGATGAGGACACGCCTCTCCCTGCCCCCATATACACCCAAGGATGTGATGACAGGAACTTCCCATTGGGAAGCAGAGCTGGCCTTAGTCCCCACTCCCCTTATGTCTACAGTGAGTGGTGATGCTGTCATCCTCTGAAGAGAACTGAGGCTGCAATGCTTTATCTTTCCTATCAGTCCCACCTTTGTGGTGGCTTTGAGGTGGGTGGATGATGGGGGCTTGGCTGCCACCCTCTGCAGGGTCCCTTCACACCCCTTGGTAGGCACAACAGGTTTTGGAAAATACTTGTCCCCAGGTGAAAGGACAATAGTAGGAGTTCTAGACAGAGGGCACTGACTCAAGATTGTGTCCCATTTGCTCCCATTTGCTCCACCAAGGAGGATGATTTCTTTGTATTCCAGCTTGGAAAGGCTAGAAACATTGGCAAAAGGAGACAGAAACCCAAGCCAGGTGAGGGGATTGTAAGGAGATCACTTAGCTGTTCCAGGTGAGTTCAGGTTTCTTCACTGGGAGAAGTGATACCCCAGGTACTGAGAGAATATACAGGTGAGACTGCTGACCCACTGTCAGTGATCTTGGAGGAATTCTGGAGAACAGGAACAGTATTAGAGGAGTGGGAAAGGGAGAATGTGCTTCAATTCTTCAATAAAGGGAAGAAGGCGGAATCTGCAAACTACTGCCTGGTGAGCTTAACTTTCATCCTGGGCTAATTACTACGATTCTTTTTTTTTTTTCCTCCCTGAATAGAATATGAATTCTTAGAAGAAAAAGCTGTGATCACTAGGAATTAGCACAGGTCCCCTAAAAATAAGCCATGTCAGACTAATGTCCTTGTTTGGTATTATTGCAATGCTGGTGTAAATGGGGACTGTTTTAGACTTAATATATTTGGAATTTTGCCCGTAGGTAAAATTTGTTGTGATACCTTTGTGGCCAAGATGGAGAAACGTAGGCTGGATAACGGGGGTAGTGATGGGTCATAACCCAGGAAGGATTGTATTAAGGAGTGATGGATAATGGTGTCAGTAGCAGCATGACAGGGGGAGTCCTGGAGGCCTTGAGCAGGGCTCTGCTGACTGTCCTGCTTGCTGAATGTTTTAAAATGTGTAATGAGTTAGAGGACATTGGTAGCCTTCATGGAAGGTCACATTCATGGAAGGTATGAATTAATGGAAGGTAGCTGGCATGCTGGATGACAGACTTGGAATCCCAAAAGATTTCAGTTGGCAAGGTCAAGGCGGTCTTAATAAGCAAACAAGCTCAGAAACCCTAGTGAGCTGTACAGACTGAGAGAGCCATCCATGGCTTAGTAACTCATGGGAGGAAAATGAATTTAATTGTGCCTGCAAGCCCAATAGGGGTCAAACAGTAAGACCATCCTGTGTGGTTAACATGAGGTTTGATAGAACAAACACCACCCCACCCCCGCATTGGCTCTGTCACAACCAGAATCCCTTTGGAATGATGGCTTCCTTCTAGGCACCACATTGAAACTTCCACAAGAGTCTTACCCCAGCAGAACTCTTAACAAGCCAGAAGCTGGCATTTCATACTGGGATTTGGGTGCTGATTCTACTCCTGCTCTGTCACCAGTCTATCATTTCACCTCTTGGAGGGGCAAAAATGGCACCATCCTTAAGCAGCATGTATTACACTCAGATAACAGGGCCTATGTAAACTGTTTTCTTCAACATCCTCCCTACATCCTGTGGGTGCTAATAGAGGAATGTGAGTAGTTCTCAACTGTAGCGTTTGGGTCATTCCCTATGGAAGCGAGTCTCACCCAACACAGGGGTATTCCGTCCTAACTGCAGGTTAAAATCCCCTGGGAGCTTTAAGAACATGTCAGCCTCTGGACACCGCCCCCTTCTCCCCCCCACCGAGATTCCAATATAATTGGTCTGGAGTCAAGCTCAGCATTTATATGAATATATAATTAATTTTACAAATATATATATTTGTAATCATATGCATCTTGCTTTATGTTTTAAAGTCCCCCTCGATGATTTAAAGTGCAGCCAAGGTCGAGAAAAACCCTGCCCTGAAACAACTATCACACTGTTATTTGTTTTTATTTCAAAAGTACGGAGTCCCCCCTGGAAATTCTGGTTCCTGCCTTCCCTTTCCCCCACTATGGTTGAGAATTGAGAAATGCGAGATGTTAGTGATGAGAACGTGTTGCACATTATGAAGAATGTAAAAGCATAAAAAAGTATTCCAGCAGAATAGTTAGTGGTGACTGTTTGGGTGGTATGTCCCTCACAATAAGATATATTGAATTCCTAACCCCTCAGTACCTTAGAATGGGACCTTATTTGGAAATAGGTTCACTGCGGATGTAATTAACTAGGTTAAGTTGAGGTCATACTGGGGCAGAGTGGGCCTTTCGTGCAATATGACATAATTTGGACATAGATGCACACAGACATACGAAGACAGAGACACATAGGAAGATGGCCACACTGTCATAGGCCAAGGAACACCTGGACCACCAGAAGGTGGAAGAGGCAAGAAAGGAGCTTCACCTGGAGGCTTCAAAGGGAACATGACTCTACTGCCACTTTGTTCTGGACTTCTGGTCTCCATAACTGTGACAATGAGTTTTTATTGTTTTAAGCTACCTAGTTTGCGGTACTTTGTTATGGCAGCCTTAGGAAGTGCTGGAGAGCTGCCAAAGACATGATTAGGGATGGGGAGGTGGGGTAGGAGGGGTAGGTAGCATAGTTCTGGGGCTGGGGAAGGCTTAGATTGGCCAGCCTTCTACCACATCAACTCCCAGGTGGAACTTCTGCAGAAATCAGGACACTCTTACATGATGTGCCTTGCAGGACTCAGTCTCCTTCTAGATAGGAAGTGGGAAGTGCTTGAGAGTGCCTCCTCTCCCTTGTTCCAGACTGCTGAGCCAAGAACTTGCTTCTGCATCCAGACCTGCCTGGGCAGGGAGGAGCCTATCCCTTCTACAGAGTTCAGCGTGGAAAAGGAGCTGTGTATTTCTTCGAATTCCCCCCAGATTCAGGACCTCTGGAATGGAGTACAGAATGAAAGGAGATGGCTCTTAACCTTACATCTTTCCATTTAGAGCAAAGGGGACTACTTTGTAGAAGTAGAACTTGGGGCCTTGAAAAGTAGCTGTAGTGGTACATCTGTGACAGGTGCTGTGAGGTGGGTGAAGATTTCTCAGAAGATCCAGGTGTCCACCTGGGTAGGGCCAAGCACTGTGGAGCATGACACAAGGACCAGTGCCATCTGCTTCCTGTGTCCCAAAGGGCCTTCACACCTGCACAGGGGGCAGATGGGCATCCCAGCATCAGGCCTCATCCTGGTCATGGGCTATGGGCAATGACTTCCACCAGGCTTTATGCAGAGTTTCTTCTTTAGCTTCACACAATGCTTGTGGCCAATTCAGGGAATGGTGAGAAGTACTGTGTGTGTGTGTGGGGGGGAAGGGTGAGGGAGGGGGGGTGGCTCCTCCTGGACCTTGTGGCCTTATTGCTTCCTCTGCTTCTGAACTTTCGGCTCTTGCTTACATTGGCCTTGCATTCTTGGTGTGAACCGACTTTGCTCTCTGGAGTTCCCATCCGCTCCTACTCCTCTTTCTGTGCCACCTGTCCCTTGGGTTAGAAGCTCCTGCATGAATGTGGCATTAGTTATCAGACTTTTTTTTTTTTTTAAATAATATGTTACTTTCAGTCTCGCTAGGTGTGGCCTCTCCTGGCTGCCTTTACCCTGCAGTCCATGCCTAGCTCTGATAAAAATATCCTTTTTTTCCTCTTTCCTTCCGGAAGAGTGAGGGGATGGGAAACCTAGTGCTTGAAGGGCTGAGGAGGGGTTTGAAATTCTTCACCTCTAGACCACCAAGTCACAGGGATCCTGGTTGATTTGGAAATTTTGTGAAGCTATTCAGCTTCTGCGTGATAACACTGCTTTATATGTGTGTTTTTAATGTCTTCAGGCTCAGCCTCATAATAGCAAGACCTGAACTGCACATCCCCTATTTTAACTTTCTATTGTTGCTGTGACAAATGACCACAAACTTGGAGGCTTAAAACAACAATATAAATTTATTATCCTATAATAATAAGAGGTTTGAAATGGGTCTCACTAGGCTGAAATCAAGGAGTCATCAGGGCTGAGTTTCAGTTTGGAGGCTCTAGGGGAAAATCCGTTTTCTTGCCTTTTCCAGCTTCCAGAGGCTGCCTATAGTCCTTGGCTCATGCCCCTTCCTCCATCTTCCAAGCCGGCAACGGCTGGTCAAGTCTTTCTCACATTGTGTCACCCTGACGCCTCTTCTTCCCTGTCCCCCATGTAAGGACACTGTGATTCTACTGAGCCTACCCAGGTAATTCAGAATCATCCTATTTTAAGGTAAGATGACTAGTAACCATAATTCCATCTGCAATATTAATTCTCCCTTGTCATGTAACTTAATATATTCATAGATTCTGGGGATTAAGATATAGATATCTTTGGGGTCCATTATTCTGCCTACAACACCCTCCCCGCCAAATATTGTCCAGGAATTCTAAGAAATCCTTAAGGGTGGGCTCCATTTGTGCCCATAGCCGTTTTGAGCTACCATCATTACATGGCCTCTACCCTCTTATTTCTCTCATGTCTGGCTTTTCTTTGCTCATATCTCATCCACCATCAGAACACCCCTGCCTGTGGGGCTGCTGGTCTGGTTACTCCCACAGCTTCCAGTCTCTGGATGCTGAAACACTGGGCTCCACCCACAAGAAGGGAAGCAACCCTTCTCCTGAACTCTGAGCAACTCGACTTATGCCCAGAACCTCACCATTTTGGTCAGCTTCTGGCCCTCTTCTCTTGACAGAGAAGTATCAAATCTATAGAAAAACAGGTCTTTCTATTTTTATTCTCATTCTTTTAATCAGTCCGAGGAACCAGAGAGGAAACAAACCCACACCACCCCCTTCACCTTCCTCCACGCTTTCCCTGTCCCAGACTTAACTCTTTTTGGCCTCATCAGTTACTTAACATAGAGGGTGCCAAAAAATTGTATACACATTTTAAGAAAGGAAAAAACTCTATTAAAATTGTAATACTCAGTATATTCCCATAACAAAAGGTGAATACAAGTCACATGAATACATTTTTTTGGCTCATAAGCTCATTCATGTCAACATATACTTGAGGGAGAAGAGGAATAAAGGAGTGCTACTGACTGTTCTAGTGTCTCCGACATGGGAGGAAACACAACAATACATTGGGGTCTACAGAGAAAACATTAGCACTTCCATACCTATGTATTTTTAATCTAAAAAACAGCAAACCAACTATGCTTTCCTATTACTAAGTATAAATATTGACACCGTTGCCTTCACTCAGTCCAAAAGTGGGCCAGTCCTGTCTGGTTTGACCTGCTGATGAATCACAGGGATCTCCACAGCCAAGGGGCTGAGGAGGCCCGACGTGTGGGTTCAGTTTTAGAGTCCTGGAAAGCACTGCAATTAAAGGGTGTTGTTAAGTGGTTATATGGCAAATGCCATTGAGTTTCAACTAAACAGAACTTCACTAAGTGACATGTGGCTTTAAAAGTTTTCTGCAAAGAAACCACAGCTTGAATCTAATTCTAATGCAAGCACAAGTGAGCAACGGGAAAAGTGGCTGAGAGGGTGATACTTCTCCTTCAGGGCCAGTTCTTCATCAGCTATGTGAGGTTAGAAACAGTGGCAACCTATTCAGATCTTCCAGGAAACCATTTTAAAAACTTCAAAATTACGGTTAAGACTATCTGAACTATGGATTTATAACCATTACTGTTAATGATGGACCTCTTCCTTAGTATATATTGTGCAGGAAGTTATTAGTATGACACCATCAAACCTCTACAAAAATCTAACTGCAACATGTTTTGGGATACTGTTAAAAAGCATATTATTTATTTCATCTTATTCATTTTTTAATTTACTAACACTTGTACACAATTGATAAGAAACGAAATTGTGCACTTAAAAATTTCTTACTGATAAATTGTGCAATCAAATAAATTTGAGGACCACTGGCCTAAACCAGTAGCTTTGTGCCCTAGTTCAGCCACTATAAATAGCTCTTTTATAATTGTTTGTCCCCTCACAATTTACATCTACCGTATTGCACATAATTTCTTTGACTCTTCACTGCAACTCTGATAGGTCATTTTAGAGTTGAAGATTCAGGGCTCAAAAGAGTTATGCTTTGCTCCAAGACACACAGTTAATGAAAGCTAATAAGTAGCAAGGGATGAGCCTCAGGGATCTGTCTATAAACTCCCCAAGATTGAATACAAATTGGACTGTTTTTAGGAAGATGATTGTTATGGGTTGAATTGTGCTCCTCAAAAAAGATATGTTGAGGGCGGCTGGTTAGCTCAGTTGGTTAGAGCGCAGTGCTTTTAACACCAAGGCTGCCGGTTCAATCCCCACATGGGCCACTGAGTTGTGCCCTCCACAACTAAATTGAAACAACTACTTGACTTGGAGCTGATGGGTCCTGGAAAAACACACTGTTCCCCAATGAAATTTAAAAAAATAAAAAGATATGTTGAAGTCATAACCCCCAGTATCTCAGAATGTGACCTTGGAAATAGGGTCTTGACAGAGGTAATTAAGTTAAAATGTGATTATTAGGGTGGACCCTAATCCAAAATGATTGGTATCCTTACAAAAGGTAGTTAGGTTAACTAAGACAGAGAGACAGACACATACTGAGAGAAGACCATCTGAGATGTAGAAGAACACTGTGTGAAGATTGCAGTGATGCTGCCAAGCCAAGGGGATCTGGGGTACCAGAAACTTGAAGAGGCAAGGGAGAATTCTTCCCCTCCAGGTTTCAGAGGGTGCAGGCCCCACTGACACCTTGACTATGGACTTCTAGCCTCCAGAACTGTGAAACAAGAAATTTCTGTTGTTTTAAGCCATCTAGTTTGTGGTACTTTGTTATGTCAGCTCTAAGAAACTAATACAATAGTCCACAGCTCTGAAAGGGGTCCAGGACCCAAAAAGCTTTAAAACTACTGGGTATAATCCAGTGCAGCCATGAACAGAGGAAGAAGTTTAGAGGTTGGGAGCAAGTTTCCATGGTGATATGACTAATTAAGAGAGATATATGGCTGAGTCCCACACATTCTGACTCCTAAGTTCAACTACAAGGTCAGGAGCATTGAACATAGGCAAATTGGCCTGTCCCCTGTGTCACTAGGTTTGGTGTTGGTCCTGATATGATGCCCTTTCCTGGAGGGTATGGCCTTCTGGCTTCTTCCTTCCCAAAGTTCACATGTTGGCACTTCTGTGACTATTAAAAAGGAAACAAAAAAGACCAACTGTAACTAAATATGTATGTCAATAAAGAAGTAGCTCATTGGCTAGGTCATTAATGATATGTTCTCCAACTGGAAAGAGGTTGAAAAAATCAATGCACCTGGCACAAAATTACAAGTAAGGAAAGAATTAGCCCAGGATAAAAGAGTTTGCCAACTGAGTTTGGTAAAATGTAAGAGCTTCCTAATTGAAACTCTCAGTGCTTTAGGAGCATGTGTGTGAATAGTGACCTTACAAATGGACTGTAAGTTGATGCTTGGAATTAATTTATTCAATCATTTGATAAATATTTATTAAACATATACTGTGATGAGGCATTGTATCAGGTAAGTAGTGAACAAAACAAATTCCCTGTCCTCATGGGGTTTATGTTTTCGAGGGGGAGAGAAATAATAAAATATATAATATACGAAGTGGTGATAGGTGCCTGACTGAAGAAAATAAAGTGGAATAAGGACAATAGACAGTGACAGCTGGGGTGGGATTTACTATTATATAAGGTGCTGAGAGAAGACCTTTCTGATAAGGTAAAGAAGGAGTGAGGGAGCAAGCCACCCCTCGGGAGAACGTGAAGGCAAAGGCCCTGAAGTGGGGAGGAGGTGGGCACAGTATAGGAACAGCAGAGAGGCCAAGGCAGCTGGAGCACAGTGTGAGAAAGGGAGAGAGGTGAAGGACATAATGGCAGAGAGCTGAGCAGAGACCAGGTAAGGCCTTGTAGGCCACTGTAATGCTTTTGGATTTTTCTGTGAATGAGATGGAAAGCCATTAGAGTTTGGAGTAGGGAAGTGACATGAATTGACTCCTGTTTAAGATCTTCTGGATGCTACATGGAGAATGAAATGTTAGGGAATGGGGGTGGGGAGAGGTAGGAATAAAAGCAGAGAGACAAGGTAAGAGGCCCTTTCTTCCCTGTACTAATTAATCCAGGGAAGAGAGAATGGCAGCTAGAATAGGGGTGGAGTGATGAGAAGTAATTGGATTGTGGATATAATTTGAAGGTAGAGTTGATCAGATTGCTAATGGATTGGATGTAGGGCATGAGAGAGAGAGAGAGGACAGTGAAAATCTCAAGGTTGTTTGCTGGAGAAACTGGAAAAAAAGGAGTTGCCATTTTCCAAGGTGGGGGTGATTATGGGAGGAGCTGACTTCGTGGGGAGATGGTGCAGGGATCAAGGGTTCTATTTCAGACGTTAAGTTTGAAATGCAAGTTTGTCACCCAAGTAGAGATATTGAATAGGCAGTGAGACACAGGAGTCTGGAGTTCCATAGAGACTTGGGGACTGGAGACATAAATGTGGGAATCAGCAGAATACACATGATATTTAATATCATGAGTCTAGTAGACTTTACCTGGGCAGTGGGTGTAGATAAAGACAGTAAGGTGTTATTTACCTTCTCTAAAGACACCTCCCACATTTAGAGATGGGAAAGATGAAGATAAATGAGGAAAGGAGTTTGAGAAGGAGTGGCCATTGGAGGCAAGAGGAAAACTAAAAGAGGGTGGTATTCCAGAAACAAAAAAGAGAGGGTTGAGAGAGAGAGAATGAAGATCAACTTTATTAAGTGTTCCTGAGTCAAGTAAGATGAAGATTGCAAGCTGACTGTTGGATCTGATGACACGGAGGAAGTTGATGACTCAAAAGCTATTTAGATGGAGCTATGAGGATTAAAACCAAATTGGAATGGAGTCTGGGGTGCTAGCAATATTCTGTTTCTTGACCTTGGTGATGGTTATATAGTGTTAGATTTTATGTGATTTATTACATAATAAAACATTTTTAAAAGGGAGGGGAAGTTGAGAGAGTGATTATAGACAACTATTTTGAGAAGTTTGCTCTAAAGGGAGGAGAAAAGTGGGATGGTAGCTAGAGGAGAAGATAAATAACACATTTTCCAAGCTTCAGAAGTCATTTGTATACAAGTTCGGACAACTCAGTTTGCAAACTTTCCACCGTGTAAACGCACAGTATGTGAGTGTTATAAGGAGACTGCCAGTACACATGTATATCCATGGTGTGTGCTATCTGTACACGTATGATGTGGTCTTTCATTATGAAGTGTATGCAGTATGAAAAATATGTTCTTGAGAAATATATGATGCTGTATTTAATATTGTTTCATCCTACCTAGGATTTGATACTTAGTTGTTAATCTGCTTCTTTTGGGTTGAGGATACAAATCTCTTAGAATACCATTGTTAGGCAGGCTTAATCCAAGTTCAAAGTTAAATGTATAAGTGTTAAGGATAACTGGAATTGGAATATAGGATAACGTCAATTGAATGTAAATGTATAAGCACCTACAATGTGGGAAGGATTGCTCAAACTTGTGGAGATGTAGAGCTCAGCCAGGCAGGAGTTCCTGTCTGTCCTCAGGAGTTGCCAATTTAGCTGAATCTCCCTTATGTAACAGTGTACACATAGGGCAGAATGGAGTGAAGGGGTAAAAGGCTGTGGAGATAGAAGAGAAGAAATGGTGAATTTTTACCAAGGAGATCCAGAAAAGCCTGGATTTGTACGCCGTTTGAGCTGAACCAGTACAATGGATAAGGTGACATTTCAGAACCAAAGTGAGAGCACAAGCAAAGGAAACGTGGTGTCAATGTGTTTCCAGGTCTGAAATAATGAGAAGGGGGTTGTCATGGTGACACTAAATCTTCTATTTGAGATTTGGATCGCTGGTATAATTCGAATTAGCTGTGTCATATTTAATTGCGCCTGACAATATAGAAGGAGAAATTGCTTTGCTGGAAATAGGGAGGGGAAAGTGAAAATAAGAGAGGCCAAGTGGCATAGGCTTTTAGAATTAGGCTTTTTGTGTGTGTGATTTATTGCTGTATAAAAAACAACCCTAACACTTAGTAGCTGCACTAAATGTTAGTGGCTTAGTGAATTAAAGAGCTTATGGTGTATCACGATTCTGTGAGTCAAGAATTCAGGCAGGGCTTAGGTACGTGGTTTTTCTGCTCCACATAGTAACAGTCAGCCAGAGCATTCACGCAGCTGCCGTGTTCACCTAGCAGTTGACTAGGCTGGGAGGTCCCAGAAGCCTTCACTTCCACCCCCTGGCCCCCACCCCTGGGCACCCATGTGGCCTCCTCTCCCCACCTGCCTTCCTCACAGCAGGTGCTCTCAGGTTAGTTGGATTTCCTATGTGGCAGCTGGCTTCTGCATACACGAAAGCAGAGCTACAGGTCTCATCAGGCCCAGCCATGGACGTTACGTGCACCACTTCTGCCACATTCTACTGGGCAGAACCAATCTCAGGCTGGGCCCAGATTCCAGGGGAGAAAACAGACTCCTCCTCTCCATGGGAGGAGCGGCAGGGAATTTGCAGCCATCTCTAATCCGCCGCACAGACATTCCTGGGTTTGAATCCTGTATTGCCACTGGCTGGTTGTGTGATTTGGGGTGAGTTATGTGAACTCTCTTAGCTGAGATGACATCACTGTTATTGGGTGCTGTGAGAGAAATACCCGGGCACGAAGTAAGTGCTCAAGAATAGTAGCTACTATTACTACTATGGTCACATATACTTAAGGGATAAATACAGTGAAAATTGGGAAAAGAATGTTTGTTGGGTTTGACTTTTAAGCGACCTTTGCTGACTGCCTGATTTTGGAAGACAGGAGTAGCTCGGCGAGGAGCAGAAGACAGTAACGAAAGTTAAGCTGTAAGTGGATTTGAGGGCAGGGAGCACAGCTCGGCAGTGAAAGGGGAAATGAGGAGCAAGGGACTGTGGGAAAATCCGGCTGAGCAGAAGGGCAAGTAGAGAGGAAAATGGAGAGAGGTGAGAGGAGATAATTGATGAGGGCAAAGTTTTCAAAAAGCTTTTTAGGATTTTACAGATTCCTGTTTAGAATGCTGTGATTATGAATGAGAAAGCTGTTGGGGATTGCTTTAGTCACAGGACTCCATTTATTATTTAACTTTTCTAGCCTCCTGGTAGAGGGCTCTCTTGCCCTCAGCTCCCAGACACTTAAAGAAAATGCAGCGCCTCTAGATTTTATAGTCTTGGCCCTAATTTCAGAGCACTCTGAATCCTTCGTCTATAAATCACACCACTGGAGACTACAAAACCCTGAAAAGGTCCATGCATTCCAAAAAGATTCTTAAAAAAAAAGCACTTTCGGTGTAACTTGGAAGGTAAATGTGATTTAAAAAAAACCAAACCTACGTTATATGTGAATTTGGGAATAAGTATCGCATGGCTGAGGCCAAACTCAGCAAATTGGAGTTATTAGGAA
This sequence comes from Hipposideros armiger, assembly GCF_001890085.2. Taxonomy (NCBI): domain Eukaryota; kingdom Metazoa; phylum Chordata; class Mammalia; order Chiroptera; family Hipposideridae; genus Hipposideros; species Hipposideros armiger. The sequence continues at coordinate 580,577 of NW_017731616.1, forward strand.
CACAGCCACGGACCCACGTGCCCATGCCAAAGTGCGGGTAGTCACAGCAGAGGGCAGTCAAGGTCAGGCTAGGCGGGGGCCAGGACACAAAGTGGAGGAACTGTCAGGTCAGAGAGATGTTAAAACCAGGAGCTTCAAGGTAGACAGAGATAGGGAGTTAAAGGTTTTTAGTACTCCGGTTGGATTACAGCCCGGGGAATGCCAGACTTTGTTGCTTGTAGAAAATCTGTGATCCTACTATGGGCTTCCACTCTTACACCTTGATTTCTTTCTTCTCTCTAATTAGGTGTCCATCTCTCAATTACTTGGCTCATTGTAAAAAGTATTTAAGGCCGTTTGCAAACATATACTATGCAGCAAGATGGAAACATTCAAGGGAAGGAATTTTGCATGAACTAGAAAACAAAGATAGGAAAAAGATTAAGCCCAGAGGTGGTTGATAAAATGCACACCATACTTTCTTATTTACTTGTAGGCCACATATTTGTTTCTGAGTTTCCTAGCTGCCAATGCAAAAAAAGTGAAATACAATCAGTTACACAATTTGCAGCGTTCAGAAGATTAATAACAAGCAACATGCTCAGGATGGGTAACATAGTAAACAATGTCTTTATTATCATCTTTATGGTAAACCCAACAGTAGTTTTTCTTCTTTTTTTTTTTTTTTTTTTAGATTTTTTTTGGGGAATTGGGGGGATGGGAACAGTGCTGGGGAATTGGGTAAAGGGGAACAGACAAGTTGCTGTCGTTTTGTTCTTCAATCTAGTTGTGGAGGATGTTGCTTCACTGGCCCAAGTTGGCACCATCATTGCGCTCTTCTCTGGCGAGGCAGATCAGTCGCCGGCTTCTGGACGGCCGCTCACTGCGGCTGCTGGCCGCTCACGCTGGCTGCTGGCTACACACGGTAGCCCATGGCAATCCACTGCCACAGGGACTGCAGCCCACGCCGTCGCCGGCGACTCAAGGCAGCCCAGCTCCAGGTTGAGCTGTTGTTCAGCATCTTAGCTGTAGAGGGCAGTGTCACTGGCCCTCATATGTGGGATCCGAACCGGGGCCCTCTGGCATCCCAAGCGAGTTCTTAACCATCGCGCCACTCGGCCGGCCCCCAACAGTAGTTTTTCAATGTAGATTGATATATATCAATCACATGTGACTATAAAAAAATTCAGTTGAAATTAATAAAGCAATGTAGCTCACATGTATAGATCTCTGGTGGCTTGGCCTAATACAGGATTAAATTTTTGGATTTTCTAGAGTAATGGGTTAAATGTTCATTTTGGCTATAAAAGAAAACACATCTAAAGTCAATAAAGCATCTAATTTTAAACTAACTTTAATCCATGTCATTTTCTGGTATATTCCCTGAGTTAAACAAATGAATTTCTAGGTAACTAATCAAGTTGGTTTGTAGTTGGTTATAAACTAATTATATATTTTTTGTAGGATATCTACCAGAAATTATGATTGGTTTTAGAATAGTCTTAAGTAATCTTTTCTCTGGCTCATCTATTTCTTAATCGTTTTTGTGTTGGAAAAAAAAAACTTGATAGAGGTGGGTTTATCATCCTTTTCATTGTCAAGTGGGGGAGTGGAAGGACTGACACAAGTGAGAGGAGGCCCCAATTTCTATAGAAGTGTAAGTGTCATAATAAGTAGGGATCTGCAATGAGTTCATGCCTCTTAGTTTATGACAGATTGTCACCTATGGAATCAGAAATTAAAGGAAAAGGTCAATAAAAGCTGTAAATAGCCCTGTGTTGTTCTTCACAGGTTTCTTCTGATGGTAGTAGTGTAAAACAGTAGACAGCAGACAAAGTGATTGAAAGAAGTGAAAGTGGTCAAATTATTAAATTAAATATTGAGTAATATGCAGCTAAGTGCTTGAAAGTTAGCTTTTATGTATAGTAATTCAATTTATGGAACATTTTTGCTATTTGTAACTCTACTACAGGCTTGGTTGCTGCAGGAGATGAGATAAATTTAAAAATGTAAGACACATTCACTGCTCTTTCATCTGACAGTCATCTAATTGGAAAGACATATGAAACTGTTAAGTACTATGAGTATATAAAGGAGTACAAAATGAGCAATACTCAGATGGAAAGAAACTATTTTCAACATAAATAACAGACAAAAATTAATATTTGTAATATATAAAGAACCCCTTCAATTAAGTAAGGAAAAGATAGCACAATTGGAAAAAAGCGGGGGAAGTGGCGGGGGGTGGGGGGAGAGCTGGCAAAAGGATAGAAACTGGCATTCCACAGGAGATATATAAATGGTCATTGAAGACGTGAATAGGTGATCAAACCATTCAAATCGTTATATAGAGAAATCAAGAAAATATGAAATGAAATAATGGGACAGAGTTGAGCTGCTTTATAGGGGCACATAATTTACCCGAATCCAGTTTAACTGAGGGATTGGGGTGGGGCAGCTCTGCCCAGGTGAAGGTGAGATGCAGGCTGGGATTTGCTGTTTGCTCAGGTGGTCACATCTCACAGGCTGCTGCTTAGTGTTGGAGATTCCTACCACACCCAAGTGTGAGTGTGGTGTTTAACGATATGTACTTTTCAGCTGGTTAGAGTGCATGCTCTTCAAGCTTGCCAGTTCAATTCTCTTGGGGTGGTGGGCTGCGCACCCCCCACACACACACACTGCAACTAGATTGAAAAACAACTACTTGGAGCTTGATGGGTCCTGGAAAAAAACACACTGTTACCCAATAAAAATTTTTTTAAAAAAGAAAAGATGTGTACTTTTCATGTGACAGTGCCCCCAAAGATTTCATCTGGCACTCTAGAGATAGCCTAGGAAGAAAGCTGGCTGACTTGTCTATATTTGAGTATGTAGGTCTCCAAAATAGCATATTCCTAAGAGATATTCAAAGTTAATTTTCATTATGTGTGGTTTTCACCTTAGCAGTTTAACATTTATACTCCCCTCACCTCCACCCCCAAGTAACATGTGATTTTACTATGCCATTTTTTTTTCACTCATTAGATTGGTAAAGCTGGGAAAGATTGCTAATAACAAGTGTTGGTGAGAATGTGTGTGTGTGTGTGTGTGTGGTGGGGAACATTACCATTCTCTGAGGGAATATTGGAGGGCAATTTGTCACTATCAAAATCTAAATAAAAATACACTTTGGCATAGCAATCACTCTTACAATCCACCTGTAGACACACTAGGTAAGTTCAATGAGGTGAATGTACCAGAATGTTCATTACAGCAGTTTTTGTCTTAGGAAAAACTATCTGTGAGTAGGGGAATGGCTAAATAATTGTGATATATATATTCTATGAAACAGTATGTATTCATTTAAAGGAATGTGCAGATCTGTATGTCTTGACCCCGAAAGTCTTTGAAAACAGAGTTTATTAAACTTTAGGGTACATTAGAATCAGCTGCAAGACTTGTTAAAACACAGGTTGCTGCATCTCCACCCCCTGAGTTTCTGATTCAGGAGGTCTGGTGGGAAATAGGGCAAGACAAAATTGTATTTCTAAACAAGTCTCAGGTGATAACAATGCTGCTGGTTTGGGGTCCACACCTTGAGAACAACTGTTCCAAGACCCAGTGTTCAATAGAAAAAAATCAAGTTGCAGATTATCATGTACAGTATAGTTCTTGTTATCATAAACCTCTGCATGTTCAAATAGACAGAAACTCATAGAAAAGGCTTGGAGGAGATTCACCAACCATGAACAGTGCTTCCCTCTGAGGGGGAACAGCCTTCTACTTTGATTCTATACTTCTGTATTATTTCATTTTACATTATAATATCGCTCCTGTATTATTACATGAAGGATACACTTATATATTACTTGTGTTAGAGAAATTATAAAGAGAAACCAAAAAAGGACTAATAAGTCTATTCAGTAGTTTTAAGAGAAATAGGACTAGAGTTTAGATGAGAGACTGATAATGATAGGGTGATAGAGCAATAAATCAAACGTTTTCACTTTGAATTTTGCTCCGCTCTTGGGCTCTGGCCACATAGATGCTTAGACTTGAGGTAAGTGTTTACTTCCCCCTGAATCTGTTCTCTCAGCTTTTTTTGGCGTTGACTTTACTACTCCTTGGCTTTAACCCAATGTTGTTTAAATCTCTAGGACCTTCTAACTTGCCAGTTGAAGCTCCTGTCCTTGCGACGTTGCCCTGTATGGAAACCCTCCATAACCGTATGGTCACTGCTAGAGCCATCATTTTGTGTTGCCTCTGGTTGTTGCAAGGTTGTGGGGATGGTAGCTTAGGGTGGGATTATGTGGGGATGAGGAGTTGGAGCTGTGACCCAAGGGAAGGACGGCACTCACCAAGGGAGCTACAACTCATGGGGAGCCATTGCATGAACTTAGTTAGACATTTGGTAATTTTCATTGTTTCGCCAGCCTTTCTTTAGATGAATCTGTATGGTGAATGTGAGAGAAGAAAAACAAATTATTTTACTCCAACAACTACTGCCACTACTGCTAGTAATATAGGAGCCATGCAATATTTACTAGTTACACACCATATTCACATGTATTACCTTGTTAATTCTTAGACTCTGGAAAGAAGTGTTCTATTTATTTTCTCAAAATGGAAATGGAACCCATAAGGATGTTACTAAGTATCAGATTTGGAATTTACATGTAGGTTTTGTAACCTCAAGTCCAGGTCCAAGAATTCATAAATAAGAAGGGCCTCTTCCTTTTCTCCTCAAGGTATTATGTATTTTAGTATTTGTTAATGGGGTAAAGAAATGGGTGGGTGGGGCACAGGGAATATAAAAGTGGTGAACATGCTTTAGCTCTAAAGTCTCTAATTGGAATGATAATAAATATTATCATTTTCTTCTCAATAATGCACGCATTTCCCTTCAACAAAATAGAATTGTGTCGGTAGCTCATAAATCTTTTGAATAGGGGGCCTCCGGTGCCTACAGATATAGATAAATCACACTGAGAGGATACTGAACCATGAAATGATTCTGTTAACATGTCATCTGTCTGGAATATATTTTCAAATCTCTAACAGAAGGGTCTAAATTATGAAGAGAGATGGCCTAGCAAAGTTGATACTTTGGTATTTGATACTTTTAACCTCCTCCATCTGCTGCCTCTGCTGTGTCAAGTCTGGCCCAGTAGGTAGAGCACAACATGGCCTAATGCTAAGAGTTACTGGAATTAACCATTTTAACATGCAGTGAACCCAGAAATTCCTCAAGCTGTGTTAGCATGTGAAAAGTGATATATCAGTGCTACTTATCTGGTCTTAACTAAGAAATTGTGAAAATTGCTGAGTCATAATGAGAATTTTGACCATAAAGAAGCCTATTTATTTATTATCTATCTATCTATCTATCTATCTATCTATCTATCATTTATTTGTTTCAGGTGTACAAAGCAACATAGTGATTAGACATTTATACACCTCACAAAGTGATAACCCCAATTTAATGAGTTCTTGCTGAGTGCCCAGCCCTGACATTAATACTACCTACAGTGGATTTAGAAATCTTTCTTAAAGTGGCCTTTGTTTTCAGGAGACTTTCTAGTCTCAGAATTTGGGTGGCGATTAGTAGGTTTGAGTGGCTTGTGCACACTCAAACAATAATGTGTAAATAATGTGTGGTATGTAATAATGTGAAAATAGCTCTTTGTGTCTAGGAATGTTGCACAGGCTGGCTGACTGGTGAGGTCCTGTTATTTTTCTACATTTTATCTTAACGCCCCTAGTGCAATTGACTTACCACCTTTTCTAAATGAGGACAAAAGAGAACACTTGATTTCTGACGTGGCACATGGAATGGGCTATTCTAATGGTTCTGAAAACTTAGTCCCTGAACCCAATCATCTTGGGAGCATGTTAGAAATGCAAATTCTTAGGCCCTAACCCACACATACTGAGTCAGAAACTCTGGGGGTGGGGCCCAGTAATCTGCATTTTAAAGCCCTGTGGGTGTTCTGATGCTCCCCAAGGATTGAGAACACCATTCCTCCTTGGCTCCTTTCCAAGCCCTCCAGTGTTGCCTTGGTGCAGTGGTTTGTCAACTCCCCACCTGAGCCATTGGAGTAGTTCCCCAACTGGTTTCCCTACCTCCAGAGTCTACTACTTCGATCCGTTCTCCATATCACTGTCGACCTTCTCAATGGAATGCCAATTTTGTCTTGTCACCAGTGGAACTCTCAGCACTCCAAAGGGATCCCAAGTTTCTCCCCTTTACTTACCACAGAGAACTGGCCCAGGCAGTGGATGCAATAAGACCATGGCCTGTGTGTAAATGTGGTAACCATTTTGGGAGGGAATATTGAGTAACTTCTCTTTCTCCCTTTTCTTTTAGACGGGGTTGTGTGTTATATATGTGTTTCACTTGGGATCAACTTTATTTGCCATCTAAGACTTAAGACCCAGAGGGTTAAGATCCCAGAGTGGGTCCCCAAGAAGAATCCAAAGAGGCTACTCAGCTGCTTTGGGTGTAGGCTTGACACTGTCTTGAGCCAAGGCCGAAGGGGTCCTCTCAGCTCTCTGAAGTCTGGCTCATCCCACCCAATGACTTTCCAGGGGTTTGGCGTCAAAGCCTCAGCTGATAATTAACAGAATGATTTAGCCTGAAGAAATCCTTCTGCATCACTCTCTTGGGAACTGGAGACAAAGGTAGGGATCTGAGAATTCTGGCACCCGGGATCCTTGGTGTATATCATCCCAGCAAAACTTCCTCTTGCCTCAAGTCCCTGAATGACCCATGGGATGAAGTTCAGATCTCTTTTTCTGTAGCCTATAAGGCCCTTCATAGTCTGGTTCCTACTTGCTTTCTCTTTGGGTTCCTTTTGGGTCCGAGACCCCAACCAAGGTCCTTCTGCCTAGTGCTGTTCATGCCAATAGAATGAGACTGAGTCTGGTAAAGCAGGGCAGAAACTTTATTCTTTGATCAAAGATTGGAGAAGGGTGACCTCATGCTCTAATGACACCTTCTCCTCTACTGGGAAGGAGCTTTCTGTATTTATAGGGTGTGGTGTGGAGTGATTACATTCTTTTAGGTATGCATAGTTATTCCTCGGGTGGCACTCGGCCCTTTTGCTCACAGCCCTTTTGCACATGGTCTTTTTTGCACACGATGCCCCATTGTCATCTTGGTCTTTGCGCTCAGCACCTTGGTCTTTGCAGTTGGAAACCCTTTTCAAAAAGTTCCTGTAAGCATGCATAGCTAATGACATAGGTGTTGGGAAATGTTAGGGTCTTTTGGATGAGAGCCCAGTGACATCTTGATACTGCCCAAATACAGGCTACTGCCCAATCACATCAAATTAAGTTCCCTAAGAAAGACAGGCTCATTCACGGTTCTTTATTTTTTTCACATACCATCTCATCAGCCTGGAATGCTCACTCCCCTGTTGCTCTCACATACTCCGTCTTCTCCTTGGACACGGCCACTAGCTGCATGGTGGCCATCCTTACCAACCTCCAGAGGAGATGTATCATCTCCTCTGCGAAGCCTTCTTTGAACCTGTGAAGCAGGATTGAATTTGTGTGTATTTATCTTAATGTTGGTCTAATAACTTTTTATGATAATTGCCTTATTCCTGAGATAATATGGTCCCAAGCTTAAAATGACCCCAATTTCCTAGGCCAAAAGTGGTAATAAGAGGTATGGAGATCTCACTTTAAATGGGGCGGGCAGCTGGGAAAGCCATAGGTTGTGGTGCTGGGCCAATTTCATATTTCCTGTCTTGAAAATTTAAGACACAGAGGGTCATTTCAATTGGTAGTGTAACAGAATACCATCGGCTGGGTGGCTTATAAACAGCCAAAATTTATCTCTCACAGTTCTGGAGGCTGGAAGTCCAAGATCAAGGTGCCAGCATGTTTGGTATCTGGTGAGAGTGCACTTCCTGGTTCCCAGACAGCAATCCTCTTGCTGTGTCCTCATCTAGAGGGAAGGGTGAGGGAGCGCCCTGGAATCTTTTCCATAAGGGCACTAATCCCATTCTTGAGGGTTCTGCTCTCCTGACTTAATCTCCCACAGGCCCCAAGTCTACATGCCAACACATTGGGGATTAGGTTCCAACATATGAATTTTGAGGGAAAAACATTCAGTCTATAGCAGTATATGAGTTGAAAGGTTGGAAAGAGTTGGGGCTGGATGGCCATATTGGACCTATATCAAGAAGGATAACTAGAGCCAGCCTGGGGGAGAGAGCGCTAGGCTCACTTTGGGAGTTGGTGAGACAACACGATGTAGGCATATGATCCACATTTCTTGCCTTTCCTGTTCCCAGCCCATTTCACTTGGGGCCTGTTTGAATTTAATTTTGTGTCTCAGGTTCACTGGAGTGCTATAGCCTTAAATACAACTCCTTAGCTGAAGCTATTTGAAACAGATTTTTCTTCAGTGCAACCAGAAAAGCTTTGACTAGCCCACCTCTGAGAGCTTTCTGAGGTTCCACACAGCACAGTGCCCGGTATTCGTAGGCACTCAGCAAATGATGAATGATCTAACAGTAGGTTCTAAGGATGCCACAAAGCACCCAGGAAATTATTCTGTAGAATCAAAAATGAAAAGCATAGGAACTGGGTGGGAGGGGGGCAGGGGAGGGGACTGACTATGAAGGGGCACCAGGCAACTGTTTGGAGCAACGGAAATATTCTCTATCTTGATTCTGGTGGTGATTACATGACTCTATATGTTTGTCAAAATGCACAGAACTGTACACCTAAAAAGAGAGAGTTTTGCCGGGTATAAATTATAATCAATAAACATGACTAAAATGAATCAGTTGAAAAAAAGACAGAAAGCAAAGGAAAATAAGAATTTATAACATATTAATTTCCTAATAAAGAACTGCAACACTTTTTTTGTATAGTTTATCCAGTTTTCTTTTCTTTTTTTTTTTTTTCTCCCATAACCTTATGCTCCAGGTAATAGCAATGTTGACTATGGAGCATGATTTTGCTTTTTGGCATGTTTGACATTATTCAAAATGTTGCCAAAATAGAAGGTACTACTTCCCTTCTTTCTAGTTCTGAGTGGTGATAGAAATAAAAGATTACGTTCAAAGAGAAATAAGTTCACATTCCTGAGCTCCTAGCTTCTGCTAGGTCCTCAGTTAACATTTTGCCTAGTAACTGTTTGATTTGAGAGTTTTAAATAATATTGGTTATACTATCGTAAGCCAGCATCTCCCAGACTTAAACATTGGTTCATAGGATGTTTAAACTGGCTAATGGAAAACAACAATTACAGTGAAGGTTGCGAGGGTCAAATACATTTGGGAAATTCTGGTTGAAACAAAATGAACAGGCTTTTATTTTTAAATTGAGGTATAAAGTTATATTACTTTACATTATATTAGTTTTTTTTAAGTTATTTTATTTTATTTTAAGATTTTTATTGGGGAATTGGGGGATGGGAACAGTGCTGCGGAATTGGGGGAAGGGGAACAGACAAGTTGCTATCCTTTTTTTGTTCTTCAATCTAGTTGTGGAGGACGTTGCTTCACTGGCCCAAGTTGGCACCATCATTGCACTCTTCCCAGGCGAGGCAGATCAGTCACTAGCTTCTGGACGGCCGCTCACTGCGGCTGCCGGCCACTCAAGCTGGCTGATGGCTACTGGCTACTGGCTACACACGGTAGCCTATGGCAACCCACTGCAGCAGGGGCTGTAGCCTACGCTGTTGCTGGCACCGGCGACTCACAGCAGCCCAGCTCCAGGTTGAGCTGTTGTTCAGCATCTTAGCTGTAGAGGGCAGTGTCACTGGCCCTCATATATGGGATCCGAACCGGGGCCCTCTGGCATCCCAAGCCAGCTCTTAACCAACGTGACACTCGGCCGGCCCTACATTATATTAGTTTTAGGTGGACAACATAATGATTTAATATTTGTATGTATTGTGAAATGATCACCACAATAAGCCTAGTTAACATCCCTTACCATACATATTTACAATTGTTTTCTTCTGATGAGAATTTTACAGATTTACTCTTAGCAACTTTCAAATATCCAAGATAGTATTTTTAACTATAATTGCCATTCTGTACATTACATCCCGAGGACTTCTTTATTTTGTGACTGGAAGTTTGTACCCCCTTCACCCACTTTGCCACCCCAAACCCTACCTCTGGCAATAACCAATCTATTGTCTGTATCTATGAGCTAGATTTGTTTTTCAGATTCCACATATAAGTGAGATCATTTTTTAATTTGATTTTTTTTTTTTGCTATTGAGTTGTATAAGTTCTTTAAGTATTTTGGATATTAACCCCTTATCAGATATAGTAAACAAGTGGAGCTTTTTTGGTTTGTTTTAATTTCAGGACTTCCTGATGTCCTAAAATAGAGTCTATCAAGTGAGACACTGAGGGTTGCAAATGTCTCATATTACTGTCAATCCCATTTCATCCAAAATTTCCGGATGCTGCCCTCTCTTTCCTATACCTTCGCTTTGGAACTTGATTTAATTGAATCATTACTGTTACTGTAACATATTTCATGTGTACTATGTCCTGAATACTGTGTGATTGCATTCATTTTATTTTGCTTCATTTTAGAAAGACATGGAGCTTGGGCCTCTTGAACTTTTTATTCATGTTTATGCCAAATAACCCACATACTAGCTGAGTACTAGCTTATTTTGAAAATAAGTCTGTGGTGCTTGTAAGGAAGGCTCATTGTCAGGGCATGAATGGTTTTCCTGCCTTTTGTTTTGACTTCTGAGGCATGTTTCTTTATTAAGGAATTGTTTTGTGCTTTGCAGAAAGCATGTAGTACCATAAACCAGTAAAACCTGTGCAGAAAACAAAACCAAAATATGGGTTAACCAGTTATCTGGCATTCTCTGGGGGTAAAGGAATAAATTTTCACCTTAAATTAAATAGTGTTTATATTTTGCTCACACAGGAGAAAAATAAACAAAACAAAAATAAGCACATCAGAGTGATTCTGCGTATAGTTACAGTGGCCGTAGACCTTTCAGTACTCTCCATCAATTATGTTTTTTTAACAGCAGAATTTTGTAATCTTTACTAAATCCAAGCTGCTCTCCTCCCTGCAATGAGTGAGGACCTTGGAGGTGCAGGTCCATACTTTTCCATGCTAGTCAGTGTCATCTCCTGGAAGTGATCATCATAGACCACTTAGGAGTTTTATTCCTGGAATGGTGATTGTTGCTTCAGGCAAATGAGGTCAAGCGAAGAGCTGGCATTGATTGCCCATCTACACCTACTGTCATAGAAAGAGACTTTCACTCAAGTCAAGAGTGGGTGATGTAGAAACCACTTTCTCAGTGAACTATTCCTAGCATGGTCTATTGAAATGGCAAGTAAATGAGTCACTTAGGGAACCTTGGAGCAATAGGAATGGGTTCTCTGTTGTTTATAGATTATTTATTCATAAAAACTGAAGCTATATTAATTCTGGTCTCATGATGCCCTAAAGAGCTTTCTAGAGTAGAATGCATATGTTTGTGGTTATCTAAGACCTTCCAAAATCCACTTTGGTAAAAAAAGGTAACATTTTATTGGGTTGTCGGAAAAGTCATGACGCATTTTTGCAACAAAAACATAGAAAAAAGATGTCATGACTTTTCCGACAACCCATAGAAACACTGTAGCGTATCCGTCCTGCCATCTTAATTTTGCAGTTTGCAGCTGGAAATAGGTTGTAAATGTGTGGGTAGGCACATACATAGCCAATTATAAGAAGCACAAAAATAAATCATTATTAGGACCCTCAAAAAGGCAAGTAGGAGTAATTAGTATTCAGTTCTTCACTGGTAAATAATGCCATGCCTGCCCAATGTAGCCAATGACCTTTCTTGTAAACATAATTCTTTGATCTCCATTCTCTTTCATAGCAGCAATTTCCTATGTAAATTTCACCAGCAGAAAAAGAATCAGGACTCTGTGATACAAAGGGGCTGTGCTTTTGCTTTATAATTTATTTGGATCATAATTGAGCACCAGCTCTGTTTTGCTGTCATGGAAAATGTCCTGCTGGCATTTCAGTGCTGGAGCTGGTATCATCAAACAGGATGAGGCCTGTGTAGCACCTGGTAGGGGCTGAGCAGAAGGCCCCTGCTCTGTCTGCTCTTGGTCAAGTGAGCATCTGATATGCAGGGTTACAGCTACACCAAGAAGCCCAGGTTTAGCAGTAGGTTTCAGGCTTTGTAAGCACACATAGTCTGTTCTAATAATTGTTATTGTTAATTACATCATTACTAGAGTGTTTTTTAAGCATGTTATGCTTTTAATAGGATTTCCCCAGAAGGTTAAAGTTAATGGCATTTTTCATTGACCACAGTTGTTCTGTGGCAGTCTCTGAGGCAGTTAACATCTATGGCTGATGCAAAAAAAAAAAAAAAAAAAAGGTTATTTAATCAATATACTTCAATTGCTGATTTTCAAAGAGATTCTTGATTTTTGTGTAATGTAACACAAAGTATGACTGCATAAAGAACTCATTGGGCACTGCTTTTACAAATGAAAGTAGGTCAGAGAAAAATGTGTCCTTCATAAATGGCTTCACCTATTCAACTTAGGAAACAATTTCTTTTAGGCTGGTAATTTAAGGATAGCTCTGCTGGGGACTAGGAGTTTTTGTTTGTTTGTTTTCTTTTTTTTAACCTGCACTGTTCATCTTATTACAAAAGTAATATATGCTGACTGCAAAAAATTCAGATATCACACAAATGTATGTCTTACAGAGAATCAAAGCCTGCCTTAATCCTACCCCTCAGAGAGGGGTCACCACTCAACAGTTTGCTGCACATTTTTCAGTATTTTCCATGCAGAATATACACACATCTCTGCAAGTTGCTTTCTCTGCTAGCATTTAGAGGAAATGTATTTTAGAAGGAAATTTTCTGATATATCATAATAGTAACTAACTTTTCTGTATATTAAATTTTTCAAATTATGTTTATGTGTCTGGAATAAGTTAAGATAGAGGCATTTTCAATGCCTGTTCATCTCCATAATTATCCAACATCCCAGAGCGGCCAGGCTGATTTATTAGAGAGATTTAGAAAGAATAACTGCAGTACTAAGCTTTTTCCTACAGAGTGGGCTTCTAGTGCACAAAGCATTACAATTATTTGGAGACAATCTGTAGCCTTGGAAACAATATGGCAATAGTGACATCAGCAGCAATTATGTGTAATTTTTATCCCCAGTTTATCACCAAGGTAACCAGAGCAGGTTTCCCTGATTGAAATTTTAAGAATGTCGTAGTCTATATACAGTGAGGATGTAGGAAAGGATTGTACTCAGAATCCCTTCTATAATTCATTCCACTTCCCGTATAAAACAGCCCTTTGGAATTCAAATAGCACACATCTATTTTTGGTCACAGCTGCAAGCTTTTGAAGCTATTAAATAAGATTCCAAATATTCTAAATACTAAGAAGCATTCATCATAGTGTTTAAATATTATGATATTCTTCCCCTTTAGAATGCCTCCTCTTAATTTGAATAGCAGTTACGGGACACACGTTGTACAGAAACAGAAGAAAGAAGACACCCAGACCATCCTTTTGGTCCTTTGTAAAACAGGCACACACTGGCTGATTCCTGAAATCATTTGTCACTAAGAACAATCAAAATCGCCTGGGTTAAAAGCCTATGGTCAGCTCTCTGTGCAGATGTCAGAAGGCTGGAGATGGTCAATGGTGCCTGTAGTGGAAAATGACAGTTAAAGTGGCATATTATATTTGGATTCTTGGGTCATCCCTGATAAGTTTGGATAAGTTACATACTGATTCAGGACAAAGGAGTAAGGGGATGAATGAATGAAAGGATGCACAGATGTGCATCTTTCTGCATTGTTGTAACAGTGCACTGGCTTTTCGGTTTCCCAAGAATCTCTTTGCTGTGCAGCGGAGCAGTTCGTGTGCATCCTTTGCTCATACATTTTACTTCTAGCCCCTGCCGTTACGTAGAACTCCATGAAGCAAAAACCATAGCCGTGACTGCTCTACAGCTCCTTGCTCATATAGGTGGGGGGAAAATGTTCGTATCATTCGTCTATCCTTTTAAATGTATGTGAAGAGACAGAAGAAGAGGCCTAGAGGAAATGTCTCTTCTTATGGAATCACTTCAAATGACCACTGAGCATCCTCTGTGTGCCACCCCGGCACAAGGCAGTGAGTCTAACATCGACACTTAAGGGGCCCAGAGCCTGGTAGGAGAGGCAGACCTGTAAATAAAATTATCGGCTGAACCACATGACATTCCCAGTATTCAAGTGTTTTTTACCTAGCCAGCAGCAACTCTTGTAGTTCAGCCCAGTACATGTCAGTGGGGTAGCTATAACAGAGAAGCATGCAAGTCCAGGGGAGGTGGGGGGGAGGCAGGCAGAGTGAGTAGTCATGGAACTTTCTGAGAGGCATTGAGGCCTGCACAGAATTTTGGTGAATGATGGGGGAGAATAAGAGAGAAAGGAACCTTTGGAAAAGATGTTTATGATAAAATAATTTATTTCCTGAAGAGAGTGGCCTAGGATTTTAAATTTTGATTTTATATCTGTGTTAAAGATTTAAAACATACCAAAAAAGCTTAGAAAAATATATCAGTGAAACTTGCACATTTGCTTAAATTCCTTTTTCATAATGAATAATATATAACAGAGGTAAAGAACCCTTACCCATCTCATTCTCCTCTCTCCTTTCCTTGAGGTGACCATCACACTGAAATTGGTGTGTATCTTTCCCACACATTTTTGGAAACTTTTGTTGCATATGCATATGTTCATAATACAGAGCATTGTTTGATTGTTTTAACATGGTACATAAACTGTCTCATACTGTACACATTCATTTGCAGCTTGCTTTTTTTTTTAATAAACATCATGTTTTTGAGGCGATCCATGTTGATGCATGTAGATCTAGTTTGTTCACCTTATCTGCTGCATAGTATTCTATTATTGGACTACATCACATTTTATCCCTGTTTTTATTGATGGGCATCTATGTTAGTATTACAAACAATACTCATCTTTTTGCAAACATGTATGAAGATTTCTCTAGAGGACATACCTAGAAGTAGAACTGCTATGTCATTGGATATGCACATCTTCCACTTAATCAGATATCAGCAACTTGCATTTCAAATGGTTTTTCATCTTTATTAATATATAGGAACATCTTATAGATTATGGATACTAATCCTTTATTGTTTTACATGTTGTAAATGTCTTTCAGCCTGTGGCCTGTATTTTAACTATGTTGATGATATTTATTGTTGTATAGAAACTTTTAATTTTAGTGTACAATAGTTCTCCCCCCCTTATCTGCAGTTTCACTCTCTGTAGTTTTAGTTACCTGTAGTCAACCATAGTCTGAAAATAATACATAGAAAATTCCAGAAATTATAAGTTTAAAATTGTGAGCTATTTTGAGTAGCATGATGAAATCTCATGCAGTCCTGCTCTGTCCCACCCAGTATGTGAATCATCCCTTTATCCAGCATACCCACACTGTGCGTGCTACCCACTTGTTAGTCACTTAGCAGCCTTCTCAGTTATCAGATTGACTGTCACAGTATCACAGTGCTTATGTTCCTCACAGTGCCTTAGCTTATTTAATAATGCCCCCAAAGCACAAGAGTAGTGATGCTGGCAATGCAGACATGCCAAAAGGAAACCATAAAGTGCTTCCTTTAATTGCAAGGTATGTACATAAAACAAAAAACAAACAAACAAAAAAAAACCATAGTATACAGGGTTCAATACTATCTGCAGTTTCAGGCACATGTAGTCTTGGAACTTGGGTCTTGGAGCATATCCCCTGCAGATGAGGGGGACTACTGTAGTCAAATTTCTCAGCCTTTTTGGTTTTGATTATGCTTTTTGTATTGTAGAAATCATTACCTACTTAAAGTCTTGATGTTATTCTTTATGTTTTTCTCCTGCAGATTAAAAAATTCCTTTTCTCAATTAAGGTCTTTCATTAATCTAGACTTAGAGAGAAACCTAATTCTTTTTCATATGGAAATCCAATTGTTCCAACACCATTTATTGATTAGTCTTTCCTCAGTGATTTATAACATCAATCTACTATATACCTAGATCTCATCTATATGTAGACCTATTTTTGGACTCTGTATTTGTTCCATTGGTCTATTTGACAATTCCAGTGCAAATATCAAACAATTTGAATAATTATGCTTTGACAATAATTCTTCATATTGTAAAGCAAGCCCTATTTAATAAGCCACATCATGGTCCACATTTGAGAGTGGGTGAGTGGAACTTCCAAAACAGCTAATCAACAATGCAAAGGAAATGGCTACATCTCTCCATTGCTCTCTTCTACCTCATGGAATTACACTTGAAGTTTGAAGTTCTTGGTAGCCCCAGCAGAGTGAGATGCCTTCTATAGCTTATGAACCTAAAATTAGGGGTATTAATATATGTCAGTAATAATCCTACAATAGTAACGGGGTTCTGCTGGTCAGCACTGGGGCAATGGGCCTCTATCCGTACCTATACAGGGTGATCTAGGAAGTTTCTCGTTTATGTCTGCCAAGGGGCTTTCCACAGACAGATCTAGTCATGGTCACTACATTCTTCCTCCTCCTTTTCCCTCCTTCTCCTCCCAAACTGTCCTGGCTATTTTTGTTTTTTTTTTTTTAAGATTTTTATTGGAGAATTGGGAGAGGGGAACAGCATTGGGGAATTGGGGAAAGAGAACAGGCAAGTTGCTGTCCTTTGGTTCTTCAGTCTAGTTGTGGAGGATGCTGCTTCACTGGCCCATGTTGGTATTATGATCATTGCGCTCTTCCCGGCTGAAGCAGTTGGTCGCCGGCCATTGGACAGCTGATCATGGGAGCTCTCGCCGGCTACCGACCACTCATGCTGGCTGCTGGCCACTCACGGTAGCTTATAGCAGCCCACTGCAGCAAGGGCTGCAGCCTATTGTTGCCAGCTAATCACAGCAGCCTTGCTCCAGGTTGAGTTGTTGTTCACAATCTTAGCTGTAGAGGGCGCAGCATCACTGGCCCATGTGGTAACTGAACCAGTGGCCCTTATGCTGTTCAGCGCTCCTGCTCCCAAGCCAACTGTTAACCAGCTGAGCCACTCGCCCGGCCCCTGGCTATTCTTTACCTTATACGTTTTCATATTAAATTTAGGAGTAGAGTGCTAAGTTCTACCCCACTGGAAATTTATTTGAAATTGCAAATATTTAAAGAGTAATTTGGGAAGAATGAACTTCTTTAAGATATTTAGTCTTCCCATCCATCAAAATGGCTTGGCCCTCCTTTTGTTTAGGTCATTTTTATGTCTTCTAATTAAGTTTTATACTTTTTGATAAATGTTTTGCATATTTAAAGAAACTAATTCCTAGATAATTTGTTATTATTATAAATAGTATTTTTGCTTGTTAGTTCTAATGCTTACTTCTTATCTTGTATTATGCTGATTAAAGGTGATAGTGGGCATCATCTTCTCATTTTAAGAGACTGCTTCTACTGTTTTACAAATATTTTTGGTGGTACTACTCTCTCAGGTTATAAATATTATCTACCTTTGCTAAGAGCTTTGTTTTTTTTTTTTTTTTAGCTGAGCCATCCTGCCACCTGCTGGCAGCTCAGGAGCAGCTCAGCTCGGGCTAGGCATCGAACTGCTGTTGCTCAGAGTTGGCACTCTTGAGCAAGCTCTTAACCAACTGAGCCACTCGGCCGGCCCCCAAGAGCTTTGTTTTTTAAAAGATCATGAATAAGTTGAATTTTCTCAAATGCTTTTTAAATATTTATTAAGATGATTATCTATTTCTCTCCTTTAATTTGTTAATAATAAATTACCTTATTAGTTATAGCTAGTAGTCATATTAATGAAAACATTGGGTCATTGGAAAAATCATGATGCATTTTTCAACGAAAGCCATAGAAAAATACATCATGACTTTTCCAACAACCCAATAGCTTTTCACTCTTTTTTCTCTCTATCCTTCAGATTGAATAATCACTATTGATTTATCCTTACGGTCACTGACTTTGTCATCTCCACTCTGTATTTAGCCCTTCTAGGGAGTTTTAAAATTTGGTTATTGTACTTTTCAGTTAGAAAATTTCCATTTATTCATATATATGTTCATATGTTCTTTTGTTTTGTTGCTGAGAGTTATTTACTCTTTCCATTCATTTCCTGAGTGTTTTCTCTTACTTGTTAGAATATTTTAATAATACCTGCTTTAATGTCTTTGTCATTTAATTCTAACATCTGTATCATCTTGGCGTTGATGTCTGTTCATTGTCTTTTCCCATGGGAGTCAAGATTTTCCTGGTTCTTTGTATGCTAAGTAATTTTGGATTATATGCTTGACATTTTGAATGTGATGATATGAGATGCACAGGTTTGTTTAAATCCTATGGAGAATGTCAATATTTTTGTTTTAGTAGGCAATTGACCTGGTTGAGGTTAGGCCAAAGGTTCTGTCCAGGCTTCTGTGAGTTGTGATTTTTACATCAGTTTCATAGCCTTTACAGTATTATTCATATCTGTCCTGCATGTGTACCACCCAAGGGCCAATCTTGGGGCCAGGGGTTGTTTATCTCTTAGTTCAATTCTCAAAGTTTTTGATATGCTATTTAGGATCAGATCCACACACGCAAAATTTGGGAGTTTGTCCAGGAGTTCATAAACAACTTAAGTGGTTGCTTTCTCAAGCTATTCCCTCTCTGTGATCTCCACAGTACTGTGTGGTTTCCTGGAGTTCTCCTTTTCAATTTTAATTTTCTTTTTTTTTTAATTAAAGTTTATTGGGGTGACAGTTGTTAGTAAAGTTAACTCCTTTTCAATTTTCCAGCCAGGCTCTGCTACACAGTTTCTAGGATCTCACTTGTGTCTGGCACCAAGTGTCTGAATGATAGAAAAGGAACGAAAGCAACAGGGGTTCACTCCACCTTTGTGGGACCAGAGCACCTCTGATCAAGAGGAAAGTTCTCTTCAGAGTTTGAGGTGTCAGGTACTACCAGGAGGCCCCTTTTTTGACTCGTAGGGGTATTATCCTAGTGCTTTTTCTGTTCATGCCAATATCCACTTCAGGGTTTCAGACTGCCTCCAGACCTGGGAGATATGGAGGGAAGGGGTCGGGGAAATGATAAATTCACCGCTGGTTGAATGCTACTTAGATTTCTGATCCTTTCTCGAATCCGCCCATTTTCATTTATTTTCAGAGTCCTCATATAATTGCTCCACGCATTCTGTCAAAATTTTGTAGCTGCATTCAGTGTGAGAGATAAGACAGAATGTATTTACTACACCTTACCTAGAACTAGAATGTATTAATCTTCTTAAAGAAATAGCTTTGGTTTGATGAATCCTATTATTTCTTTGTTTGCTATTTCATTAATTTCTGTGCTTAAAAGTAAAATTCCCTGCCTACTATTTTCTTTGGGCTTCTCTTGCTATTTTCCTCTCTCATCTTTAGTTGAAGACAAAGCTCACTCTTTCTTTAACCCCCATTGTCCTCTCCCTCACCCCTCCCCGATATACACATCAGTGCAGACCTGCTATAGAAGAAGATTCTTGTTTTTCAGATATTGGGAAAGTGCAAAATGGCAGTGTGTGCAATTTAAAGGAGGCCACAGAACTGAGCAGAGCCCTATAATGGGGAGGAATCAGGGTCTTCATGAGCCATGAGACAACTCTTCATAGCTCAAAGGAATGCAAAACCTTTTCACCAATTGGTGTCCTTCACACATTGAATGGGATTATTACTAGGAACCAGCCACGGGGGAAATTCATGAGAAAATATACAATTTCTTCTTCATCTTCATCTTCAACAAACTTATCTGGCATCCATTGTGACTGAGGCATTTACTGGGTGCTGGGATATAAAAATTCACCTTAGTAAAAGATTCATTCCCCATTTTCCCCCTTTCATACTTTGTGGCCCTGAGCAAATTCCCCCCGCCACCCCTCCACACACACACACACACACACACACACACACACACACACACACACACACACACACACGTTGTTGTCACAGGCAATTAAGAACATGTGGGTGTTCTCTTTATTCCTTGTAAAATGAATTGAGCTAAATTATAGCTTCCCGTGTATAGAACAGTGGTAGTCTAAAGCTGCAGACTGAAAAATTCAGAGATTGCCATAGTAACTTTGCTTTTCCCAGAAAGTAATTGAAAAAAGGCACTTTTTACAAAAATAGAATATTGATGTTCATATCTCGAAAGGAATTAATTTACTGACTGATAGAGGGGAAAGATGAAAGATAAGCCATCAAGCTGCATTTTAATGTGATTGTGATTATCCCCAGGGTGGCAAGCAGTTTAAACTTATTCTTTTATTTTTGCAGCAAAGAGCACTTTTCAGTTTGGTTTGTATATAGAAATAGTTTCCAGAAATATATCGAGTAATAAGAAATTAGAGAGCACATTTAGTAAAACACTGAAAGGCTCCAATTTATTTCTTGCCATTATCAGTTTGATGAATGAAATTGTTTGCAAGATATTTAATCGCTGTTCATGATTAGCACAGCAGCAGTACTATGGAAATGGCTTGTGCGCATACTTTTAACAATTAGGGAACCCTAGCCAATCACAGGTGCGTGCCATCATGAGACCAAAGACACAATGTTCGAAGGGAAAATGATGAGGCAAGGAAATGATAATCATGTTCTAGAAATACTGCTTGGAGAATTGGTAGAATTTTGATGAAGGCCTGTAATTGTGTGTATTTATATATGTGTGATATAAATATATGTCATGTGTTTTTTCAGGGCTTGTTTTCTGGGAATGTTTCTCTAGAGAATTAAAATCATTCTAAAGGTAATTTGTTTTATTTCCAAAATAGGTCCCAAGTGCCTAAAGAATAATCTGAATAAATGAGCCTCAGACAGTGAAATATTAGGCCCCATGGCAGGATTGGGGCGGGCAAGTTGGAGGAGACAGCTCTCCCTAGACACCAGCCAGATCACACCCCTAGTAAGGTCATTCGTAGCTGGCAGGAAGTGAGAATAATGTAGTTCTTCTCTTAGGGCTATATTCATTTTAACAAGAAAGAGAAATCCTTAACACTGAAGGACTAGACCTCTCAAAATAGATCAAGCAAGACAACCTGGCATGGGAGTTGTGGATGATTAGTGACTGGGGGCTGCCTTAGTCTCTATTTAGGATTTATCTCACTTATAACGTTTCTTATGCTCTGGAACAACAATATATTCATGAATCTGCTAAATTATGAACTCATGGAAGGGAGGATATTATCTTCATTATCTCTGGGGTCATAGGCTTAGCACAGTGCCCGGAACAGAGAGAATAGTAAATAAGTGCCTAAATGACTGATTAAATAAATGAATCCACTAAGGCAGGTTCATGTCCCGTTTTCTAGGACCAGTGTTCCTAAGACATTTCCATTGGCTCAGCTGACCTAACATTTACCTTCACTGATACCATGGCCATTAAAATAACTTCCCAGTTAATATCTTTTTTATTAAAAAAAAAAAAGAAAGAAACATGACAGCATTAACCAAATGCTTATTATGAGCCAAGCACTGGGGTGAGCACGTTACATATTATTATGTACATTTAATCCTTTCAAACCCCTGGAAGGGTAGGTGCTATTAATATTCCCATTTTTCAGCGAAGGAAACAGAGGGTCAAAAAGATTGGCTAAGATTTCATAACCAGCAAATGTTAGGACCAGGATTAGCAATAAAGCAGTTTAGCTTCCAATTTTTTTCCTTTGTTCCCAGGACATTGAGTAAAAATGGAAATGAACCCAGTTCTAGGATCCCAGAAATAGGGGTAGAAAGCTTTTAAATGTGGGGAGAGAGCAATAGGAAAAATGTATCTTCCTAGATCAGAAGAAGAATTATGTGGGATCTTTGATGAGATTTAAAGACCTAGGAAACATCTTCTGAACATTTAAAAAAAATTGCTTTTTACATTGTTGGGATGAGATTATTGAATTTTGGTGTGGCAAAGGTCTTGAATATTCTTGGTGGTGTGGCACTCATTAATGAAAGAACTCACTGTTGTAGAGGGCTTGTGGTTTTTAAAAGCGCTTTCATTTCTTGGTTCATTCGATCCTCACAACCCCTCTGAGGTATGTAGTGCAGGTATGATAGTCGTTAGAGGCGGTCAGTATTCCAGTTCCCTTCCTCTGGGCACAGGATTAGATTGCATTCACTTGCCCCTTTGAAATTGGGTCTGACTGTGTGTGTTGCTTTGGCCAAGGAAATGTGAGTGAGGGTAACACATGGCATTTCTGAGTGGAAGCCTTTGAAAAACAATTCACATGTTCTCTTTCCCCTGCCACGCTCATGGGCCACGTTCTTGATAATGTGGGCTTTGTCAGCCTGAATGCTAGAGGACTGACATTTTTCTATGGGGAGGTCCCACAGTAAAAGAAGGGAGTCATCCAGTGCATAGCATCACCTCCCTTATTTCCTATCATACCAGGTGGTTTAGGGCCTCAAGAGATGACTCACTTACAACCCTTAATCTAAGGATATGTCATTTTCTAAATCCTTATCACATTGCATATCTTATCCCGAACTCTGCCACCAACCAGGTCCCTCTGGGGAGTAGTAATGTGGAAAGTGCTGGTCTCCCTGGGAGGTTAGTAATCAGGCATACAGGCACTTGGTGGCTCGACCAGAGTGGCATAAGGAACTCAGTGGTACACATGCAAGAATATCTATTTCTTCTTTCCTTTTCACCTTTGGGGTGTAAAAAGTAGAGGGTTGAGCATTACAGGGAACAATAACAATGGCGAGATTGAAACCAATTTCTGCTGGTTGCTTTCACCCTGGCACATCTCATCTGCAGCCAGCATCAACTAGTGCTTGTGAAACAAAAATAAGATGGACATCAGGGTATTTTTCTACCTTTTGAAATCCACCACATTACATCTTAAATGACTTATTTGGTAAAACTTGAGAGTTGACATTTGTTTTGGCTTTTGTTTTTGCATTGTGCATCTCAAAATTAGCTAAGAGTGATGATGAAACAGATTTCCACATACCAGATCTCTTGGAGATTCAAAACAAATCTGGAGAAGAAGCACTGAGTTACAAAGAGAGGGTTTCTTTAGTTAGCTGACAAACCATGGTGGGTGCCAGCATCTAGGCACATCAGACTTTTGCAGGCTACGTCTGTCAAGAAGTCATCCTAGCCTAGGGAAGATGTTCCGTTAGGGGAGCTGGAATCAACTGGATGGAAATGAGAGTAATTTTCCCTGAATGTTAAAACAATCTACTTGTCAGTGTGTGGTGATCCCTCAGCTGAACTGTAAAGACCACAGAACCCTTAATTATCTGCACCAATCGCTCAACAAAGTTTTATTTTGGTGACTGAAATCCTGGGAAAAACCATCCAAATTGACTAATGAAGTTATCCTGTATTTAAATAATAAATAAATCCCAACAATATATATTCATATGTTGAATTGGGGGATGTTGATATTTTAGGTTACTTTATACATCAAATGATTTACCTGAAATTTGAGAGAATCACGGTCCCTCAAATTGAATTGATAAAGGTTATAGATTATCCTAATTGTATACACTTTTAGACACAAAAATGCCATCAAATTAAGGTAGAACGTTACTAGGGAATTTCTCTGCATTTAAACTCTTCTGTTAAGTTCAATTTATGTTTTAAATCATTGGAAGGGGAAAGAGGCAGATTCCTTTAAGGAGAACGCCCTTAGCTAGAATCCCAGCTTCCATCAAGCAAAAGAAAAAAATTGGCTGTTGCTGGGGTGGTTTAAGGACTAATCTTCAGAGTCTACTTGCAACAACAGATGATAGTTATCATGAGTAACTGTTTCCTGATTGCGTGGTACACAGTCATATGGAAGGTGACAGTGGGGACATTTCAAGGCCTTTTTGTGAGTCAGGGTATGTGCAAGATGAAAAAGCCTACAGGAAACAAGCAACAAAGAGCTGCCACACAGACAGAGTGGATGCAGGAGGCTAGATTTTCCCTCTCGGGCACCAGCCAGATAATTAGAGCCAGCAGCAGGAGGCAAATTAAAGCCTTACTGGAAAATTCTAAGTAGATAGGTGTTGGTGAGCTTTGGATACTTCTCTGAAGCCCTGAAGCAAGCCCATAGTGTGGGAGCAGACTAGCTGATAGCACGTCTTCCCCCCAGCTGGAGGTATCCTTCAGCAGCTCTCAAAGTCCCTAAAACTCACAACACTGCCTTAGACAATGAGGTCTGTGTGACTTTGGGTTTTGAAAAAGGAATAGGTACAATGAGTAATAACAATTGAAGTTGAAATTCTGTGAATAAGATACCTATTTTGTGTGAAGCCTTGTATTTCTTTAACTGTTACTCTACCTGGTATTTTCTGTTAGAGTTAATACATAAATGTACACAATTGATAACTAGTTAATATAATTATAAAGAGTTTTAATGAAAAAAATATTATATGGAATGGAAGCACTTCCCTTAAGTGAGTTAGTTCCCTTTCTTTCTACTATTGAAATGAGTTCAGCTGTGTTTGGGACTGTATAATCTAAATAAGCATTCCTGCCCATGGATTGGCAACAGCCCCAGTTTCAGCATGGGATTGCAGAGGGACTAACTAACCAGCCCTTAGAGCCATGGATCCCAACCTTCTTCTGGCCTAGGAACTCCTGAGGAGTGTAACAAACACCTATTAGAGGGAGGGACTTTCTGTAGTTGTGAAGCTCATTCTAGCAAAAGCCCCAGTGCACCATGGTAGGCATAGGAGAAAGGGTATTAACTGGAGGGCATGAGGCATGTGTGGTTTTAAAATTTCCACCTTCCATTGAAATCACTGCTTTAGAGAAGGGGTCCTGCAAAAACAACTCTTATGAATATGTGCTAGCTCATTTCTCAGATGCTGAACATGTGATAGGAGGAAGCTGAAGCACGGAGGTATTGACTATAAAGCAAGGATGAAGGCAGTTTTGGTGTCATAATACGCTGCAAAGAGAAGATGGTTCAACCCATTATTATTCCTTTTCTTTATCTCTTTTTTTTATTGGTTTTTCTATTATTAAGGTATTATAATAGGTTCTTGTTATAAAGAGATCACTCAATACAAAATATTGTAAATCTATTAGATGTAGCTACTGATTACAGCTTGGTTTATATTTTCCCAGACATCTTCTCTTTTCTGGTGTATGTATGTATGTATGTATGTATGTGTTTATTAACACTTATATTGTTCTCATGCACATACTAATATATCAATACATATACACACTCATTTGTAAATTTGCTTTTTCATCAAAATATGGATCACACCATTCAGTTTTACTAACTTTCTTTTTCTTTAGCAATTTTTTTCAAAGATATCTTTCCTTGTCAATGCTTATGTAGCACTACCTTATTCTTTTACAATGGCTGTGTTGTATTCCATAGTACAGAAGCTTCATAATGTGTTTATTGTCTTATAGGTGGGTACTTAGTTATTTTTCTTTTCACTGCTGTTATAAACAATGCTTTAGTGAATATCAGTGTGTGTATATTTGTATATCTGTGTATTGGTGTGAGCAATTCTATAGGATAGTTAGTAAAAACTGGAACCTATGAGTCAAAAGATGTATTTATTATTAATATTGACACATGTTGCTAAGTTGTTTTAAAAGAAGGCTGTGCCAATTTATATTTTACTCCAATAGTGCATGAGAACACCCATTTCCCTACATTTTTATCCACACTAGATATTATCAATCTTCAAATTTTTTTTCCAATATGATGGGTAAAAATTGTATCTTATTTTTATTACTCTGATTATTAATGGAGTTGAACATATTTATATGTGTTTTTGGTCATTTGTACTCCATCTAAGTGAATTGCTTGTTTGTGTTTTTCGTCATTTTTCTATTGGCGTTTTTAATATTCTTACAAATTTGTAGAAGCTTATAATATATGATTCTTAACTCATTGCCTGGTATATATTGTGGGTATTTTTTCCCGGTTTTCTTTTGTCTTCTAATTTTGTTTAAGGTATTCTTTTTGTACAGAATCTTAAATTTAATGTAGTTAAATCTGTCAATTTTTCCACCTATGGCATTTGAATTTTATGTTACGCCCATAAAACTCTTTCCTAGCTCAAGATTTTAAAAGCATTATTTTATCATTTGAGGTTTTGTATTTAGATAACATGAATATTTAGATTTTTAGTCTATCTGGAACTTATTTTTATGATTAATTCAAGTAGCAATGTAATTAGATTTATTAAAATATGAATAACCTATTATTCCAACACCATAGGACACACTGTTCATCCTCTACCACTATAAAGAATAGTTCATTCTTTCCCAATTATTGAAATCTCTATTTATCCAACACTAAAAGATTACATATATGTACATGGGTCTGTTTCTGCACTTTCTATTCTGTTATTTAAAAAGCACTACACTGTTTTAATTACTTTAAGGTGTATTTTTTTGCTAGGATGAGTCCCCATTTATTATTATTTTTTCAAAATATTTTAGGCTGTTTTTCAACATTTATTTTTCCAGAGGCTATTCATTGTAGAATGTGGCAGTGATAATGTCAGAGGCAGTTTCGTTGGGACTAGAATGGAAGATTATTTAGCCCTGGTCCAACCCTTGCACTTCTAGTTTCCTAACCTTGTCATCAAGCATCATATCAAGTCTTAAGTAATATTGGGAGAAAGAGATACAGACTTCCCTCTGTCTGCTGATTAATACCTTCCTGGGACTCTCTCTCCCCCGATAGCCATCACTCAAGTAGGTCCAGTCCTGAGATCTGGTAAGCTTTTGTTCCAAGTACTTATTGCTGCATGACAAACTATCCCCAAACTTTAGTGGGTTAAAATAATAAACATGTTATTTACATTTCTTTATTTTGAGGTCAGAAATTTGGGCAGAGTTCAGTTGAATGATTCTTTTATTTCACATGATATAACCTGGGGTCACCCAGTGGTTTTCTGCTGCTAACGGGGCTAGTTTTCAGGGTCCAGGATTGCTTCATTCACATGCTTCATGTCTCGGTGGAAATGGCTGGAGGCCTGGACTCAGCTGGACCTCTGTCCCTATGTACACGGTCTCTCCAGTAGGGTAATTGGATTCATATGGCTGTCCAAGGCTCCAAGAGAATAGGAAGATTTCAAGAGATAGGAAGTAGAGGCTGCCATTCTTTTATGGCCTGGGTTCCAAAACTGGCACCATATCACTTTTACAAGATTCTGTTGGTCAAAGCAGTCATAGAGCCTACTCAGATTCAAGGGGCGAAAGCATAAATCTCACTTATTGTTTTTTTTTAAAGATTTTTTTTTTAATTGGGGAATTGGGGGAAGGGGAACAGACAAGTTGCTGTCGTTTTGTTCTTCAGTCTAGTTGTGGAGGACATTGCTTCACTGGCCCAAGTTGGCACCATCATTGCGCTCTTCCCAGGCGAGGCAGTTCAGTCGCCGGCTTCTGGACGGCCGCTCACAGCGGCTGCTGGCTGTTCACGCTGGCTGCTGGCTACATATGGTAGCCCATGGCAACCCACTGCCACAGGGGTTGCAGCCCACGCCATCACCAGCGACTCATGGCAGCCCAGCGCTCCAGGTTGAACTGTTGTTCAGCATCTTAGCTGTAGAGGGCAGCATCACTGGCCCTCATATCTGGGATCCGAACCGGGGCCCTCTGGTGTCCCAAGCCAGTTCTTAACCAACATGCCACTCGGCCGGCCCTAAATCTCACTTCTTAATGGGAGCATAGACCTCACCTCTCAAAGAGAAGAGTGTCAAACATTTGCATGTGGCAGAGTTTCTAATGATTATTGTGGGCATTATTTCACAGCATTTAGAACCTAAAGTCAGAGCCATGTGAAGTCTTTCTTCATTATTTTATGAATTCCATAGGTATACATATACAATTTATTTGAATTCAAAAACTTGATCTTGAAAATAATTGCTTATCAGAATGTGACTGGTGACTGGTCATCAGTTTGACTCGTGATTTTCAAAATGCCCTTGTCAAGTAGAGTTCAGTTGGCTGGAGCACTGCGCTTATGACCTCAAGGCGAGGGGTATGGTCCTCATGTGAGACAGGAAGGTGCCTGCAATTCTGACCCCACATTAGCCCATCTTACCATTGTCGTCATATGTCTGGGTATTAAGTGGCAACATGGACGGATGATCATTTGGGTGAAAAATAACCCCAGATCCTTCTGAAGTCAAGTCTGTGATGTCATCTTAGTACATACCAAGTCATTAGGTATACACGCACATATAGTACATTTGAATAATCTATTTAAAAAACTGTTTTTTGTTTTTTTTTTTCAAGTAGCTTTGTGTGTTCTCAGCAAATGGAAATGGGGAAGACATTTCTTTTACACTATTTCATCCAAAGATGATTGACCAGGTCTTTTATTTTAGGTTAATCTCAATAGTCTCTGCTTTTCTCTTGACCACTGACTTGAAAAGTCATATGTACTTTCACCACAGAATAGGGTGAAACAGATGGTGAATTGTGCCTCTAATGTGAGAAAATTAAAATGATCTGTTCAGGGAGTCAAAAGTTTTCTTACCCCATTGCTACCTTTCTTACTATTATCAATATGATAGAGAGTTTATTGCCTATCACTGGTATGTATGACTCTTTTAAGCTGTTAAATCCCATTTTGGCCTCAGCTTCCCATCCCCCCATGTGACTTTGAAGTGTGAAAGTAAGACCCTCTTTGTCACAGATGGAAGGAATAATTTGTCCATAAAATGGGAAGTCATTCTTTTCTGGTCTCCTATGTCTAGCCTGACCTGGCTCATAGTAAAAACTCAATAAATATTTATTGAGTGGGTGGCCAGAGCAATGATTTAAATGTCCTGGTCTCCTATTTCCAGTCTTTTGTTCGCCCTGTTGAACCCCATTGTCTCAGAACATGCTGTGATAATTGAGTACTCTCAGTTTCTGAGAAAAAGACATGAATGTTGTGTTCCAGAAACATTGCAAGGGGATGCTGTAATTGCTGTAGGCGGTGCCCTTTGGAGGCCTTTCTGGCATGCAGAAACCTGAAAGCAAAACTCAAAGAAACCATTGCGTCCTGTAATTATTTCTGTAGCCATGTTGCTGAGAGCAAGACATGTGTACCTCCCTCTCTTTCTCTGCACAGAGGGACCTCCCCGGGCCTGGTGGGTAGAGATCACACTCTCCACACCAAGATTCACATCAATGGATGTGCAAAACTCAGTGCTCCCCCAATAATCTTGACTCGTGTAAGGATCATGCTGCCTTCTCCTTGACCTCAGGTAGGGTCGTTAGTGCTGGGCATACTCTTGAGTGTATGTGAGTTTCTGTGCTTCAGAGTCCAAGTGGTCTGGGCTCAGATACTTATGTTGATTTCATTTCTCACCCTTCTCTCAAGAATCCTTTCATTCCTTGATGTATTAAAAATACTATCTAAATTATTTATTACGATGAATGACCCCTTCTCACATTCTAACAGACTTTTCCAGATTAGACTATCACACTCCTTCCCCTCCCCAGCCTTCAAGAAAAACATCGAAAGCCAACCAAACCTATCCTGATCAACTTCTTTTAGAAGGGGCTACAAATTCAAATGTAGTCAGAGGCCAAGCAAAAAGTGAAAGTAAGGAAATGGTGTAGGTGTGAAATAAGACAATAGGAAGTGGAGGGGCCTGGGGCTGCACTAGGCCAGGGGTCGGCAAACTTTTGAGACAAAAGAGCCAATTCTGTCCCTCCCAACAGTTTTAAAATCATTTGAGAGCCATAAAACAAATGAAATCACCATTATGTGAATAATATCTTTTAAAAATTTTATAAATGAAACTATGATAGGTTTAGTTTCATTTTCAATTTTACTTCAGAGCCACAGGTACATACCCAAAGAGTCGCATATAGCTCGCGAGCTGCAGTTTGCCAACCCCTGCACCAGAGAGGTCATTCACTCCCTAAAGGCATTCAGAATTTTTTATTTTTAAGGCCATGCAGTCCAAGAAAAATACAATTGACCCTTGAACATGGGGGGTTAGGAACGCCAATCCCTGTGCAGTCAAAGGGTCCACATATAGCTTTTGACTCCCCCAAAACCTAACTACTAATAACCTATTGACCGGAAGCCTTACTGATAACATAGACAGTTGATTAACACATATTTTGTATGTTATATGTATTATATACTGTATTCTTACAATATAGTAAGCTAAAGAAAAGAAAATGTCGTTAAAATCATAAGGAAGAAAAAATACATTGATAATATTTATTGAAAAAAATCCACATTATAAGTGGACCCATGCTGTTCAAACCCGAGTTGTTGAAGGGTCAGTTGTGTACCTTGTGGGTGAATCTGGCTCAGTCACCAAAGATTCACTCTCTATTGACTATTCTAGATATTTTCAAGGAGACCTCTTGAGACCTTTGAAATCATGTATACTGCCATAGCATATAATTTCCCCCATAAGATGTCACAAAGTATGTGAAAATGTTAAGAGCACCTTCAACACTGAAGGGAAATATGATAGTGAAAGGAACAAAGTTAGTTAGGGCCACTCGCACAGCCTCACAATTTTAATTAGCGTCTCTGCAAAATTGTAAATTATTATCTGTAATAGACTATTACTGATAAATCCTTCAAATGCCAAGGACGTGCTTGCTTTCTTTTTTGCCTCTGCCACAGGATCTTTGCAAGTGTAGTTTCCAATGAATGGGATTTCTCTCCACCACTGCCCTGAACTCTCCTTCTTCACGTCACTTATCAAATGCAACTTACCTTTTCTACCTCAGCTCATTTTTGA
This sequence comes from Hipposideros armiger, assembly GCF_001890085.2. NCBI lineage: Eukaryota > Metazoa > Chordata > Mammalia > Chiroptera > Hipposideridae > Hipposideros > Hipposideros armiger. The sequence continues at coordinate 611,268 of NW_017731616.1, forward strand.
CATCTTCAGGGGGGTCTTCCCTGATTCTCTCAGCCTAGGACTATATCTCTTTCATTCATGGTGCTTACGCTTCATGAGAGTGATTATTTGACTAAGGTCTGTCTTTGCCACTAGACTAGCACATGTGCGCTCACCATTTTATCCCTGGCACAGCCTGATACACAGTAGTATGTCCCCATTGGACCTTTTCCAACTGTGGAATGAATGAATGAATTTTCTGTAGATGTTTCTTTTTTTTAAAATTTGAAGTTACTGGATTATTTGTTAGGTGAAATTCATGGAACATAACACTTACCATTTTCAAGTGAACTATTCAATGGCATTTAGTACATTCACAAGGTTGTGCAACCACCACTTCTATCTAGTTCCAAAACATTTTAATCACCCCAAAGGAAGCCCAATACCCATTAAACAGTTGCTTCCTATTCTCCCCTCTTCCAGCTCTTGGCAACCTCTAATTTGTATTATGTTTCTATGGATTTATCTATTCTGGGTATTTCATATAAATGGAATTATACAGCAAGTGGCCTTTTCTGTCTGGCTTCTTTCACTTTGTTTTTGAGGTTCATTCACATTGTAGCATGTATCAGTATTTCAATCCTTTTTATGGCTGAATAATATTCCCTTATATTTATATGACCACAGTTTGTTTATCCATTCATTCATTGATGAAGGATTGACCTATTTCCACCTTTTAGCTATTGAGAATAGTGCTACTATGAACACGCATGTACATATATTTGTTTGAGTTTCTGTTTTCAGTTCTTTTGGCTATATACATAGGACTGGAATTCCTGAGTCATATGGTAATTCTATGTTTAACTTTTTGAGGAACCGCCAAACTGTTTTCCATAGCAGCTGCACCATTTCACATTCTCGCCAGCAACATATAAGGGTTCCAATTTCTCCACATACTCTCTAACACTTTTTTAAAAACGTATAGCTATCCTAGTGGGTATGAAGTTGTACCTAATTGTGATTTTTGGTTTGAACTTCCCAAATGGCTAATAATATTGATCATATTTTCATGCAGCTCTTGGCATTTATATATTTTCTTTGGAGAAATGTCTTTTCAAGTCCTTTGCCCATTTTTAAGTTAATTGTTTGTCTTTTTGTTGTTGTTATAAGAGTATTTTTAATATATTATGAATAATACATCTTTATCAGATATATGATTTGCAAATATTTCTTCCCATTTTGTGGGTCTTTTTATTTTCTTGATGGTGTCCTTTGAAACACAAAAGTTTTTAATTTTGGTGATCCAATTTATCTATTTCTTTTGTTGTTGCTTGTACTTGTAGTGTCATATCTAAGAATCCATTGCCAAATCCAAAGCCATGAAGATTTACTCTTATCTTTTCTTTTAAGAATTTTATGGTTTAAACTCTCATATTTGGATTGTTCATCCATTCGAGTTAATTTTTGTGTATGGTGTAAAGTACAGGTCCAACTTCATTCTTTTGCTTGTGCATATCCAGTTGCCCCAGCATCATTTGTTGAAGAGACTGCTTTTTCTCCATTGAGTGGTCTTGGCACCCTTGTAGAAAAATCAATCAGCCATAGATATATATAAGTTTATTTTTGGACTCTCAATATTATTCCATTTATCTATATGTCTATCCTCATGCCAGTATCACACTGTTTTGATTACCATTGCTTTGTAGTAAGTTTTGAAGTCTGCAAGTGTGGGTCCTCTAATGTTATTTTTATTCATCAATATTGTTTTGGCACAAGCTTGTATTTTCCTTGCAGCTCAGAATATCTTATTCTTTTGTACCCCCTCTTCTCTGTCCTTTCTACCACTTTCATAGCCAGGTGTCCTAAGGTGCACATTTCTTCAAGTGTTCATTTCTTTTCACAGTCACAAATATTTTGAAAGAGTAGTTAGGGTTTGCTGTGGTTTCATGATGTGACTACCTCTAAGACTGGTCTGGCACAGGATGAAGTGATAGCTGGGGGCCAAAAACTGGCACAGCATCCTTGTCAGACCCATCCAGCTGGGACTCCAAGACAGCATTTTGTAATGGTCCATTTACTAATCTGCCATTAATCTATAAGCAATTAGAGTACTAGGACAGTACGCCTAATATTTAACATTCCCCCTGGCCTTCAGTAGGAGCTTACTGTGCCTATTTAGTACTGAACAGAGAAATCCCTGACCACATTGGGTAAGTGTCATCTCATGCCTAGGGAAGGGTTCCAATCCCCCTGACAAAGGAATTTGCTGTTGGTGGTTAGTAAACCAGTTTTTAATTTGTGATCCAAGTTTGATCTAAATCAATAGGCAAAATGCCATCAAAGCCAACCTTGCTGAGGAAAGATGGTGGGAAGGAGTGGAAATGTTTATTTTGTAATTAGCTAAGAATAAGAGAGACTTTTCTGAATATTTTACTTGGCAGCCTAATGTGATTCATGCAGACCACTGCTAACCACCTTCCTTGGAAGTTTAGAGGCCTGTTGAAATCACTACCTAGTTAGAGAAATCACGCCTACCTGCAATTTGGGAGCATGTTTACCTATAGCTATTGTCTGAGTTCTAGTTGCACTTAAAGCTGGTGTGTTTTCCAGTGCCTTATATGGACTGGGGATTTTAGACCCACATATCTGCAAACGTAAGGAAGTTATACATAGAAGAGCTATCTATATTTCGTTTGTGATGTAACCATGGTGTTTATTTACTTAACCACTGTGGAACTGTAGTTAGACAACTGGGTATCTGCTTCAGAGAAGAGTAATAAATATATTAGTGTTGCCTGTCTCCTCTACTCCCAGTAATTGGCATTCTTGCTTTCCAAATTTGTGGTTCTTTGATTGTAATAGAAACAAAATATTGCAGAATATTTTATACATTAAACATAAAATCTCTTATTACACTTTTGCATCCTTGATGCCTAATTAGATCTGCCTCTCTCACTTTGACATGCCATTTCAATAATAGGAATGCTTGGATAAAATACCGTAGACACATTGCGTTTAGCCTGGAGGGTGACCCTTGGTGACCCTTAGCAAGCAAAGAGGCGTATTGGTCTTTCTGGTCCTTCCACCTTATCCACAAGTTTTCAGTGATCCAGATCTATCTGTTCTTGTCAGAGAATAAATAGTTCTTGGTCAGGCGCAAAATGAAACCTCACCCCTGCCTTTAGGCCTCCAACCTGCAATCTGCAAACATTCCAGCGTGTTCGGGAAAAGGTTAGACATGGGCCAGCTGCTCCACAGCAGGGGCTTTTTTGTTTTTGTTTTTTGTTTTAATCATTTTCTCATTTATTTTTGTGAGTAGGAGGCTAAGGTGTAATTCTGTTAGGAGATACCCCCAGCAGATTAAGGCAGACTTGTGAGACCTCCAGTAGTCTGAGAAATGTATCAATTCTTATACCTTGATTTCCTGTTTCAGGCTGACTGACTCACTGAACATCCTCCATCTAAATATATACCTATGGTCTTCATGTATTCAAAAGGCCCCTTTTGCAATGACATTGTAGATATGAGGTCACAGGGGACACTCACTCTGTACAGCCAGTATGCCCTTGCCCATACTTTTTTGAAGTCTTCAAGCTATAGGGGTGGAAATGCTGGTATGGATTAAGATGGATGTATATGGGACTGCAGAAACAGCCCAGAGTCAGGACTGGTTTAAGGCAAGCTGGGAAGTAGGTTGAGTTTTTCTTTGCAGCTCAGCTTTGCCATGCTTTTGGGGACCTACCCTATTATGACTGTCCCCTCCACTCTTCATGTAGCTCCTGCCCTTGTCTTTTAGTGCCCCACCCAGGCCCTTTTCCCAGAATATACCCAGTGCACGGGGCCTTGTTCTCTCCTGTACATGGCTGTTCTTGTGTTTCACACTCTGGTCAACTAATCCTTGATAAAGGATAATGGGTTCAGAAATAAGTTCCAATGGCCTGTGAGATATTATTTTACAGGACCACAAACTCTGTGACCGGATGAAGGCTCAGCATTGCACTTTGGGTGGGAGACTCTCTTTGAAGTCGCCCTGCTTGGGTTGCTCACCCTGATAGTTAATGTCTGTCCAAGAGCTAGTTGTTTCTTTCTCTGTGAAATGAAGGTATGACCTTTCCCTCTCAGGGGAGTGGTGAGGGTTACAAGAGAGGCATGGATATGGCCTAGTGGTGAGCATATAGTACTCAGTTAAGTAAATGAGTTCTCCTACCCATACACACACAGAAACTAAAAAAAAAAAAAAAAACCCGGCCCCACTGTTTTGTGAATAGAAATCATCTCATCTACCCTCTTGGAGAAACANGTAAATGAGTTCTCCTACCCATACACACACAGAAAAAAAAAAAAAAAAAAAAAAAAAAAAAGATGGGTGGCACAGAAGAGAATATAGAAATCATCTCATCTACCCTCTTGGAGAAACAAATCAGTTGTAACCTAGAAAAGTGATTCCAGATGCAGAGAGAGAAGCATGCAGCTGAGCCCTTTGACTAGGAGTTGTGGGCTACACCCATTCTCACGGCCAGCCTCCGTCCAAGCCTGATCTTGCTTCTGTATGATCCAACGATAGCGCTAATCTTTGGATCTGAACACTCAAAATAGTCCTGAAAGGGACCTGCTTCCCATGGATATGCAACCAGCTAGCTGGACCCCAGATTCTTTTTTAATTTAGCAACCCTGATCTTTTAAAAATACTCCTTGGAGAATGTATTGAATCCATTTTGCATTATTTCCTCCTCTCCTGACAGGGCCTCGCTTCCTTTTTCCACGCCCACCTCTTGGCCACCCTTTCATCCTGGCAGCTGCAGGGAAGATTTTTCTCCAGCTGTCTATCAAGTCTTCAAAAGCCAGCCAGAATGTAATTGTAATCTATTTTCTGCCCCTCAATAGTAGTGGGTGAGCACACACACACACACACACACACACACACACACACACACACACACACATGCACACACACACACTGCTCAAAATTGCAAGGAGACGGGAGCCAGAACTGCCTCGTGACTCACACAGAGCCCCACGTAGGTAATTACTGCCATTCATTACTGGCCCAGGAACGAAAACAAGTGTCCGATTGCGTTTTAGTGAACCAGAAGCCTCAAGGACAAGAGGGAAGGAGGGGGCTGTGTTCCCTTCCTACCGCCTCCTCCCTGCCTACCCTGCACACACACAGCCTTTCCAGAAAAATAACATCCCTCTGGCCATTCTCCTCCCAGCTCACATCTTTTATTACGCTTATTTAATGTGCAGTCTAGAATTGGTACTGTGGCCAGATTTGCCAAGCATCTCTCCCCCGAATGTCTTAGTAACCTTGAACCAGGAGCTGATTTGCCTGGTTTCCTGCATGAGCATTAAATAGGTTCTATTTCATTAATTCATATATTCACTCAAGCAACAGTTGCCATGAATTCACTGCAAAGGGCTAGATTCTGAGGGAAATGTTGAAGTGGCATTTCTCCCTAGGAAACATGCTTCCCTCCCCACTTTAACCCTGCCAAGTATCAACTCTAGCATACAGGCTAGAATACCATTTACTTGCTCACCTTAGTCAGTGCATTCTCTCCCTCCCCTAAATTCCCTTGGTTGCACTGCTTTGTCTTACAAGTTTTCACTGAATCTTTAACTTATTGAGGACAGAGAATATCACTAAGAAAGGGGGAGTATATATACAAACATATATGAACGTCAGCTCTGAGCACGGAGTTTTACATATTGTTTGTAGGTACTCAAGTAGTATGGAAGGAAGGGAGAGATGGAGGGAGGGAGTCTGGTTGGTTCAAGTAAGGAACAATGCATTTTAAGGTAGTTGTCTTTGGATTTCTATGGGGAAAGGCAAGTCCGAACGGAACGGTAAGATTTGGGTTAGCTGATAAAGAGAGGAAGTCCTTCTAGAATGGGAAGTGTTGGCAGAAAAACATCTTATGCTGGGATTGAATCTCTGGAATTAGAACACACTAAGGCTCTGTATTACTCACCACTGTATTACTTAACATTATTCAATTTTGTCCCCACCATGCTCCTTGAGGGTGGTCCACCAATACCCATGTGTTTAATTTAGCATCAGCCATTCCTTGCAGGAGCTCATTAACTGTATGGACTTTGTGCTGGATGCTTAAGGCCCCAACTGATATTTTTAGGGCAGTCAAGTTTTGCTTCAGGTCACATACATCTTGTTGTTCTTAGCGTTTTATTTTCTTAGTTTTTGGTTCTCAAGATTTATAAGGAGCACAAAATTCCTCATCTCTTTCACTCCTGAAAAACCTGGTATTTCAGGAACTAGAAGCAGCATTTAGCTTATGATTCTTGGGAGTCTGCTTTATTTTGAAGAGTGATTCCTCATAAATTTATCACATAATGTCAGGGATAATCTGGAGAATTAGTTAAAGAGGCTTGTAATTTACTTAAAATTCTTAATAATAACAGCAATTTTAACATGAAACCTGGTGTTTGACATTGTGTATAATGTTTTACATCAATCATTTTTATTTAACACTCATTTGATGTCAATAATATAAGTATTGTTGCTATCCCACTTTACATATGATAAAAAAAGAGGTTAGAAAAATTGTGCAGGCTTGTGCAGACAGTAAGCAGTGGAACTGGGAACTGATCCCAGGCATCCTGACTCCAGAGTCCACACTCCGCAGGCTCTCCCAGCCATAGCTTCTCTCTGTGACTGGAACTCTGGTCCTGGCAGATATCTAGAAAGATCACATTCTTTATCTCCCAGGGCCTAGGCAGATCAACACAAATGTGACCTCAAAATTAAAGATGTCTGGGCTATTTAAGAGACAATTCCAAAGCATGATTTGGGAAGGGGGGAGTAGAGGCAGGATTACTGTTGCTTGTTATTGCATTTTTAGGTGAAATAATTTGCCAAGTATTCCATACTTAGAATTCCCAGTATTACAACCTTCAAAACTCCAGCCATACATACACACACATATAATATTCATATGTGTATGCGTGAATGATGGGGTGTACCTGATTTAAAGTTAATTATTTTAGGTGGACCAATTCACTGAACTCTTTCTCAGTTACTCTGAAACCAAGGTACTCTTAGGAAAATCAGTTGAAGTTCTTCAAATGCTCTCTAGTATAATAGATCATCTACTATTCCAAAGAGCTTTTTTGTTGTTGTTGAATAACTTTAACTACATCTTCTGAATACTCATAAAATTTTTATTCTAAAATCTGAAAAGGTCATTTTGTCTACTCACCTGTGCCTGGGGGTGAAATCTTCTTAGAAGATTGTATTTTTTTTGTTGTTAACAACCTACAGAGGATACCATACCACCCATCTTGGCAGCTTTTTGCCATTCCTAATAATCTAGATAGTCAGCAGGTATTTCCTAATGTGCAATCCAAATCTCTCCTGCTGCTTTGGCTCATTCCATTTGATTGTCATGATACTGATGTTATCCTGTTCATGGTCCTTTTTCAAGGCCAGGAAATCACAGCATTTATAACTGAGACAATAGTTATGGTCACATTCCAATTTCCTTAAGTGCCTCCATCTTGAACAGCCCTCTGAGTCCCAATTTTTGTAATGTGGCTGAGGGGCTGTGAGAATGCCATCTGTTTGCAAGAATGGGGCCATTGAAGGCTGTACACTTGACTTGAAAATGGCACTACTCATCCAAATCAAGATTTGAGACTTAAAGAAGCTGGCCGTGAGGTAGGTTGACTCTCACTTTGTAGGGAGACAAGGTCATTTAAGAGTAATTGGATGGAAACATGAGCCTGGAGTGGCATTTGTATAGCATTTTTATTTGTTGAGTATAACTGCTGTACTCAGCTTTGTATAAAACATAGGGGTAACAGGATCAAATAAAGGAAAACTACTTAGGTGGAATAGCAGGGAATTTCCCTAATGAAGAGATCTGATAGACCATGGAATAGTCATCCCCAGGAAGGCTGGTGTCATTGAGATGTGGTTATTTACCACGGAACCAAATAGTTCCCCGTTGGATGCAGCATAGGCCATTTTCATTTTGGTTCGTGACTGTGATTTAATTGGAAAAGTGTCTCACATCTGTTGTTGACTACCTAAGTCAATGCTTTTCAAATTCTAGTTGTGGCAGAATCGCCTAGTGAGCTTGTTAAAATACAGATCCCCAAGCCCTGTTCCCAGAGCTTTTGTTTTGTCAGGCCTGAGTACTGTGTGGGTGTCTTCATGTTTACCAAATTTTTTGGATGATTCTGATGCACATGTGCTGTAAACTCCATTTTGAAAAACACAGAGTTAGGGCCACTTTGGGATGATTCCAGACCTTATAGTAAGTACATCTGTGCATTTTGGTTTGCTCCTTATCCTTACCCTCATAGTCCACTTTGCCCCATCACCAGAGTCCCTTTCTACTTGCAGACAGGATCATGTTTGGTGGAAGAAATATTTGGTGAAAGGCTGGAGGTTGCTCAGAGGAGTGTGTTGCTCCAAGGAGGCCTCTATGCTCACTCAGTCTGGCCTTCCCTGCCTTGCCTGTGAGGCAGCTTGATATAGTAGTGTTTCCCAAAGTTCTATGGCTTATTAACAGCTATTAGATAAAAGGAGTATTATGGTCAGACAAGTGTGAGAAACACTGTGGAAAACAAAATTAACCAGATTCCTTTTTTTAAAAGAAATTTTATTGGGGAACAGTGCATTTTCCCAGGACCCATTAGCTCCAAGTCAAGTAGTTGTTTTAATCCAGTTGTGGAGGGCATTTTTCCAGGACCTGTCAGCTCCAAGTCAAGTAGTTGTCTTCAGTCTAGTTGTGGAGGGTGCAGCGCCACAGCCCATGTGAGAATAGAACCAGCAACCTTAGTATTATGAGCCTACGCTCTAACTACCTGAACTAACTGGCCACTCCACCCAGATTTCTTTACTGTGGAGTTTCCCAGAGACTTTATCATGACGAAATCTTATCCATTTTCTGAACTTTTTGATCACAGAATTTCTCATGGGATTTCTTGGAACACACTCTGAAAAACTCAGTGGGTTGAAAGCAAGAAAAATTAGTTTGTAACCTCAGCTTCTCCCCCAAACAGCTGAGTAACTTTAGATAGGTTCTTCATGCTCTCTGAGTTTGTTTCCTCACCTGTGGAAGTAGTCATGTGACCATACCTAGCTCACAGTTATTGTGAGGCTTGAATGAAATACATCTGTGAAAGTGTTTTGTGAAGTATAAAGTGCCATCAGTTGTCATTCGGAAATATACGAATTGCATACAAGTTTGGAGAGTGGAGAGTGAACACTGGACAGCTTGTCTTTGTCTTTGCTTAGACTGACCAAATGGGACTAAAAAAGTCTGACCTGCTTGGTTCACCAGGGTTTGTCTTAATGACACATCAATAGTTAACTAAAAATTCTCAGAATATTTCTTTTTAAATCAATCCATTGACACACTTATTTAACCAAATATTATAGTCCTGAATACTTTATATTTTTATTAGTTTCCGGTGTACAAAACAATATAATAGTTAGACATTTACACCCCTCACAAAGTGAGAACCCCCCTCCCCCAATTTACTATCCCTCTAGCATCGTATATAGCTGTTACAATTCCATTGACTATTCCCTACGCTGCACTCCACGTCCCGTAAAATGAATATATATTTATTGGGTTGTCGGAAAAGTATGACACATTTTTGCAATGAAAAACATAGAAAAAATAGGTCATGACTTTTCCAACAAACCAATAATTATAGTTGACATTCAGTATTATTCAGCTTCAGCTTTAGGTGTATAACACAGTGGTCAGGCATCTACACAGTCCATGAATTGGTCTCCCTAATAAGACAAGTGCCCATCTGACACCCTACAAAATCTTTACAACAGTTTTTATTATATTCCCCAAACTGTCTTTCATATCCCCATGGCAATATTATGACTACTAATTTGTACTTTCTAATCCTTTTACCTTCTCCCCCATCTTCAACCTCCTTCCATTTGACAGCCATCAGTTTGTTCTCTGTATCTCTGAGTCTCTTTCTGTTTAGTTTGCTCATTTATTCTGTTCTTTAGATTCCACATATAAATGAGATCATATGGTATTTGTCTTCCTCCGTCTGACTCATTTCACTTAGCATAATATTCTCTAGGTCCATCCATGTCGTTGCAAATGGTAAGGTTTCATTCTTCTTTATGGCTGAGTAATAATACTCCATTGTATAAATGTACCACAGTTCTTTAATCCAGTCGTCTACCGATGGGCATTTCGATTGTTTCCATGTCTTGGCTATTGTGAATAGTGCTGCAATACATTTTTTCGAATTAGCGTCTTGGGTTTCTCTGGGTAGATACCCAAGAGTGGAATTACTGGGTCATAAGGTAGTTCCATTTTCAATTTTTTAAGATACCTCCATACTGATTTCCATAGTGGCTGCACCAATCTGCAATCCTGTCAACAGTGCACCAGGGTTCCCTTTTCTCCACATCCTCGCCAGTACTTGTTGTTTGTTGATTTATTGATGATAGCCATTCTGACCAGAGTGAAGTGGTATCTCATTGTGGTTTTCATTTGCATTTCTCTAATGATTAGTGATAATTGTGCATTGTTTCATATGTTTGCCATCTGTATATCCTTTTTCGAGAAACATCTCTTCATGTCCTCTGCCCATTTTTTAATTGGGTTGTTTGTTTGTTTGTTTTTTGGTGTTGAGTTGTATGAACTTTTTATAAATTTTGGATATTAACCCCTTGTCAGATATATCATTGGCAAATATCTTCTCCCATCTGGATACTTTATAGTCAATGCAGAAACAAAACTAGGAAGTGGTGACTCATGTGAAGGAGATGGTCAAGACTATGGGCCAATAGGATGAGAAGGGCTGGGACTGGGAAGAAATGGAACTTGGGGTGCTGATACGGTTATTAGGGTGTACTCCATGAGGTGGGTGACCCAAGATCAAGTTCCATTGTCTCAAAGAGTTTGGAAAATCTTGAACTCAAATAAGTAAAAATCATATACAAGGGATTCAGTATCTTGGGTGGGAAAGGCAGAGCATGCTTCCATGCAGAAATGGTGCTTATCATTCAATAAGTGAATGTTATGATTCTGAGTTAGTGTGGATTGGAGCCTGATGACAACTGGCACCTATAGGTATTCTCATTGGTCCAGGCCTTTCAGAGAGGGGGTAAGAAAAGTCTGTGTGTCATGTATTGAAGTTCTCACCAAGTGGGCTAGGCATTAGGCCTAGTAGTGTAGCTATAGTGTAATTTAGAGAAACAGTAGAGAAACCCAAATATAGGAACAAACAGTGGAACTTGGGAAGAATGGCCAAAGGGGATCACATCAATAGATCTGATCCCTCTTATACCAGATTTCAGGCTTGGAGTATAAAACTAATTTCAGACCATATCTACTGGTGGTGACCAAACTCCTACATCAGCAGTAGTAATAATAGCAAAGAGTTATTGGGTGCTTACTTGATCACAGGTTCTGTTCTAGATACTTTACATATATTATCTCAATTCTCAAACTGCAGTGTAGGGTAGGAAGTATTAGTATTCTCATTTTATTGACGATGATTTCAAGGTAGAGAGAAGCTGAGTAAATTGTCTAATGTCAGATAGCTAATAAATGGTGGTGTATAGACTTGAATTCATAAAGCTTGACTCCAGAGCTCTGCTCTTTCCCACTATGCTGGGCTACCTCTGTTCTATCATAGTGACAGTGAAAAAGTATAATAATTGAAATGAAAAAGTCAATAGAGAGCTCAGCAGATTTTAGATATTAAAAGAATTAATGAACCTGAACATAGTTCAATAGAAATTAACTAATTTGAAGAACACAGAGGGGGAAAAAATGAAGAAAATGAACAGAGCTGCAAAGACCTGTGGAACACTATCATAAATTTCAACATACTTGTAAAAGGACTCCAGGAAGGAGGTGAGAGAGATAAAGGTAAAAAGAATATTTGAAGAAATAATGGATGAAAACGCCCCAAATTTGATGAAAAACAGCCTACACAAAGAAAAAGCTCAACAAAGCCAAAGTAGATATAAAATGTGTATACGTATTTGGTGAAAGGCTGGAGGTTGCCTATAGCGTCATGGACAAACTATTTAAAGGCAAAGACAAAGAGTAAATCTTGAAATCAGCAAGAGGAAAAATAACTGATAATATACAGGGAGCATCAGTATGATTAGTGGCTGACTTATTACCAGAAAAAAATGGTAGTCAGAGGGCAGTGGGACAATATAATCAAAGGGCTAGAGGGCCGGCTGAGTGGCTCAGTTAGTTAAGAGCTCGCTCAAGAGTTTGAGCTCTGAGCAACAGCGGTTCGAGTCAGCCCCTGAGCTGAGCTGCCGCTGAGCTGCCAACAGGTGGCGGGATGGCTCAAAAAAAAAAAAAAAAAAAAGAGCTAGAAAAATTATCACTAAGAATTTTATATCTAGCATAAACTATCCTTCAAAACTGAAGGTAAAATAAAGGCAATCCCAAATAATCAATGACTCGGAGAATTTGTTGTTAGCTGACCTGCCTTATAAGTAATACTAAAGATTGTCATTAAGGCTGAAAGAAAATGACAACAGATGGTAACTGAAGTCCCTGGGAAGAAATAAAGAGCACAGGCTATGGTAAACATGTGGGTTAATGTGAAAGATTCCCTAAATATATTTTTCTCATTTTCTCTCTTAATTTCTTTAAAATGTAAGATTTTATAAAGCAACAATTATAACATTGTATTCTTAATATTAGATGATATTAAACTCAGGACCAAAATCATTAAATTAGTCCAAGAAGGGAACTTTTTAATAGGTGCTATTGCTTAATGAAGATATAAGAAGTATATCTATTTATGGTATTATACTCATAAAGCAGAAACTACAAAGTACAGAAAGTACAAGGAGATATACTCTGGTTGCAGAAGTCATTTATTGAATTGAACTTCTCTCACTCTATTACAGCTATAATATATACCATAAGCAATGGTATAAGTTTTTGTGAATGCTTCAGGAGCACTTGAAAAAAGAAGCATTCTGTAATTTTTTCTGTTTCTAAATGAATTTATTTTCCAATTACAGTTGACATACAATATTCTATTAGTTTCAGGTGTATAACGTAGTAACTAAACATTTATATACCTTACAATGTGATCACCCCAATAAGTCTAGTACCCATCTGAAACCATACATAGCTATTACAATAGAGCATTTTTCAGGGGCAAGGTTTGATATATATTAATATATATATATGTATATATATATATTATTTATTTATTTATTTATTTATTTATTTATTTATTTATTTTTAAGATTTTATTGGGGAATTGGGGGAGGGCAACAGCGTTGGCGAATTGGGGAAGGGGAACAAACAAGTTGCCGTTCTTTTGTTCTTCAGTCTAGTTGTGAAGGACATCGCTTCACTGGCCCATGTCAGTATTATCGTTGCGCTCTTCCCGAGTGAGGCAGTTGTTCACCTGCATCCAATGATGGCCACTCACAGCGGCTCATGGCAGATCACGAAAGCTCACGTTAGCTGCTGGCCAGCTCCACTGCAGCCTATGCTGTCACCGGTGACTTACGGCAGCCCAACTCCAGGCAGCCCAACTCCAGGTTGAGCTGTTGTTCACCATTTTAGCTATAGACAGCACAGCGTCACTGACCCTCATGTGGGGTCCGAACCAGGGCCCTGCTGCTCAGAGCTGGCATCCCAAGCCAACTCCTAACCAACGCGCCATTCGGCAGGCCCTGATATGTATTTTTAATATATATTTTAATATAATTATATAATTATAAGTATTTATGATATATTACATATATTATATAAATATAATATACTAATATTAAAAAATATATGTGTGTATATATATACATATACATATATATACTTATTTTGTACCTACTACCAAAGCTACAAAGACATTCTTAAATTCTAAAAATATAAACAGTACAAACAACATTCTCTGATCACAATGCAATCAAATTAAAAATAATCAAACAAACAAAAAACCAAAATTTCCAAACGCCTATGTATGAAAAAAAAATCTTTAACATCTCAGGTTTACAAGAAAATCTAAATGAAAGTTGAAGAATATATAGAAAATAATTATCAAAATACTATGTATTATAATTAATGTGAAATAGTTAAAGCAGGGATTAGAGGCAAATTCATAGCCCTAAATACTTATATTAATAATGAAGAAAGAATGAGAGTAAATGAATTAAGCTCACAACCCAAGAAATTAAAAAAAAAAATTAAACCCACATAGAAGAAAGGATTGAATAAAATAGAAATAAAAATAACGAAGCAAAATATAGGAAACAGTGGAACCAATATATAAAACATGAGCTTTTTTGGATGAAAATGATAAAGTAGATGAATTATTACCTAACTGAATCATGAAAAAAGAGAGTTTAAAAATACAAAATACAAAATAAAAAGAGGGAATTAACTATAGACACAGAGGAAATTAAAAGAATCATGGGAGACTACTTTGTTCAATTCCTTGCAAATAAACTTGAACACCAGAATGAAATGGCTACCTTTTGTAGGGAAATATACTGTATTGCCCCATGTATAAGACGCACCCTTTTTCAAAAAATTTGGGGTATGAAAACTGGGTGCGTCTTATACAGTGGTTGTATGAGCACAAAAACAAGAGTGAAATGAGCGGGAAATGCAAGTAAAAAAAAAAATCTACAGCCACTGTATAAGATGCACCCAGTTTTTAGACACCACATTTTTTGAAAAAGTGTGCGTCTTATACATGGGGAAATACGGTAATTTACTGACAGGAAGGAGACCAGGCCGACAAGAATGCAGCATTGTCCACTAGTCATTCACAGCTAGGATGAAATGAGAGAGACTGCAGGCTTTCCTAGCACTGAGACCTTCCAGAGAGAGGACAATGAAATAGGCCTTGTTTTTACTCAGTATGTTTCTAAGGATTTGATGTTATTGTATTCTTCATCTTTATAAATATGTAATAACTAGTGATAACCACACCCTGCCCCCAGTTTGCTGAATATGCTTGTGTAAATATACTTGCTGGCATTGTGTGTTCCTGCGAGAAGAGCAGTATAATATAACACAGCCCCTCCTTTCCTACCCCACCCCCATCCCAGAAGTGTTCAACAAATTGATTTTTTTTTTAAAGGAATCTGTGAAATAAATACAAAGTCACTCATCAGTATGTTTCCAGCCTCCCTTTCTCATATTTCTGTCCCTTCCAAAGGTTGCTAGGCAACCAGGTAGAAAAGTAGCCAAAGCCCTTGTAAAGAGAAGACATACTTACAATGTCAGAAATATAAATGTGGGCTTGCTCACTTGGGCTTGCTAACAAACTGCCAGGACTTTGGACATAATCAATTCAGAGGCAATGATTGCAATTGATCTTGAGGTTAGTGAAAACAATTGGCCATCATCTGCCCAGTGGAGACATGACTGAAACCACCCAAGTGTGAGAGGAGCTGCTGCTCCCGTGGTACCTTTTGTCTTTGAAAGTAGATGGATTTTCAGCAGTTCCCGCTGAGCCCATCTCTCTGTCTTAAGTCTGTGCGGCTCCATTCTTGCAGTTAGCAGAGTCTCCATAAAACCTCGTTACAGTTCACAATTGTTAACACCCAATCTCTGTTAGGAGCTGCTGCTACGTCTCCCCTGGCAGTTACTATAGCCACTTGATTTTAAATGGAGCCTGCTTCTGTGGTCGCTGGCATGCTGTCGCTGGTGGCCCACACTCAGATTGCTCCAAGGAACTGCACAGCCTTCCTACCTGGTATATGTGCCAGGGTCTGCTCACGGTGACAGGTGTTGATGTTCAGCTGCTAATTTCCCCCATTAGAGACAATGTGGTAGGATCTGATGATACAATCTGTTCATCTGAGGCCTGCCCTGATTTTTTTCCTGTTTAGAACACAGTGCTAACTTTATTGAAACAATAAAAGAAGGAATAGATGCACAATCTGCCCTTTAAGTGGTTTTGCTTTGCTAGGGGAAAAAAAAAATCCATAGCAGTCAATTTCTTTTTGTCCATTATAATTTATTAACAGCATGTTGTAATTAGGTGCATGGCTTCGCCTTAGAGGACAAATGGTGCTTCCTGAACTGTGACGTTCGTATGATTGTGGTAAAATGACCCATTTGGTTTTACCAGCTGTGACTTTGGAGGGAACTGAATGACAGAGAATGCATAAAACTCAACAGATGAAAACGTTCTCTGCTCATACTCCCTATTACTGATCATTCTGCACCTCAAACAAAATGTTCTTCAGATGTGCTTGCTAATAACGTCTTGGTGATCTGAAGAGTGTTGTGCTTAAGTTGATGGATGTTAGAAGAGCGACTAGCTTATCAAATTGGGCCCGTATTCCCCTATCAATATGACATACACTGCTCTGGCAGAATCTGAAGATATTGTGGTGTCTGATTAACCAAGAAGGAGTCCCAAATGGGGAAGCAGCGCGGTGTAATGGTTGCCATTTTGCTCTTGGGAATCAGGCTGCCTGTCCTGGAAGGCTGGCCACAGCGTTACCCGCTTCTGAACGTCTCTGAGCCTTGGTTCCCTATCTCTAAAACAAGGAATTGTGTAGCCTGCCTCACAGAGTGTGTGTGAGGATTAAATGAGTGAATTCTTAGCACAGTGCTTACACAGTGCAAGCTCTCAAGAAAATTAAGGATTCAGACCTCAGAAATAATATTAGACTTTGCAGAAAAGTGGTCCAGCTTGAGGGAAAATAGTGGGTTCCTGAGTGGGCTTGAGAGAATAAAGGGACGAACCACAATCAGCCCCCCTTCAGCCTTCTCCTGGCCTCCTACCTGGCACGTGTGACTGTGTTGTGACTGGGAAAGGGGTCCCCAGAAGAAAAAGGAGTTCCCCTTCTGTGGCCATGATCTTGGCAAAAGACTTTTGAACCACACTGACTTTCATTAATTTCTTTTCTTGTCTATGGCGGGAGAAATCTTAGAGGCAGACTGACAGGAAAGAGTAAGAAGAACTGCATGCTACCTGACTGTTCGCTTTTTCAGCTCACACAAAGTTAGAACCATAGAACTGGAAAGCCCCAAAGAGATTAAGTCTGTGTTTATGGTCCTGTCCCCTCACTGGTCTTTCTTCTGGGTCCCTTTTTCTAAGGTTTTATTCTTGCCTGCCATTTATCCCAAGTAAAGTGTAAAGTCAAGGCCAGTAAAGGTTTACAGTAGAATGCTTCCTATTTCAATACGGACTGTCTGGGATAGGAAGCAATGAGTGAGTCTTAGTGGGGAAATTTCAAACATCATGACAAAACTGATTTTTAAAGTGAGGGGAGAAGATTCCTGTTGTCTCTTGATTACCTCTCAAATATACCGAGCAAGCGGTCCTAATGTCAGAGGAGATGGAACTCATTCAGCTGATGATAGCTGAAATTTGCCTATTGCAAGCCTGAAACAAATTTCTTAAAATCTGGTGTTTCACCTTAAAAAAAGAAAAACAGAAAAACGTATTCTAACACTCCTAGCTTCATTCACTTCTTTCTTGTGCCAGTTATCAGTTTAGTGCCTTTCAGCTCTGAATCTATGCTTCTTTGCCTTGCTTTGTGATAGATACTCTAGTGGACCCTAAACGTTTCTCCTTGGCCACGAGGCAGATGTTATGTTTTGTCAGTAGAGGGCACTGAAAGGCCGTTGCAGGAGAAAGGGCCCTCTTCCTGGTTTCAGTGTGCTTTTTCCTTCTTGCTCTGTGGCCTTTGGCTACCAGTGGCATTTGAGACACCCAGCGGTGCTCACCTTCTAGGGAGTTTACCAGGCCTCACTGGGTGGCTTCCCAGTGAGTCTCACAGGCACTTGGCAGGCGGCTTCCTGTTTGCCAGCCCTGGCTTGTTCATCTCTGAGAACTTCACCACCTCACCATAGTCACATCCTTTCCAAAGAGGTATGAGTCTTAGCCTTGGGTTTAGGGGCAGGGGCTCTTTCAAATTAATCTCTTGGCTGGAGGTAGCTGCTGCCAATATCTATTCTTCCTATACTTGTTAGAGTTCTCTTTACTACTCAATATCTAATCCTCTATTACAAGTTAATAATTGTTTATATTAAGTTTTCCCTGTTCAAATTACTGGTGTTTTTCCTGTTTTCTGGTGGGACCCAAACAAAAGTGATGTTACGCAGATGGTAAGTTTGGAGAGGCACCGGACATGCACATCTTAGTGCTTTCCCTTACGCTTTCTCTTGGGAGTCAGCCTGCCCTGGGTGCTTGTTCTCAGCCTGCAGTCAGCTCAGTGGCCAAGGCTCTGTCCCTGAGTGAGGGTCCTGTGGTGGCCCAACCCTGGGCCCAAGACTGGCCAAATAAGTCTGCCTTTCAGTTTTACAAAGCCTATATCTGCAAATGAAAGCCACATTTTCCAAGATCAGCTCTATCAGTAATAAAGGTGTTATTTTGGACCCAATCTACTGACTGCTTTATCTTGTTCCTCAATTAGTTCAGAACCCAGGCAGGGAGAAGTCTTACTTTTTATTGTCTCCTCCTCCCCCACTCCCCAATGATTTTCATATGAAGTCATTTTAAATAACTTACCACCAGGAATGGATGGCCTGGGAAAGCACATGTCTAGCGCACGCTGTTTAGCTTTGCCAACCCCCTGGCCCCGTACCATTGCCATGACTTGTATCCCACCATATATAAAGCTATTTTTTTCTTAAAATGCTAACGTAGTTGGGGAGTGATTCTGTATCTCCAAAATGCTTAGTCACACCATAATGGTCATCTTCAAATGAATACAGTTCTACAGAACCCACATAAACAGTTCAGAATTCGATGATAGGAAAATATTCAGAAAACAGCATGAAATATTTGAAACACAGCTCTTTAAAATCATGAATTAACAAATCATGCATGTAAGACTGTGAAAAAGAATAGACTTGTGGCTTCCACTCTGTGCACAAAGGACCACCAAGGGAAAGGGTCATTAAGCAGCCAGTCCTTGGGCAAGGTCTGCTTCCCTGACACATTGATAACAGTTGGATTTGATGGCGTGGCTGAGTTCTTGTTGAAGGAGGAAATTGAAAAACGGATGTCAGCAAATGACCACATTGGCTCAGACAGTGAGCCATACACCACTCATCCCCTCCATCATCTCTATTGACATAACCTTCTATTGTCCTTGACTTTCTCTTGCACTCTGCATGCATGGCTGAGTTACTTATGTGTCCTATGCGTTTGCATAAGGAGAATACAGTGGAGGGAAAGGTACTACCCCAATATGCTTCAGAGAGAAGGAGAAAATGCAGCTCATGCCTTTTGTGAACATTTGAAATGTTGGTATAGTGACTAAGGATTAATAAAGCTTCATCTCTCACTCTCTCTCT
>NW_017731616.1:630525-655597 GCF_001890085.2 Hipposideros armiger
TCTCTCTCTCTCTCTCTCTCTCTCTCTCTCTCTCTCTCTCTCTCTCTGTCTCTCTCTCTCACACACACACACCCATCTCATAGGCCTGGGGTACCTGCCATGGGGAACACAATGTAATCTTGAGATTCTGAGATGACACTTGAAACAGAGTCTTGCTGGGCTGGAAAGCCAGGGGACGTGAACATCTTGTCACTAACGATAGTTAATGATTAAGAATGGGTTTATTATGAGCTGTGTGATTTGATGTGGTAAACTTTCATTTTAATAGTTAAAGCTTAATATTGCGAATGGTGTTATTTAAGGGACAGGATCAAATCAGGTTATTAAGAAGCAGAATCAAAGGCATCAAAAAGCTTAAAATTTAATTACAAAAATCTTTGCTTTTCTCCTCATGGCTTTTAGTAGTTTCTTCAGTTATTGTGGAATAAATTATCATGAGCATTAATTTTAAAACCTCTACTTTTTAAGACAGTGGTGATCTAAGGGTGAGATACGACTTTGGTTCATTTTGTTTTTGTGATGTGGTTCAGGACATGCTACGCCCAAGTTTGGGATCTTGACATATTGAACATTTCAAGCTGAAGGATTTTGAGAAATGCCATGTGCTAGAAGGACTTTCTGACCTTCCTCTGAAACAGGTCATAAAACCCTCTTCTGAGAGGGGCCCTCTCTATACCCAGAGGAAAGGAGCATCCTTATCTCCAAAGACTGAGAGAATAAACACAGAGAAGAATCTGCATGAACAGGCCTTGCTAAGTTTCCAGCTTACCATGCTTAGCTCATAATCTTTGTCCTATCACATCTCTCCACAACTCTCCACTGTTCATCAAACTTAGCATAAAAACTCTCAGGTTTAACCATTTCTTTGGGTCTTCATTTCCTATGAAGCCTCTCGTGTCATGTAAAACTTATATTAAATAAAGTATGCTTTTATCTTGCTCATCTGTCCTTTGTTACAGAGTTTCCAATAGAGAACTTAAAGGCTAAAGGAAAAAAATATTTTTCCTCTCCTATATTCACTTCCTTCCAGATGCCTCTTCATCTAGTATTCTCCTTACAAACCTCTTCCTCTCCTTCTTTTTCCTACTTCAAAGGATTGACGCTGATTGACAGATGCCCTTATGGTGGATTTAGCATTTAGCGTTAATGTCTTTTCCAACCTGGACCTATGTTTTACATTTATGGAGGATGCGGAGTATAGAATTGTGATTCTGATTTCTGTGTCATCTTCATGTCTATTTTCTGATAGATTTTAAAGAAATATCTTCAACTATTTAATTTTTTCAAATTCCTCTTTAGCAGAAGTATAGCATATGTATATTTTGAATGAATCTTGGTCTGTGCCCCATATGTCAAAGTAATCACCCAGAGATACCCACCACTCGAACCAGGTAGGTGATTCTTGCAAGTGGCAGAATGGAACCCAGCAGCAGGGTTCAAAGCTTGACACTGGTGAAACTGAACAACTTTAAAGTTCCTCGTCATACTGTATTCTATGGAATGGTGACCCAGGGGCACTCTCACAACCTGCAGGGCCATTTGGTGGTCGCTTCTTCCTCTGCTCTGGAATTGCACACTGGGCCACCTCGAGAAGATGAGGCAATCAGTCAGTGTCTGGTCTCTCTGCATTTGAGTTATGTGGTAGGATCCTAAATGTTCATCGACAAGAAGTGTTTGCCACCTAAGAAATGTTTCAAAAGTTTGAAATCACTTGTATGATATGCGGCACGTGTAAACCATTTTAGCCTTCTTTCTAATAGTGAAAAAAAAAATAGAAGCCACCTGAATATCCACCAGTGGGTGAACGGCTAAACAAACCAAGGTGTGCCCATGTTGTGGAATACTATTTATATCTGAAGTCTGAAGTTGGCATGGCGTGACCTTTAAACTATGTTATTGAATGGAAAAAATTAGTACCATGACACTTATGTGAAGCATGTAACCCCATTTCACCTGTCCCCAACTATAAATATATTATAAAACCTAGTATATTATAAAATTTCTGTTGTATTTATAGCACAGCAAAACAGTATATATATTACACATTTATAGAAAATATTTTTAAATGCATATAAAAAGGTCTGAGAGCATACAAGTCATACTGATAAGGGGAAGCAACTGAGATTGGGGGTGGTAGTGAAGAGGAATTTTGCTTTTGTTTTCTATCTTCCTGTATTGGGGAATTTTTTACATTGAAATGGAATCATGTATTACAAATAAATATTAACATTTTAAAAATAATTAATTTTGAACAGTTAAGACGTGACTTAGGGAGAAACACAACTTTGGCTGAAGCTGGGTGATAATAATGAGGGAAGAGACACAGGCACACACCTAACCATTCAACCTTGTTAATGAATCTACCAGTTTGATCAGAATGGCAGCCCTGTTGCTGTGCTTAATACTCTCAGAATGCTTAATTGTGCTCAAATGTCTTGCTTTTTTTCTGTTATGAGTAAGTAAATAGAATAATTTTTTAACACACTTGTTTACATAACTGCAATGATTATTTATTAATTATTACCCCTCAGTCTTTATATCTCTTCTCTATATTTCACCTATCCTTCCCTAACACCCTCTTCCCGTCACCAACTGGTTTATGTCCTCTCTGTTTAGGATCTGCCTTGAAACTCACAACTTCCCGAAAGCTGTTCTTAATTAACTCAGCCTCATTGAGAAATCTTTTACTTAGCACTTCCTTGGTGAAGGTGCTTTTTAATGTTTGAGGACTTCATTTTGCATCTTCTGGAGATGTTGTTTGCTAATTGGCTTTCTGTCATATTTTGCATATATGTTCTCTTAATTCATCTTCCAAAGCAATGGACGCTTCATGACATAAAACATAGAAAACAGTGAGGTGTATGGACATTGGAGACAGAAATGCCTGAGTTTAAAACCTGACTCTTCTCCTTTTTGTTGGATGTTTTTAGGAATATTTCTTGTTTTAAGCTTATTTTCCCAACCTGTGAAACTGGAATAAGAATTCCTATTTAGGGCCAGCTGAGTGGCTCAGTTGGCTAAGAGCTCGCTCAAGAGTGCGAGCTCTGAGCAACAGTGGTTCAAGCTCCAACCGAGCTAAGCTGCCGTTAAGCTGCCCCTGAGCTGCCAACAGGTGGCAGGATGGCTCAGCTGAAAAAAAAAAAGAATTCCTATTTAAAATGCTCAACCTCACTAATCATTAGAGAGATGCAAATAAAAACCACAATGAACTACCACTTCACTCCGGTCAGAATGGCTATCATCAATAAATCAACAAACAACAAATGCTGGCGAGGTTGTAGGGAAAAGGCAACCCTGGTGCACTGTTGGTGGGACTGCAGATTGATGCAGCCACTATGGAAATCAGTATGGAGGTATTTAAAAAAACTGGAAATGGAACTACCTTATGACCCAGCAATTCTACTCTTAGGTATTTATCCAGAAAAACCCAAGACATTAATCCAAAAAAATATATGCACCCCATTGTTCATTGTGGTGCTATTCACAATAGCCAAGACTTGAAACAACCGAAATGCCCATTGGTAGATGACTGGATTAAGAAACTATGGTACATTTACACAAAGGAGTATTACTCAGCTATAAAGAAGAAGGAAATTGTAGCATTTGCAACGATATGTATGTACCTAGAGAACATTATGCTAAGTGAAATAAGTCAGTCAGAGAAAGACAAATACCATATGATCTCACTTATATGTGGAATCTAAAAAACTGAATAAATGAGAAATGTAAACAGAAATAGTCTCAAAGACACAGAGGAAAAACTGAGGGTTGCTAGTTGGGAGGGGGTGGGGATGAAGGAGAAGGGGAAGGGATGAGACAATACAAATTGGTAACTACAATATGGCCTCAGGGATAGAAAAGACAGTCTGGGGAATATAATCAATAATGTTGTAAATATTTTTTAGGGGGCCAGATGGAATCATGTCTTGTTAGGGAGACCATTTCATATCGGTGTAGAGGCCTGACCACCGCACTGTATTTCTGAAGCTGATGTTGAATAATATTGTATGTCAACTATAATTATATATACATATAGTCACGGGATGTGGAGTAGAGTGTGGGAATGGAGTCAATGGAATTGTAATAGATAAGTATGATATCAGGGGTGGGAGGGCAGTGGATGGGGGGAGGGGAGTTGTTACTTTGTGAGGGGTGAAAAGGATAACTATTGCATTGTTCTGTACACATGAAACTAATAATAAAAAAAATTAAAAACAAAAGCTTAAAAAAATTCCTATTTCATGGGACTGTTGTGATGTTCCAATGACCTATATGTGAAGCACTTTGCATGAAGCTTGGTGGTAGTAAGCACTCATCATGTGATAGTTCTTGGTATTGGTCCTCTTCTATAGCCAACCCACTCTACGTGTGTATCTAATGGCCCTGACATCAGATAATTACCATAATGAGCTTTAAAGTCATGATTTAGTTATTCATTTTGGTCTGATATAGTTAGGGACCTGGGAACATTTGGGGTTCAAAGTAGAGAAATGAGGCTTATATATTGTCAAGTCCAACTCAAGTCACCACCTAAGCAGACTCTTTTGTTCCTCAAACCCCACTTGCTGTGAATAATTTAGTCAGAATTTGCTCATATACAAAGGAGCTTTTCCATATTTGTCTATTTTATGTTACTTTGGGGACCAAGTCATGTTTTGTCCTGGCATCATTTCTTGGCTTACTTACAATATATGTATGTTTGTATGCCTTCATTCATGTTGTCATTCAGCAAAAATTGGCTAAGTACTGCTGTGCTGGGTACTAAAGTTACATACGAAGTATGAATAAAAGCCTGTGAGGTGGACAAATTGGGGAGAGCACACTAAACTGAAGGTAGAGCATGTGCAAAGGCCCTGCGGCATGAAAGAACAGGACCTGCTCTAGGAGCTGTAAGTTCTGTGCAGTACAGCACTGAAGCATTAGGTGAACATGGGGAAGTGGTTTGAGATGAGATTAGGTAAATGAGCAGGCAAGGCCATTTGTATTTCATGTAAAAGCATTGATATTTATCATGCTGGCTGTGTGGATCCCCTGAAAAATTTTAAGCAAGGAAATAACAGTATCAGGTTTGTATGTTATAAGTAAACGCTAGCTGCCAAGTGCAAGGTGGATTACAGAGAGATGAGGATAGAGGGAATAAAACAAGGAGGCTACTGGAGTAGTGTGGGTATGAGATGATAAGTGACTGAACTAGGATATGAAAGAGGGGCTGGAGTATTAAGAAAGGAATTTAAGAAGTAGAATTTATAGGACTTGGTGCTTGATTGATGTATTAATTTTCGATTGCTGTCACAACAAGTTACCACAAATTTAGCATTTTAAAGCAGCATAGATTTATTATCTTACAGTTCTGTAGGTTAGAAATCTGACATGAGTCTCACTGGGCTAAAATCAGGATGTCAGCAAGGCTGCACCCCTTTCTGGAGGCTCTAGTGGAGAATTGGTTTCCTTGCTCATTCAGGGTTATTGGCAGAATTCACATTCTTGCATTTGTAGAATTGAGGTACCCATTTCCTTGCTGGATATCAGCCAAGGCCCATTCCCATCTCCCAGAGCCCATGTGCATTCCTTGGCTCCCTTACCCCGTCTTCCAGCAATGGTGGGTAGAATCCCTTTCACACTGCCTCTTCGGCTTTCTTTCTGCTTCTGTCTTCTGCTTTAAAGGACTTGACATTAAGTTGAGCCTATCCAGATAATCCAAGGAAATCCTCCATCTCCGGGCCTTTAACTTCAGTCATATCAGCAAAGTCCCTTTTGCCATGGGAGGTAGCGCGTCCATAAGTTCTGGGCATTAGAATGTGGACTTCTTTGGGGAGCCATGATTCTGACTTCTCCAACTGGATTGTGGGGTTGAAGGAGAGGATAGAACCCAAGTTTCTGACTTCAGCAGCCAGATGGATGCAGCTTTAGGGGAGGAAGATGAGTTTGGTTTTGAACATGCTGGCCTTAAGGTGCTCCTGGGAAATCAACATGGGACACTCTCATAAGTAGTTCGACGCACCAGCCAAAAGGCAGAGGAGAAATCAAGGCAGGAGATACAGACCAGGAAGCCTTCGACATATAGTGAGCCCTCAGGGAATGTGTGGAACGGGGGGAGAATAGGGCTCAGACCAGAATGCTGGAGCCAGGAATATTCTGGGTGCTCCACAGGGAGAAGTACTCACAAAAGGAACAGTGGAATAACCTACCTGGTCTCCCATCACAGGGTCTCCGTTTCTTGAGGTACGTTTCTTCCTTTCTACTCTACCTGGCCTAATTTCTCCTCATTCCCTGGTTTTCTGCCTACTTGTAGTTTCTGCTTTCTAAAACTTCATCTCACACGTTGTGCTCTGTGGCCCCTCCCATCTGCTTCATCATCATGATCGCTCAGCTTCACCTTTCATTACTAAACTGCCTGATTGTCTTGTTTTTTTCAGTTCAAGGTAAGGAAAAAGAAAACCTTCTAAAGAGACTTGGATTGACCCAGCTTATTTTAAGTCATGCTGTAGTCACCAAATCGAATTAGGATTGGCTGCTTGGAAGCCAGGCTCCCACCTTGGTCCATTCAGCTGCTTCTCTATTGCAGGAACTAACATGAATTCAATTTGACTGTTCAGCAAATCATTTTCTTCTGCAGAGGCTTTGGAGGAAGAAGGTTAACTTTATCTCCATCATATTTGCTGGGCCCAGGATTATGATGTCAAAAATGGGTATATGATAGGTTCAGGGCTCTCTTCACTATCCTCCTTTGCTTCCTGCCTTATGTAACCCAAATCTTATCTGTGTGCAGGGGATCTTTATAGAAATCGAATTCTGGGTCCAAAGCACAGGGATAAAATCCAGGCAGGGAAAACTCAAATCTGATGTAGTCCTTTTCCTTCACTGACTAATATCTTTCCTACGTTGCCTTGGTATGTTTATACACATTATCCAAATGAGAGCTTGTTATTCAGATGCATGGGTCTTCCAGCCACTCACCATTCATACATCCTGCAGGCTCTCAGCATCCATACACATAAGCAAGTGATGCCTACCTGTCTCTCAATCACGGCTATGCACCGGCTCTCCCATTATACCTAATATGAAGCATCTCACCTCCTTTTAGAAAGAGACCCCCCTAGGCAGGGTTGCAGCTTGCATCTGTAGTTTTGAGAGGAGCCAAAAGGTACCATTGTTACTATTTGGTGCTTTTCTTGGATGGCGAGAGAACTAGAATTTATATTGCCAGTGCAAACAATGTGCTGTAAAGCCTTCCGATTCCTTTAAGTTTTTATTACACACAGATAATAATCTTTCGCAAGATCTCAATTTACTGAACCTAAGTATGATGGATGGACTCCAGGAAAGGCAGGGCACCTACAAGGTCAAATGAGCTTCTCTGAAACAAATTCCTATGATGCCAAGCTTCAAAGAAGATGTTTCCTGAGTGGGGTTCATGTGAGGCCATCAGGGATTGGTAGTGGCCTGGATGAGTGGCGAGCTGCTGCTGTTCTCTGTGCCCTGCTGCAGAGGTTCAGGCCAGCACATACAAGGTAGTCCCTGCCCATAGTTCCTGTTAAGAAACAGACTGAAAACAGGAAGGTACAGTGTTTTCTACACGAGAGTGGACACGTGCCATCCATCTCTCCAGTGGACTCTTGCCAGCTTGTTCTCTAATTGCGGCAGAGGCCTGTCCCTCCATGCTCAGCTTACCAATGTCAAGCCTACTAGGTTCGTTTTAATCAAGTCTGTACATTCTGTCTACAAGTGACTTGTTGGAAATGGTTACCTGCCTTGGGGGTAAATTAAGTCTATTAGACAGCAAATTGCTTAAGTAGCTCTTCTCCATGGAACTGGCCTCAGTGAGAACAAAGTGAACAGAAAACATAACAGCAAGGAAAGTTCAAGTGCTGGAATGGGCTGTAGAGGTAATCTAGGACAACGTGCTCACTGAGAGATGCCACACTGAGGCCCACAGAGGTGAGCTGGGAGAACATGTGGATATAGAACCTCAAACAGCTTGAGCCAATAAAAACAGGTCTACTTGGGCCAGCCAAGTGGTGCGTTGGTTAGGAGTTGGCTTGGGATGCCAGCTCTGAGCATCAGGGCCCCAATTCGGATCCCACATGGGGGGCAGTGATGCTGCGCCCTCTACAGCTAAGATGGTGAACAATAGCTCGACCTGAAGCTGGGCTGCCATGAGTCACCAGCGACGGTGTAGACTGCAGTGCGGCTGGCTGGCAGTGAGCCTTCGTGAGCTGCCATGAGCCGCCATGAGCAGCTGTCCAAAGGCTGGTGACCAATCTGCCTCAGCCAGGTCGAGCGCAATGATAATATCAACATGGGCCAGTGAAGCAACGTCCTCCACAACTAGACTGAAGAACAAAAGGACAGCAACTTGTCTGTTCCCCTTGTCTGATTCCCCAACGCTGTTCCCCTCCCCCAATTCCCCGGTGAAATCTTTAAAAACAAAATAAACCAAACAAAAACACAGGTCTGCCTAACTAGTATTGAAGCAGAAGTTATATGGTGGGACTTTTATTATTTAAGAAATGCTAGGGAAAAAATGAAGGCAAATGTTGTTACCTGGAATGAATAAGACAAAGAGGCAGCCTCCAGAATCACTGAAGGGCAACCTTCAACTGCTACTCTTTCTAGCTGGGTACACAGATCATTTGCCTTTGCATCTTTGAGTCAGATGATATGAAGGATAATTAAATTCCTATGCAGAACAGGGAAATCATATACTTCTCTCACCATTTTTCCAACCCATCTCGTCCTTGCCTCCTGCCCTCTCACCAGACCTGAAAGATTCATAGAGTCTAGCGCCCCGAAATTACTCACATTCTTTGACTCTATCAGATATTTTTTATACTTCTGTGACTTGGTACATGTTGTATCCTAAGCCTGAAATGGCTTCTCTCTCCTCCTGTCTTGAAAAATCCAACCTAATCTTCAGGGGTCAGCTCAAGTTCATCTTCTTTATAAAGTCTCCTGGGACTCCCCACATTGGGTAAATTGCCCCCTTAATTATGCTCCCACATAATTTTGTGCTTCTATTATATCACTTATCAAATTGTTCTAATCATGTGATAGGATAATACTTTGAAATATTTTTGGCTCAATTAGGATTAATTGCATATAACAGTGGCTTAAAGAAGATGGAAATTTATTTCTCTACCCTGTGAAGGAAAACTGGGGGAAAGCAGTCTACAGCTGGTATGGCTGCTTCGCAATGTTATCAGGAATCCGGCTTCCTATCTTCTTTGCTATACTCAGCTCATAGCTTTCATTTTCAAGTTCGCCTCATATCCAAAATGGCTACTCAAGCTCCAGCCATTATATCCATCCTCCAGGAAGCAGAGAGGGGGAAGAAAAAAGATGGCATGTCTCCTCTCTTTTAAGAAGACTTTCTGAAAACACCACAGAACAATATTCTATATCATTGCCCAGAAGTTAGTCACATGGCCACATCTAGCTACAAGGAGCTCAGGAAAATGTTGCCTTTACATGGCAGCATGATGCCAGAATAAAAATTGTATAATAAGAAATGAGATGAGAATGGGTATTGAGAGGCAACTTGCAATCACAGTATCTGATAGAGTTTTTATATCTGGTTATTCTTACTGCTTCCCATTTTTCTACCTATTGAAGCTGAACAATCTATGGCTTTAGGAGGCAGTTAGAACCCAGGTGAAAAACAAGGATCACATATAATGGGTTCAAAATTTACAGTCATAATTCATGTGGGCAGAAATGTAACTTCCTTCATTTACTGAACTTGACTTGCCCACAAGTCCCTATTTCCATTGATGGCTAGAAAAAAAAAGTATCAATTAAAGGTGTGGGTGTGCAAAAAAAAATAACGTTCCTCCCACCTTCTAAGTTCTTCTAGCTGGGCTAATAATCACATTAACAGAGACATAGTAATAGGAGAAAATGTCCAAAATTTATTATAGATGTACATGTGGGGTGCTATAAGAATAGGAGACCCAAAGGAGGCACTGAGCAGTGAAGGTGTATATGCAATTCTGGACAAAGGAGAGTGGGGCTAGGGGTCTGGGATTTTAAAGGGAAAGCAGGTCTAACTTACAGGTAGATGAGAAAGCAAACAAGTGGTAAACAAATTCTTGCTGAGCCACCCGGAAGCAACTGGACACAGAGGAAGTTCAACAAGCAGGCTTTGATAGATTTCTCCCTGTCTGCCATGTTTCGTTTATGTTATGGTGCTAAGGCTCCCTTCCTTGAAGCAGATTTTTCTATCTGAATTCCTTTAGGTAGGTAAAGGGGGGAGAATCAAGGGTTCCTTCTGAGTCTTTCATTTCTTAATAACCAGCTCAAAATCAATATCCCAAAAGGCATATTTTGGGTTGGCGAAAATTTAGTTCCCCTCAAAGGCAATGTCACTTTTGTTTTAAAATTGAATCCCTTTGGGTAGATATTCAGTCAAATTTAGAGCCTTTCCCTTTCTCGTTTTCTTGCCCTCTCACTAGGAAGTGATGACCATAGAGTCTTTCTGCAGTTCTCTGGTTCTCTTGGACCTCCGATAGTTAGTTATGCTAGATGTTTGTCTTCCCTCTCTACCCAGGGACCTCTTGGGGTCTGGAACATTGTCTTAGCTCTTTTGCTTTCTCCAGTGCCTATTGCAGAAGTTAACATATAGGAAATAACTTAAAATGTGACCAATGAATTTATGAGTACGAGTATACTTTAAATGCATCACATAATTCATTCAAATGGTAGCATAATGATCTGAAAATCCTGCAGAATTAAAAGTCTATTTCTCTAAAGCCCCTAGCATTAAGTTTATAGCTTTCTGATGGCACTAATAATATTGCACTCTCAGTTATAGTGGTTGTGTGCTTGCCTCACCCCTTGTCAGAGTGTCCGCCCCTGAGAAATGCTCCTAACTCATGTAACCCTCACAGGTCCTACAGAAAGCCATGGACATAGTAGGCCCTGATTCAATGAAAATGAAGGACTAAATGAATATGGGTTGATACTTTATAATTCACCACTAATGAATGATTCCCACTTGGGAAGAAACAGAATAGATTTTATCAGTTATTTTTAATGGTATCTGTAAACAAGTTGATGTTTTGTCCTTAACTGAAGACTTTTTTTTTCTTTTGTAAGAAAAAAATTGCTTTTGTTTTTCAGAAATCCTCCACCTACTTTACTTCACCCGGAAAAATGGTGTGAAGAATTCAACCACTTTATTTCACAGTGAGTATTTCTTCCACTGAAAATTGCTTATCCAGCAAGGTCTTCAACAGTGATTGGAGAAATCCAAGTTATGGGATTTACTTGGCATTAGAAGTTGATATGCCTTCTAGCACCTTATGACACAGAATGTGTTCCAGTAAATGACAGGAGATGGCTCCGCAGGATTTAAAAAATAAGGAGTTCCATTTGACTCTTAGCTATAATCATCCTCCTTATCATATGGGTCACATTTATCTGAGAATCTACTCTGTTCCCGAGGCAAATATTGCCAAATCTTGCCCACACAAGAACCACAGAGGAAGTAGGAGATGGCAGCCTTCAACAGAGGTTTTGCAGCTTGGAAGTTGGGCTTTGCCCTAGGATCCATGGTGTAGGACCAGGGCTTTGGTTCCCAAGGTGATTAAGGGGTCATAGTAGGATCTCAGGTCTGAGGCATAGGGGTGAAGAGCCCCAGCCAGGGCTTCACATGTGGAGAACAAGATGAAAACCCAACTGATGGGTGATGCACTTGGTGCGGGCTATGTTATTGGGA
This sequence comes from Hipposideros armiger, assembly GCF_001890085.2. Classification (NCBI taxonomy): domain Eukaryota; kingdom Metazoa; phylum Chordata; class Mammalia; order Chiroptera; family Hipposideridae; genus Hipposideros; species Hipposideros armiger. Next base: position 642,242 of record NW_017731616.1, read on the forward strand.
ACTAGGCAAGACTGAATGAAACTAAGACAGGAGCAAAACCCACAAAAACACCAGTGGAGTGATGATGCAGTGCTGGGAACATGAACTTTTGGTCAGGCCCCTGACAAAGGACTGTATTGGGTCCAAGTCTAGAGAAGATGTTGGAGGGGACTCTGGAGGGGACTATGTGACCCCAAGCCAGGAGCTGGTGAACTGTGGAGGCAGGAATTTAGACCAGGCATTACAAGCCATATCTAGGCACAGGAGCAGGGAAGAGGTACCCTCAGTGTCTAGTATATCAAACAAGGTGTTCAGAGATCATGGAAGGAGAAAAGAAGTGACTAAGCTGCAGGAAGCAGGAAAGGGTCAACACAAACTTCTCGAACATGTGCTTGCACAAAGAGGCAGGGCATTGAAGCAAAATAAGTCTCTTGATCTTCCTTAATCAATCACAGTACAGATCAACAATCCCTAATCCACAATTCCAAACTCCAAAAAGCTCTGAAAAATGAAAGTTTTTTGTACTTGAGTCATTTAGCTGCAAGCCCTGACCTTATGTGAACTGGTTTGGTGGCAACACATGACCTAAAGTGAAGTGGGGTTATTTATAGTCATTATTTATCTCACTCCGTGTGAATATTCATGTGAATTGCTGCAGATGTATTAATGTGTTTGATTATAACGTGCTGTCCCAGATCCTGCTGGGGGAGGTTACATAACATACAGTAAATGGACTGGTTTACTTTTCTAAAATTTGATAAAATTCTGAATTCCAAAACATATTTGTCCCCAAGGGTTTTGTATAAAGAGCACTTCATTTCCATTTCAAATGTAACATACTTCAAGGTCCCTGAAAGTGTTTGCTTGTCCAATCCCTCCTGGATTTGTGCCATCTTCCTCAGGAGAGAGGAGCAGTAAGGAACTCCAAGAACTCTACCAAGCAAGGCCATGTTGAAATGTGACCATAAAGTTCAAGGCGAGGGATGCAGGGCATTTCCTTGCCCCTGCTGCCCCCACTCTGATGTTCCTGCAATGACTGCAGAACGCAGTAGTCACAAGTCAAGGGTGGTGATGTTGGGCAATGTTGAGAAGAACAACAGATGCAGCAGGAGGAATGATGCTCACAGAGGAGCAGGGGAAGAGCCATTTCCTGAGATTTGGGACCCTAAGGAGGAAGGGGAGGGAACTGGAGAGCTAAAGACACCTTGGTAGCTGGGAACACATTTCAGATCAGCCCAGGGAGAGAGAGTCAGTGGCTAAGGTTCCAGTGATTTTGCTGGCGATGGCTGGATACAGTTTTCCTTTTCATTCTGTTGCTACATGCAGATGCCCTTGATTGACCTTCTCTAAACTGTTGACCTAGAAAAACCCATTATATATTCACAAATACGCTTTCCTATACCAAGCTCTTATGATGCCTCTAAAATGTGACTTGACTCATCAAAGTTTGGCTTTTGCATACTTTTTAAAAAATATGTTTGTGTTCTTAAACTAAGCATGGTCTTGCTTGAATGGATTTGGGAATAAAGGTACATCATTGAAGATGGGGTTGGGACTTAAAGGGTTAAATACAATATAGACATCCCTCCCAACCACTGATTTGTGTGTGTGTGTGTGTGTGTGTGTGTGTGGCAAATCCCATACCCATTTAAATCTGCTTATGTTTTCCTCAACTCTGAGAATTCCAGATGCACTCATTCTGAGTTGCTTTAGACTTAGAAAGGTCTTGATACTAGAATGGAGGACTAAACACAGAAAACAATTGTTCAAACTGCAGGGGAGGGAGTGACTGAAAAGGTTCTAATGAACAAAGGAAGGTAAATAAAAAGTAAGTGACTGTGTGCTTTACTACAAATTTAAGATACGGAAAAATGTCATCAATCTTCTGTTTATTTAATGAGTTGGTTTTTTGGTTTTATTAATGAAAATATACATGGTACTTGTTCATAGATTCTTTCCTGACATCAGCCACCCAATCCTATTTTCCCCATAATATCTTAGATGTCTCAACCGTGAATTCTCCTTTTACCTAATTTTTGGCACTATAGAGATTAGGGACTAATTATTTTACTTCATATTTTTAGGTAGAAACCTTCCCACTATTCTCAAATGATATCCTTTGGTTTCATAGATGAGCCTACTTTCCCTAAGGTGCCATTGCTCAGCCTACCAAATGCAATTTCACATTACTATTTCATTCTATTTATTCAAATCTCTAATTAAATATAAACAATGATACTCACTGGGTTAGAAATGTCTATTTAAAGAGATAGTCTTGGTTTGCTTTTATACTCACCTTGCTCATATTGGGAGGGAAAAGGAAGAAGGATGGAGAATTAAGGCCTTCGGATTATAAACTTCATTATTGGTGGGGCTGAGATGGGGAAGATGATTATCTGGTAATTTCAGGAAAAGTGTTTTTAACCTGAATTATCCAGATAATTGCTTCACTTCCTCTTGTAGACTGAGCTGTGGTGCATTGTATTAAAGTAAACTAAACTATTTCTCTGTAAAGGATAAGCAGGACTAAAAATTCTTTAACAGCTTTGAAATCTTCCAATCCTCTGTCTCCATATGACTGCTGCACCACAGCACAGTTATACAATGGTTTCTGTTCTTCTTGGTTCATAGTAGTCACCACTCATCGAAGGACCTGTGTGGCTTCTCATTGATTGCTACAGTGGTCTGACAGGATTGGCCTGGCTGCAGCCTAATGATTATAGTTGTGTAGACAGAGGACAGGGCTTAAGCGTGTGTGTGTGTGTGTGTGTGTGTGTGTGTGTGTGTGTGTGTGTGTGTGTGTGTGTGTAAGGGGAGGAGAAGAGGAGTGGGGGAGAAAATGTGTGGGTGGGGAGGGGTAACATAAGGGCTGGGATGTAACAATGTTTTTCAGATTTTTTTCAAGCCTCCTTAATTCAGAGACAGTAGGAGAGATTTTAAGGTCTGAAATCCTATTAGAAAACCTGTGTGGGGGTTCAAAAAAAACTGAAGAAATATTAGCCTGTTTGGTCTGAACCTTTGGTCATTAGTGATAATTGACTCATTTATATGTGTTAGTTATGCATTTGTCTAGGCATGACTTCTGACAGCTTAGTTATGATAAATTAAATATGATGCTCATATAAATTCTGCACTGCTTTTTATCCATATGCTAGGACCCTGCCCAACGTTTTTCTGTCACTTCTGTAATGTGTGGTTTAGCTTTGTAGCTATTTCATTATCAGTCCTTTCCCCTGTGGCTAAAGCTATTTGCATAACAAGTTTATCTGGTTCAAGTCCCAGCCAGACTTCTGTTTTGTCAGGAGGCTAGGTTCAGAAGTAGCCTTTTGATAAGATAACAATAATTTTCCTTTGCCAAATTCACCTTCCTTTTAATGGATGTCACTTCTTTTTTTAAGTTCAAACTAATTTCAGGTCTTTGGACTAAAGTACAGAAAAATGCTTTCCAACCATTGGCCAAAAGTGATCCTTGAATTTTGCCTCTAAAACTTCTGGGTTTTTTTTTATTAGGAATTAGATTTAGGACTTCATCATAACTGATTCTTGATCTGATTAGACAATAAAGACGGATTTCTCTTAGTTAAGGACAAAGTCATCAAGAGCACTATGGTTTGTCTCTCAGATTTGGACTTAGTGATGACTTGAACTATATGGACACATGGACACACACACGGACGGACACACACACACACACACACACACACACACACACACACTTTCCTGGGTTGGCTGACTTGACTAAATGTGCACGTGGGTCTATTTCCCAGGGTGGGCATTGTGCTGGAGCCCTGCCACTCATTCATGAAATGTTGAGGTGGCCTTTCCTATCCCTCCAAATGACATTCAAATAGCTACAGGCAGTTGCACTGAATGTTAATAAGGTGAGATAGATGACTTTGAGCTACAAAACTACTAAAACTAATGGACATTTGCCTAAATGTATTCCTTAAAAATTGAAACGCAGACCTAGAACATTTGCTTTTTTTTTTAAGCCTGAATGTTTATAAAGGTAACCATTTGGTGGTGGTTGTTTCCTTGACATTACCTTCAAGACAACAATTCTCAGCTCTTCACCATTCTCCATTTTGTGTTTCAAGGCAGCTTAATTTGACATGGATTTATAATGTCCATGAGCAAACACACTTGGAATGATAAATATTCCAACTCAGTGATTGATTAAGTTCCACAGATATTTTTGGCTTTTTAAGTCCTGTTGGAGTCTCAGGTGGCCATGCAAAGGGTTAATACTTCCTAGAGTAGAAGGATACAATAACCTTTATTTACATTACTTCACAAATTGGTGATTTTAATTAAAATGAGCAGGGGTATCTCCAGTGACAGACTCACTCCAATTTAGATTTATTTAGCCAATGATTAGCTATTATGGGTTCTTGAATTAATTAGCATCTCGAGCTACAGGGAGTTAGTGAATTAATAAAAATTCATGGAGAAGCTTAAAAAAATTCTAATTTAAAAACCCTCAAATTCTCCTCACCCCCTCAACATATATTGATCAATACACTTATAAATGTAACCCAACATTTTTCTCATTTTGAAAAACTGGAATTTTTTTTTTCATTTGCATGAGAACAAATAAAGCTGTGTGTTTCAAGGTTATTTCTCCCTGAAGGGCATCTAATTTACATTACCTAATAGGTCATCTAAAGACACCAAGGGCCTGGTTTGATCTCACTTATACCCCGCTTATAAACTCAGCCAATAAAATCTGATTTTCTCAAGGTGTGAACCGAGTGGCTCAGTGTGACTTAAAGTTTGAAACACAGTGCGTTGTCTACCATATGCCTGGAATACACTCTTGTCCTATGAACCTTGGCAATGAGGGTTTGAGCCTCATTCAAAATAAGTAGAAGGCATAGTAAAGTGGGTAATCCAGACTCTAGTCAGCATATTTATTTCCCAAGAAATGCTGGGTTTAGATTTTGTGAGAAACCAGATCTGTACCATACTCTTATATGTCATGGGCTTCACATTATTAGTGTTTGTAGCACATCGTTAGGTGACTTTTAGATAGGGTTAATCTAAATGATATTCTGTACCATTTACCCTATACTGACTTGCCTGCCTTCCTTCCTTCCTTCCTTCCTTCCTTCTTTGTTCCTTCCTTCCCTTCTTCCTTTTCTTCCTTCCTTCCTTTCTTTCTTTCTTTCTTTCTTTCTTTCTTTCTTTCTTTCTTTCTTTCCTTCTTTCTTTCAAAATCATACTTGAAATTCATAATGTAAATCAGAAAGAGTCTACAGTTGAGGTAAACAGCAGTGATTGTGAGCTCTGCATTATCTGTGTGTCCATGCACAAAGTGTGCAGTGGGACAGGGGGAGGTGGGTGTAGGGGTGTGTGGCTCACATATCTGCCCACAGCTTGTCCCTTTTCTCCCTCCCCAGAGGGCCATCTGACTCATCATCAAGAAGAGGCAGCCGTGGAAGAGAAGCAACCCTGGGGAAGATATTTAACCTCCCTGAGCGTTGGTCCTCATTTGTCAAATTGGGACTGAGAAGACCTATCTCATAGGGTTACTGTAAAGATTAAATTATATAATGTTTATGTAGAACCTGGAAAATAATAACAATTAACATGTAGCTCATACTCATTCAAGGTTCTGTTCTCTACACATCATATAATTTAATCTTCATAATCCTATGAGACAGTTCTAATATTATCTGCATTTTATAGAAATTGAGGTAGAAATAGGCCAAGAGTCCCAAATATCTAATAAGGGGTGGAGCTGGGATTTGAACCCCAGAAGACTTGCTTCTGTGTTCATGCTCAGCAAGCAGAGTTATTATTTTTATTATCCTTTGCATTTGGTTCATACCACTATTCTGACACTGCTTTTGAAAGTGTCACTGGCTCTCCCTCCTTTTCTCCGTCATCATGGTGTGTGCATTTGACTCTGTTCCTTGCTATGCCTCCTCATGAGACTTTCAGAATCAAGCAATTCCTGGCCAAGAAACGAAGACAGAATTGTCCCATTCCCCAATGAATTCAGATGAAAACTTGTAATGAAATCAGGTACAACTGCAAGAGGGGACATTAGGACAGTACTAAGCTGGGTCTATAGGAATCACACATGAGATGACATGCATATTTATATGCCGTATCAAACTCACTAGCATCTTATCATATCTAGTAGAAACCATTACCACTGTCTGGCCAGGTGGACATGTTTTATTAGGAAAATTATTTTTCTCTTTGTTTCTGTACTTCTGCACTAGTAGGTTCAGTAATAAATATAGAGGGTGCCAAGAAAATGTATATACACTTTAAGAAAGGAAAAAACTGTATTAAAATTGTAATACTCATTATATACCAATAACAAAAGATGAGTACAAGTCATGTGTATACATTTTTCTGGCACCCCAGGTATATGAGACCTTTTGTTCAGAAAAAAAAGAGCAGCTGTCAATGACCTTCTTATCCTTGACACCCCTGGAATAATTCAATCTGCTATCCACCTTCTCTTTATTTAGACTTTATAACTCATTGACTTTCATAGCTCAGGAAACACACACACACACACACACACACACACACACACACACACACACGCTCACACACACTGTTTTCCACTGCTTTCTCAAGAGTAACACCCCACCCCCTCCAACTCAACCTGAGAGAATTGTCTCCAACAGGAGTCAAAACGGAAGCAACACCTGGAGCAGACTTACCTTCACTTCTTCACTAACAGTCCTACCTCTCCTACCTATCCCCGGTCACATGTTGTCCAGGCTGGTCACTCTGTCTGCGTTCAGCCTGCCACAGGTTTCTCCATGGGGAAGGAGCAGTGGCTCAGGAAATGGAAACCAGGACCCTGGGAGGCAGAACCCACAGTGCTTGGCAGCTAACTGTGGGAGGAGACACGTGCTATAGAGAGGGAAGTGTTAAACACAACTCTAGTGTTTTAAGCAAGGGGAAAGGTCTTTTTAGAGAATATATGTGGTAGAAATTAAAAGCACAGGATCTGAACTCAGGTTGTGTCCTAGCACTGCGACTTAGAATTTTGACCTTGAACAAGTTACTTAACCTTTCTAAGGTCAATTTTCTTGTCTATAAAATGGGAGTGCTAATACTTATAACCACTTGGGGTTAAGGTCAAGTCGGCTGTGTTAGAAAATTCCAAATAAGAGTGGCTTAAACAAGGTAGATTTTTATTTTCCTCTCACATAAAATATAAGCTGGGAGTTAGGCCATGCATGTCTGCAGGGCACATGGCAGCTACCCAGTTTCTTGCCCTGGTGCTGCCCCATTTAGCGTGATTTCCATTCCCAAGGGCACCTCATGAGCCAAGATGGCTGCTATAACCCCAACAATTACATGCTTATTACAGGCAGATGGAAGGGGAGAAAAATGAAAGTTTCCTTATTTTAAGAAGACTTCCTAGCAATTTCATACAACATGTCATTAGCTATAACTTAATCACATGGCCACACCTAACTACAAAGGAAGCTAAGAAATGTAGTTTTCTGATGACAGCCATGGGCCCAGGTCAGTACCAGGGCTCTATCCCTAGGTATAATGGAGAGTGCAAAGACAAGTAGCAGTCTGCAATCATACTATTTTATAGAGTGTTGCAAGAATTAAGTGAGATAAAGCCTGAGGGCTCAACAAATATGAGTGATAGTGGTAGATTTTGTAACCCAGGGAAATATGCGAGTCAGGAAGCAGGGCCAGTGGTGCCCGCAGGGTGATGAGTCACAACAGAAGTGAATCTTGAGGAAGGGCAGTTGTGATCCCCAGCAGGGCTGATCTGTGGCCTGGGAGAAATGGGCAAAGTAAGGTGAAGGTTGAAGCATGGAGCGGCCAGGTCGACACCCCTCCTGGGTCTTCTCCCAAGAGCTGTGATGCTCTTCTGGTTCGATGCTAAGCTCCCAGGTCCTGCCTGCTCTTCCATTCCCTGACCATTATAGTTTCCACTGTGGGATTTCCACAGGCTCTGGTGCAGAAGGAAATCTGGCTCTGGGTCAATAGAATTTTAATTAAAAAATGGAAATGAAGGCTCATGTCACCAGTACTAACTTCTTCCAGCCCACTGATGATTACTGGCAGGGATAAAAATAACAGACATAGCCCTTTGGCACCAATGAGGAAAGGGCTGTTGTTGCTTTATTTTTAATGGATTCAAAATTAATAACAGCAAGTTTAAATATATCTCATTTTGATGTGTATGTGTGGATTCCATTGACCGCCAGTATTTTAATTTGGACTTTCCAAAGGTCATCAAAGGCACGATCTAGCTATCATACCAGATTAATGAGTGAAGGGAGAAAAAAATCCCATAATTTATTTTTGATGTGAAGGACTATTGAATGTTTTCTTGAAATAATTTTATTTAAAAGGCTTTAGTGAATAATGGGAACTCCTGTCCTTAAGAGAGGCCCGAAGTTTAAGCCCTTAGACTCAAGCCGTGTTCCTCATGCATATACAGAAAGCCTGGCTTCGATCACTCCATGTTGTGTTGAATTATGTCCCCTGAAACTTCATATGTTGAAGTTCTAACCCTCAGTATCTCAGAATGTGACCTTATTTAGAGACAGGGTCATTGTAGATGTAATTAGTTAAAATGAGGTCATACGAGAAAATTTGGACACACACACACACACACACACACACACACACACACACACAGAAAGAGAGAGAGAGAATATATCATGTGAAGATTGGACTTATGCTGCTATAAGCCAAGGAACTACCAGAAGCTAGAAGTGGGGGCCTAGAGTAGATCCTTCCCTTGCACCTTCAGAGAGAGCTCAGCCCTACCAATCTTGAGTCTTGATCTCAGACTTCTGGCCTTCAGAACTGTGAGACAATATCTGTTGTTTAAGCCACTCAGATTGGGGTATTTTGTTACAGCAGCCCTAGGAAACTAATACAGTCCAGGACTTGATGGTTACATCGCCTTAAGTCATTTGATCTCTCTAAGCCTCCAGTTCCTACGCTGTGGGTGAGAAGAGCAATGTCCACCTATCTACTAGTGAGGACCAAGTGTAAAATCCTTTAAATATGGTACATCATCACCCGATGTCAAGTATTAGTATTACACCACAAAGTCATGGTGTAGCTGTTCCTCCCTCCCTCCCTCCCTCCCTCCCTCCCTCTTCCCTTTCCTTCTTCTTTTTTTTTAAATTTAAATATGTTTCAAATGTTAAGAGTTTATGTTCAATTCTTCCTCCCAAGCCTACCCCCCAATAGTAAAAGAGGGATATTTCTATAATTATCAATGGTTTTTGGCCTTTATTGAGGACTTCAGGAACCAGTACACTCTGCTCTAAGATTTCTTGGTCACGTGTGCTTCTCTGAGAAGAACACATTGCACTAGAAATTGGTAAATGTGTGTCATCTTATATCCCAACACCGACCCCCTGCTCACCTTCCTAGAATGTTGTGTTAGAAGGATTCTGGGGCTGGACCCAGGATGGAGGATGCTGATCACTTAGTAACACTTGATTTGCTACGTATCTGAACTGGGGTAGCTTATACCTTTGTGGGCTTAGAGTTCACATATCTTTTTAACTATGACCCAGCTCTCTGCTATATGAAAATCTTTGTACATGGAAAAACTCATATAGCCAAGGAAAGCAAAGAAAGCTTACACTCAGCTAAATCAGGTGTAGCCTAGAAGATATCTAAGAGTTAAAGTAAAAGAAGTTAAATAAATTTGGGGTTGTTTGTGTGAGGAATTGTTGGTTCGCCACCTTCTGGGAAGTTCCCTGAGTGGAATCTGAAACTGCCCCAAGGTTACAGCCTTGAGAATGTGGTATTGAGACTATCTGGATGGTATACATGACTGAACTCAAGCCTCTTATATAAACTTTTAAGATTTGGTAGGCAGGTAGGGAAAACTACTCCTCTTGAGGCAGCCCAACACAAGCTTCATCAGTAAGTTCCCGCTTGTTAAACCTGCCACCTACAGTCTGGAGTGGTCTGCCTTTCTACAGTCTCCCCCTGCCCTCAAGTATCCTTGGAGCATCTTCCTGGACTAGGGAAGGCAAGCGGAACACACATTCAATGACGGGATAGGGAATGGGGAGCCTCCACTTGCCTGAGTCCAACTCATGGGTTAAATGGTGATCATGTCTTCTTGAGGACCTACCCCAACAAGAGTACAGATAACAACACCAGTATGACTTATTTAAAGCTTACTTATTAAAGCTACGTGTCAGGGCCGGCCGAGTGCCGCGATGGTTAAGAGCTGGCTTGGGACGCCAGAGAGCCCTTGTTCAGATCCCACATATGAGGGCTAGTGACACTGCCCTCTACAGCTAAGATGCTGAACAACAGCTCAACTTGGAGCTGGGCTGCCATGAGTCGCCAGCAATGGCGTAGGCTGCAGCCCCTGCTGCAGTGAGTGGTCATGGGCTACCATGTGTAGCCAGCAGCCGCTGTGAGTGGCCGTCCAGAAGCCGGCGACTGATCTGCCTCACCTGGGAAGAGCGCAATGATGGTGACAACTTGGGCCAGTGAAGCAACGTCCTCCACAACTAGACTGAAGAACAAAAGGACAGCAACTTGTCTGTTCCCCTTCCCCCAATTCCCCAGCGCTGTTCCCATCCCAGTTCCCCAATTTAAAAATCTTAAAAAAATAAATAAGTAAATAAAGCTACATGTCAGACACAGTGAAATGCACTTCATTTGTATTAGTTCAGTAACTCCTCCTGCTGCCTAAGGAGGCAGGTTACTACTCAGACGGGAAGCTGAGCTTCTTAAAAGTTAAGTGACTATCCTGAGGTCTCACAGCTAGACCTGCTAGAAAATGGCAGAACTGGAATTTAAACCCAGGTCTGCATCGTAGTCCAACATCTCTTCTGAGGCTCATGATGCTGCGAGTGTGTGTGTGAGTGTGTGTGTGTGTGTGTGTGTGTGTGTCATTGAGGTGAGATTCACATAACGTAATATTAACCATTTTAGGGTGAATAGTTCACTGGCATTCAGAACATTCACAATGTTGTGCAACCACTACTTCTATCTAGTTCCAAAACATTTGAATCACCCCAAAGGAAGCCCAATACCCATTAAGCAGTTATTCTCTATTCCCCTCTTCCCTCCAGCCTCTGGAAAATGCTAATCTATTTTCTGTCTCTTCTCCCCCTATAAATTTACATATTCTGGATATTTTATATAAGTGGGATCATAGTGGAATTTGTGTTTATCTCCTTTCACTTAGTATAATATTTTGCGGTTCATCCATGTTGTAGTATGTATCAGTACTTCAATCTTTTTTATGGCTGAATAATACTGTGTGGATGTTTTTGAGAGAGAATGTCAGCAGCCACCCCACCACCCTCCTCCACCTGGAGATATGAAGAGGACCCAAGTCTAGCTGCTCATATAGCTCCTTCAGTTTTCCCTGTTAGTCCCTGCATGGGTGACAAAGCTGTTGAGATACTAGGGTGTTCTCCCTTCTTCTCCCCCTAAACCCACACAAATAAGGAGTGTTTGGACATGGTCTTTTGCCTTCCTTGCTGTCCAGGGCCAAAGCACCCAGAGGCTCTAGATGTGGGAGCACTGACTGTAGCCTAGGATATGTGGTTTCCCCAATCTGCTCCCAACTTAGGGCAGTAGTTTTGTTATTTGGCTTCTTTGAGGTGTCCAGAGTATCCTATTGTACATGTCTCTAGCATTCCTGGGTTATGATTCAGCTCTGTGCTGCAACTAGAGCAACAGCTTACATATTACTCTCTCTGGTTCTATAACTTTGGTTATTGTAGACCATCTTCCACAAAACAGTCAGCATGATCTTTCTAAAACCCCAAACTGATCAAGTCATGCCCTACTCACAAACATGCTGCAGCTCTTCATTGCTTACAAGGATGCACCAAAATTATTTAGCACAAGGTCATTTGGGATCTGGACTCTATCTCTGTGCAGAACATTCTCTCCTCCATATTTCCTGCACATTCTAGCAAAATTGAGTAAGTGGGACTTCCTCTGACTCCTGTCAGCATGGTGCTTTATATGGACTTTCATAATAAGAAGGGGAGCAGGTCAAGCCATTCTGAAATTATTTGTTTGTCTCCTCACTTAAACTGTGAGTTCCTTGAGAGCAGAGAATGTATCTTTTCAGCTTTGTATCCCTAATGCCAGGCATAGTTCTTGGCACATGGCAGGAACTCAGTAAACATCAGTTCCTTTTGAAGAGCCAAGAATTCTAGAGAGGAGGTGATAGCCTCAAAATAATACCCAGTATATGATGGACCTGGTTAGCCATTAGATGTTAGGATGCATGATCTTTGGACAATCTCTTCTGACCTCAAGCATAGTGTTAAGGAAGGGAATGAGGGGTGGGAAAAGTGACCAAACGCTTTCCCCAAACACCTTCTTTCCCAAAGCAAAAGTAAAATTTTAACTGTCAGAAACATTATAGGATTGTTAAAAGTGAATGATGACAGCTATATAGTTAGCTGTGGATTCTTTTTTGGTTACATATATGAAAATGATATCAAAACAAATCCTCCCTGGCAATTTCAGTGGTTATTCCTCTCCAACAGACTCTGCTTATTTCTCTTCCCTGACCCTCCCGTCCCCTCCTCACCCCACTTCCCTATTTCCTACCATTACCTCCTCCACCATCTGGTTCAGAAGTTTAGGGAAAAGTTGAAGAGAAGCCATTTCTGAACCCAGGATTAAGTAAGAGAAACAGTTATTTTGTATGGCTCATGATGTTTCAGAACCACGGTCAGTGACACGACAGGCTACAGAGCTGGCAATTTCCTTCTAATGTAAACATTGCCTAGCCAAAGCTGCCGTAGGGGAATATGGGGGTGTAGTAGGTGAAAATCAAGGTGTGGGAGAGTTTGAGGCCTGTGACCTAAACTTTGCATCCTCCCTATAAAGTAAGCAGAGGTACTTAGTACAGGTGTTAACTTTGGTCATATACATTAACAACTTAACACCTTCTTCATTAAAGAAAAGTAATTTAGGAGAGTGGTAAGCAGAAGATTTTATTGGATAAATTTGAAATTAAAGGATTTTTTGCCTTTAGATGCAAGAGATTTTCTGTCAAGGGGGCTCTTTAAGTTTATATTTTTCCAAACACCTAACAGTGACAGGCCACATATAAGAATAAGCCAAAACTAGGGAAGGAAGAACTCAGAATGGAAAAAAAGTGCAAAGAACTCAGTTGCACTGAAGTCATGGGTCTGCTGTGATCAGAAGCAAGCAGTGGAGGCTGGGAGTTTGGCTCTTGTGAATAAGAGGATTAAAGGGGGGGGCCAGACGAGAGTCTCGTTGGTTAAGAGCTGGCTTGGGAGCACGGGCTCTGAGCAGCAGGGCCACCAGTTTGGATCCCACATGGGCCAGTAATGCTGCGCCTTCTACAGCTAAAATGGTGAACAACAGCTTAGCCTGGAGCTGGGCTGTCGTGAG
>NW_017731616.1:664817-677867 GCF_001890085.2 Hipposideros armiger
AATTCGCTAGACATTCAAAAACAGGAGTGCCCAGAGGCTTGAGCTTGAAAATGGCAAAGTTCTTTGCTTTTGCTGAATTGTCAGACTCTGAAAGTCCCCCTTGTCCTAGAACTTTCAAAGCTCTGATCAGGACATCTACCAAACAGTAATTGTGTCCTCATCAGTGAGAATCACACTGAAGATAAGTGGTTAATTCATGGGCACAGTATTATTCAAGTCTAACTCAAGGAGCCATTGCACATTAACATTTCCTTGTATAGCACTCATCCTGCTTGGAATTGGGTATGCCATGGCTGCCTTCCTCCAATGATTGAATCCCCACCACCTAGTACAGTAGCTGGCTTGTGTAGCTGGCATTTATTGAGTGCTAACCCTGTACCAGGCTCTGTACATGGATCGTTCCACTTACTCCCCACAGTGATATTATTATCATTTTACAGATAAAGAAACTGAGACCCAGAAAACTGAATTATCTTGTATACCACTGCATATCTATAAAAAGTAGAGTTCGGTTTGACCCAACCCTGGCTTTTAACCTTTATATATTACTACCCCAATACTTTTTTTATGTGAATGAGTACCTGTGTCATGTTTGGGAGAATAATAGGCTTGGCATAACATTATTTAAATAAATCAATAGACTTTAAAATATTTAACATTAATAATAATTTAAATATAATATTATATTATATATTGTATATGTTATATGACTATATATTATATTAATAATTAACATGAAGATTAACATCTTTAAAGAATGGGCTTGCCAATAGCTAGATTATTTTGCCCTGACTCACCCACATTTTCCATAAGCATTTCTTCTGGGTTCAGCTATCACTTCCCTTTTTGATTGCTCCTTATCTTCCTGGGCTGCTACAAGAAAAAAAAATAAAAATTCCACCTGAAGTAAAGACTTCGAAAGGAAGCCAAGGCCTGCGTCAGGTTTGCTGAGTCTAGGGCTGACCAGTGGCCAACTTTAGCCCCTCACAGAGGCCCAAGAGGCTGCTGCAGTGGAGGCTCAGCAGCACCTGTCACAGCAGGGAACCCCCAGATCCTCGGGAAATGTCAGCATTGCAGCCTGAGAGATGGAGCCAGCACAGGCTGCCCATCTCCCAGGGACCATGCCCTCCACAACTCTGAACCAGAAGGTGGGACTGGAACACAGGTTAACAGTCTAATGAGTTAGATCCTGGGGCTGTGCAATGAATTAATGGTTCATTTTCTTCCTGCACCCTGACTGAACCACGATGCTGGAGTTACCTGGAGAAATATCTGTTTAATTGCAATATGCTTTTCCCAACCATGGAAGAAAGAAACAAAACAAAGAGGAGGGAGAAGGAGGTGACTTGGGGTCACCGGTTACCATCCTTAAACCTGCCGTAATCCTAGGACAGAAAATTGGAATCTTCCTTGGCTACAGCATGTCCAGTGGAGAGCATGCTTATCTCTAGTCTCTGCAACTGCCATGTGACACTTTGAAAGCACAGCTTCAACAGAAGAAAGATGTGTCAATAACAACAATAATAAAACTGCACCTCCACTACTACACCCTCCATTGGCTTCTCCTTGGACAGCTTGTGTCCCCTGAGCCCCGTCTTAACTTGTTCTTTGGCTCTGGACTGGTTCCTCTTGGCCCTCCTCCTCACTTTGCCTCCTTGCTTGGCATTTTTATTCCTTCTTCTTCCTCCCAGACTGATTCTTCCCACTGTCCATGGCATACCTTTCTTTCCTCAGCCCCTCCTAGCCATGGTCCCCAGCTTGTCCCCAGGCAAGCAGTGCTTGAGGATCTAGAAGTTTTGTTACCACATCACCTTCCCTAAGAACACAATGAGTTAGTCTGGGCTTTTCTAGTTATTTACTATTGATCAGGGGATCAGAGACATGAGGGTAAATAGATACTTGTGTTCACAGGTGTCATGCAGACTGCAACCTGGGTCATTACAGGCTACACAGGGCAGCTCTCTGCCTTTAGGGGTGCCCTCAAGTCCTGGACCCTGTTTTTGTATGGGGACTCTCTCCAGCCACTGCGGTGCACATTCCTTAACTCAAGAGGAAGGTTTTGCCCTGTCTGTTCTTAGATTTTATCTTCTGGCTTCCATCCATCCTACACTTTTTCTTTGGTCACTGTCATCATCTTTGAGTCTTCTCTGCATGAGAAAAGTTAGTTCTTCTCTGTCCGCAGTCTCAGGCTTTAGGAAATACCATGTTTCTTTCCTTTCTATTTCTTTCCTGGGCTCCCCTGAGCTCACTCTGGATCTTCGGTGCTAAATGTGGAGCTGACTTGCTGATCTTTCTAACCCTGCATCTGCGTTCTGTTCGCCCCAGTAGCTCAGGCAAGATGGCAGCTGCTCTGTTGTCCTGTAGCCCTGCCGTCTCTCTCTCTGACTTTGCCACACAGAATCTGCTCCCATTACTCACTTCCAAAGGAAACTGAGCTTTCTGTTGTAAAACCCTCTGTCCTACCTTCTCAGGCCCTGTTTTCCTTTTAGTGAATACCGATGATTTCTTTCTGATTGGTAACTGTAGACCCCTCTCGCTGAGTAATGCACACCTGGTTCTTGGTTTCTGTTTCAGGTAAGGACCTTCCTTCCCCACCCTGCATGTGAAATTAGCATGCAGTTTACATTCTCACCAGTGAGACTTGAAAACACCACCATATGCAATATTTCTAAGCTTAATGAAAACTGGAATGCAATTAAATATTCCATCAAATAGGGAGGTGGTATTTTGCTAAAATAACACATGCAATGTCAAGTTTCTCAGCCTGCCTTCTTTTGAGGCATTACTCATCTTGGGAAAATGCCTGTGTTTGTCATAGTCCTGTCTTCCAAATGGAAATTTCCTTCCAAGACAGAGCACCATGGGCTCTGATATTTGACCTATAATTAATGTATCCTCTAAAGGATTTCTCCTCTTGATGCAGAGGTCTCTTTGTCACTCAGGCTTCTGTCTGATGGTGATAGGAACTGACGAGCAGCACAATGCATCACGGGGCAGGGAAATGTTTGTTCAGATCAAAAACGTTTAGATATTCTGTACCAACAGAAACACTTAATATAAGTAGCAAGTGCACAAGAAAACAACAGAAAGTCTGAAAAAATGTTAAAAAAAGAAATGAGAAGAGACATAAATTCCAAGTGTTCATGTAGTTTTGCCCCAGCATGTGGAATAAGATTGCTCACCCTTGTATTTTTCTCACCAAGTTCACCAGTATTTTTAGTTTTTGACTTTTCAGCGGCCTTTATCAAGTGTTTTAGTCATCGGTAAACATCCTTCTGTGACTCTTGATAAATAGCTCCCCCTTGCAGGTATTTCATTTTTTGGTTATGAAATGGCAGCATATAGCAACAAGGCAGCTGTGTCTCCACGGCGTTATTGTTTGGGAGCAGAAAGAGTGCAGGAGCTGCCAGCCCCAGAGCCCAGAGCAGAAGCCTGACCTTGTTTTTTGTTTAGAAATGCCTTCTTTTTACCTGTTTCTGGCAGAAGCCAGGCTGAGAAATCCCAGCAATTGGCTACAACAACCTGTGTTTAATGTGGTGACACTAATGAATTCTGAGAATTAATCTTCAGTCAAGAAAGCATGATGGAAAGTACTAGAATTTCAAATTAGGTAATGGATTAATTTCCTGGAATTTGCTTCCTTTGTTTCCTAGTGGACTTTTTCTGTTATATTCAAACCACTCACCGTGTGTGGCCTTGTAAATTCAGAGTAAATCCAGATAATACATCTGGTAGTTTTTAAATTTTTATTTTTGTGTCTGTTTTGTCCAAGCACAGAGATAAACACACCTAAATCCAAGTTTTTTTTAAATGATGTTTTTAAAAAGGAATTACTGATGATTCTGGAAAAAGCTAGTGTTCCCTCAATCTAGTCCTTCTTCAATTTCTTTTTTCCACAGTAAAAGACTCCGGGGAGAACTGAGCTTGGGCAATGCATATGCCCAGTTGGAGACACTGGTCTTCTGCAGAACCAATAGGTGTCTTAAATATGCTGGTGACAATTAGGGACTGAGTATCTCTCCTCAGTCAGCTGAGATAAAGACCCTGCCACCCATTCCAACAACCTAGTACTGATTTCTCACAACAGAGCTTCTGAAGGTATTGTTTGTAGGGCTCTGGTTCCACTGACACAGAAGAGGGTGTGTGGCCAGTAAGTTTGGAAACATGGACTTAAACAAAGCTAAGCTGTTTTCTTTACCCTGCACTTCTAAGACCATTTCATGTGCTCACATGCATTATGAAACTCCAGGCTCACTCGGTTTAAAGAATCACCAAGGGCCGGCCGAGTGGCACGATGGTTAGGAACTGGCTTGGGACGCCAGAGGGTCCCGGTTCGGATCCCANCGATGGCATAGGCTGCAGTGGGGCTGCAGTAGGCTGCTGTGAGCTACCATGAGTGACCAGCAGCCGGCATGAGTGGCTGGCAGCTGGCGTGAGCTGCCGTGAGCCGCCTTGAGTAGCAGTCCAATGGCCTGCAACTGATCTGCCTCACCCGGGAAGAGTGCAGTGATCATGGTACCAACATGGGCCAGTAAAGCGACGTCCTCCACAATTAGACGTAAGAACAAAAGGACAGCAACTTGTCTGTTCCCCTTCCCCGATTCCCCAACACTGTTCCCTCCCCCAATTCCCCAATAAAATCTTTTTTAAAAAAGGATTAAAAAGGGTCCAAGCAATTCGGGGTCCAGAGTTGGACTCCTGCTTGAAGCCAGTGTTTAGGGTAGGCTCCTAGTCTGATAAAAAGAGGCTGGGAAAATAATGGGCTAGAGAAGGGGTCATGTGATGCTATGCTCTAACTATAGCAATTTCCTCCTTATTCTTCCTCATCTGGGGTATTGCTGACCATCATTCAGGTAAATGGCTTTTAGCCAGCTTCTGGCTGAGGGTGGGAGATGGATATACATACAAGCAGCTAAACATTTTGCTGCCACAGAGATGGGCTCTTGCCTATAGTTAATAAAACCGTGGACAGGAGCACAAAATGCCATTCTAAAACCTGGCTCTGGGCTAGAGACTCAGAAAGCCAAGAAGACACAACCCTGAAATTATTAGACTAGAAGGGTGGGCACAGAGGAAGGAAGAGGGAGAAGGGAAAACAAAAAACTGCTCCTCAAAGTGAGCCTGACAACTGAAATTTCAGAACACGAAGAAATCTAAGGCTAAGAAAGACAACCCACCCAAACAAATGATGCATAACATTATTTGAAGTGAAATTAATTTCATGAAACAGTCTGAAGGGGTAGAAGAAGTAATTATAACTATAAGAAGGAAACCTATTTGGGATAAAATACGTAAAAACTCAACGATCATAAAATTCAGGGAGGGTCGATGTTCCATGTGTAGTTAAGGCAGGCTTAGGTTCTAGTGCTCAAAAATAGGGCGGAACTACTAGAAAATTTATAGTTGAGCAAATATGTTAAACACGTAAGATAATTACTAAAACTACAGAAAAACAATATCTGTTTTCTAAACCAACAGAAGGGAAAAAAGGGGCTATCGAAAAGTTGATCAATCCAACAGAAGGAAGGAAATGAAAAAAAAAACCCAAAAAACAGAATTAGAGGGGAAAATGGTAAAAAGAGATTTCTACCCATATGAGCTTTTGAATAATCAGGCAGTTTTCCCCCAAGATTTCTAGTCCACAAGCAGTGATGCTTAGCAACTGGCTGGGTGGATATGGGGGACTGATTGATATTGTTCACTGATTTCCATGGTGTGAATACTCCCACCACAGCCAATTTCAGGCTACTAATGAAACATCAGTCAGTTCCCAGAATTCCTGAAAATGTAACAATAATATCTAGGGGGCTTGTGTATGATGGCTGCAGCACACACCGCTGTTTGTTTTGGGGTAGACAGGCTTTTCTCCATGGTCTTCATACTTTGTATAATCTTTGAAAAAACTAAAATAGAAAATTTTAAGAAGATCCTCTGCATTTTACTTGTCTAACTGGAACCCTATGGAAATTTATTGGGAAAACAGGAGTTGGTGGCATTCTGTTATTAGAGAATTTATCATACGGTTATGGAAGACTAGTAATTTATGATCCTTGCTAGCAAAACCAGATCAATACAGAGATAAATGTCCTCAGCACAATAGAATTTATATCATCCACATGATAACTGACCACTGTGTCATACGTTCAATCATTCATCTCATCTGATATAACGAGCAGGAACTCTAATATGTATGTGATTTATTAAAGCACATTAATGTGAAACCCATGACCCATCTACCCCCTTACTTGTCCTTGGCAACGTAGTATACAGTTGTCTACCTCCACTAATAGGATCCTACAAAGAGGATCAACCACCTTTTTAATGTTAAATATCTTCTGTTGAATTATAATAGAACAGATAGGAGAAATGCCTGAGCTAGCATTACTCCCTCTTTCCTTTCACCTCTCCCTTTCACCCAGACATGGGTTCCTACTCCTTTTTTTCCCTTTCCTCCCTCCCTCCTTTTCTCTTTCCTTTTTTCTTTAGAGTTTAAGTGGCTTGTCCTAGAGCCAGGTGAGTAGGTAAATGGTCCTGAAAGAGCCTTTTATATCACGGATTTGCTGCTGTAAATATATTTGGTGACACAGTCATTCCATATCACCTATCTGTTTGCATGTCACTGAGTTACAGTGGCTTAAAGCTTAGGGTACACCACAGTACCAGAGCAGGGAAGAACCATGTTCCTTAGAGAGAGAGAATAGGGAAAGTGAACAAGGGAAACAAAGCTAACCATTTCGAAATTGATACATAAAGTTGGTTAGCTAAGAGTGGCAGTAGGAACTATTCCAACCCCCACCCCCTTTTTTCTCAAGCCCCTGGGAACATTTGTTGCCTGCAACGGCTGTGCTTTGTTTTACAAGGGTTAATCAGAGGACCTATTATTCAGCAAATTAAAGGCTTGGCTGCCTGAGAGTTCCTTTCAGCAAGGATTAGGGTCTGTAATGGTGCTTTGATGTAATAGATGGAGCTGCTCTGCTCCTTCATGTTAATGGGGGAACAGGAAGGACTCCCCAGGCTCTCTTTGGTGTCTTGACTCATTCCCTTGCCTAAAAAAAGACAAATATTTTATCTTATGAAAATTTAGTGCTTGAACAAGGCACTGGATTGATGTCCCTAGGGGATGAACTATTCATTTCTTTGTCTAAAATCACAGAGGCGCAGCACTAACTGGCTTCCTTGGGTGCCCACTTCCTCAGGAAGAACCACCTCTCCAAACAGCAACAGAAGCAGTCATTTGGGCCTTGTGGTTCACTGCCCTTGTGCTCAGAAGCTGGGCAGAGGGATAGCATGTGACAGGCAGGGTGGTGGTTTGTGTCCTCAGGAGCACAAACCAAGGCAGCTAATAGCTGTGCAAAATCCTGATTTGCATAAAACATTTAAAACTACTTATTATCTGACAATATTTTCTCCAGCCTTTTCAGTAGTGGTTAGGTTGTTACTAAAAACCTGGCTTAGTTTATTCTCCCCAATTTGATTTCATACCATCAATTATATTCATACAATTGGCAATCAACCAGAGAAGTGTTTAGTCAGTTTAAGCCTTTACCAAAAGAATACACACTAAGGGAAAAGCATTAAATGTGGACTAGACAGAATGTCAGCGAGGCTGTTGAAGCTCTAGGCCATTATTTTTCCTCTTAATCCCATCTTCCTCTCACCTCCACCTCCACTATGTACTATGGCCTGAGATTTTAGTTGCAACCATTATTGTCATTACTTAAGGGGCAAATTTGACTTGTCCTATTGTTTCTATGCCCACTTGTGTGATGCTCCTGTCCTCTGCCGAACTCTTCCAACTCTCGCCTGTGGGATTAAATCGCTCCCTCCTTTGAGTTATTTTTGATTCATGGACTAAACGTTTTCAGCAAACTTCTTTACATTCTTTGCAATGAGCAGCATCTGGTAGCTTGGCACCCTGTCTTTCCTTTTCGATGGATGCCAGCATCTGGGCACTACATTTAGCATGTTAGGAATCAGGGGGACCTGACTATAAAAATTCACCAAGTCGCTGGAAGATTTAGGCCTGGATTAAGATCAGAGAGTCCTGTGCCTTCTTGCATCAGCCACCAGGGAGAATGTGTGTTTACTAAATGATTCTTTGATAGAAGGCATCAGTTGGGATTGACGAGTGTTATAAAAAAAACAGCCCTGTGAAATTCATGGCCATATTTACTGCAGGGAAATAGTATTCATTACATTACATGGAATTATTTCTATGAAAACCCAGGAAAGCTATATATCTCTAGTCTCCTTACCACTCAACAACAACATCATCATCATCATCATCTCATCATAGTTCTAAGAAGCTGATCTGTTTTTATATCATGGATTTTAAGAAATATAGAACTGACTGCCTTTTCCCTTTCACATTGGCTGCTACAGAGCCCAGAGCCAAATTTGTGGCTACCTCTAACAAGAAAAATGTATTTCGTATTCTAATTGCTGTTTTTGTTTTCTAATTTCCCCTTTGCTTCATTTTTCCCTTCTGCTTTAAGTGTTTTTATCTTGCCTTATTGTACATACCTTTATTTATTTAAGCACATATTGTAAGGTGCCTTAGGTTATTCCTAGAACAAGATGAAATACTTATCAATTGTATACACTGATGGGGGGAAGGTAAAATGATGCAGTCCCTTTGGAAAACAGTCTCATACATAGTTCCTCAAAAGGTTAAACGTATAGTTACCACGTGACCTGGTAATTCCACTCCTAGGTGTATACTAACACCCAGGAGAAATGAAAACATATGTTCACGTGAATATTTGTGCACAAATGTTCACAGCAGCATTATTCGTAGTAACTTAAGCGTAGAAACAACCCAAATGCCCGTTAAATGAAGAATGGATAAAGAAAACGTGGAATAGCCATACAATAGAGCATCATTTACCAATAAAAAGGAATGAAGTATTGATACACGTTGCAATATAGATGAACTTTGAAAACATTATGCTAAGTGAATGAAGCCAGTCACAAAAGACCACATGCATTATGTGAAATGTCCAGATTAGGCAAATTCATAGACACAGAAAGTAGATTGGTAGTTGCCGGGAACTGAAGAGGTTGGGGGGAAATGAGAAGTGACTGATAATGGATGATACAGAGTTTCTTTTGGGCGTGATAAAATGTTCTAAAAATTGATTATGATAATGGTTGTATAACTATATGAATATACTAAAATTCTTTCAATTGTATACTTTAAATGGCTGAACTCTATGGTTTGTGAGTTATATCTCATCAAAGCCATTATAAAAGTCATTTGCAGTAATTAATCAACTATAAATTTTATGGAGTAGTTTTTGCTGGTTTTCTTATACTTTTAATTTTTACTTTGCATCAGACGTGTACACTGTAGTTAAACCCACTTGTTTTCAGCAGAATCTGCAGACTCGTTTGGGATTGTGAGTCTTGAAGAGTAAAGATGGCCTTCTACATAGGGTGAAAATCCCCTTTAAATGATCTAGTTCAGTAAATTTGATTCACTAGGCAAAGTGTCTGATTGTGGAACAGCAAGTTACAAGACTGTGGGCATAAATGATGTCATTTTATTTATACTCCTGCTCGTCTTTGCACAGCCTATCACCACTGTCTTGTTATCTTGTTCTACCTAGTAGTGAAAATAAATGAGCAAGGGTGGTCAGAGAAGTCAGGGAATAACTAAAAGATGTAGCATCACTGCAGAGAAGGAAAGAGAATATTTCAAGAAGGTAGGGCAGAAGATATGGAAGCAACCCAAGTGCTCGTCGGTAGGCGATTGGATAAAGAAGATGCAGTGCATATGAGTAGAATGGAATATTACTCGGCCATAAAAAAGAATGAATCTTACCATTTATGACAACATGAATGGACCTAGAGGGCATTATGCTAAGTGGAATAAGTCAGACAGAGAAAGACAAATACCATATAATCTCACTTATTTTGTTCTAAAGACAAAATAAGAACAAAATAAATGAACAAAGAAAACAGAAACAGACTCATAGATATAGAGAGCAAACTGATGGTTGCCAGAGGAAAAGGGGTTGGGGAGCTGGGTGAAAAAAGTGAAGGGATTAAGTAGTATACTTGATAGTTACAAAATAGCCATGGGGTGTAAAGTTCAAGATAGGGAATATAGTCAATAATGTTGTAGCAACTATATATAGTCCAGGTGGGTACTAGACTAACCAGGGGGATCACTGCATAAATTATATCAATGCCTAACCACTGTGCTGTACACCTGAAACTAATATAAAATAATATCGAATATCAACTGTAACTGAAAAAAGAATAATCAGGGGAAAAAAGAAGGTAGGGCAACTCAACAGTGACCATTAGTAAATAGAGAGGTAGGTTCGGTTCTCATTCATTAGTTCAGTAAAATGAGAACTAAAACGAGATTATTGAATTAGTAACTGAAAGGCTTTTGGTTTCCATTGAGAGAGATAGTTGGGTAGTAAGGGTAAAGGGGTAGATTGTTATGTTCACAAAGATTTAGCTATGGCTCCACCCATTAAAGGTAAGTTGGCCTAAGATTCCACTGGTGGTTCTTTCTTTTTTCCTTCTACATTCTTGACTTGTCTTCAAGTTCCACAGTTCCACCAACACCTTTCCCATTTCTTTAATTTAGACTGTATTTTTCCTGAATGGATCCTCTCCCTCCCTCAGATTTACTCTGTAACGTGGTACCATTTTTATTTTCTAAAGCAAAGAGCTAATTGTGTTATCTCCCTGCTCAGAAAAGGCCATTTCACTGTTGCTTAGACAGAAAACCCAAGCTCACTTCTATAGCCTTCTAGGTTCTGAAGGAGATGTTCCCAGCCAGGTTCTCACATTCATCTCTGTTACAATTGCATTATCATGTTCTACTCTGTTTCCCGTATGAGCCATCCTTTTACCCATGGGCCTCCATCCCCACTGTATTCTGCACTTGGAATGCTCCTCCCCTGCACTTCCTGTCAATATCCCTTTCCTCCTTTAAGACCCAAGTGTCTCTCTCATGTGAAACGCTGTTCCTCCAGCTAGAACTGTGTACTTCATCTGAGCTGCTCTAGTGCTCACAGTTTTCAACCTTGAGTTATTATTACTTCTATCCATATCTACTCTTCTACTTGTTTCTATGTTCCATGAACGGTAACGTCTCACTCCAAGCATTTTTGAAGTGCCATTCACAGTAAATACCTAGTGTTTGAATGAATCAATGGATTTAATCTTACCTGGTTCTCTAAATATTTCATATATGTAAGTTTTGTATTACCCCAGAAGATAAGTTTCTTATGGAGGCATATAACATCTTTTGTTTGTTTTGCACTCTCCTTCTCCCCACCCAGTCCTAGGATAGTCCTGAGCATGGAATGGTTGGTCATGCACTGTGGAACTGGTTGTTCATTTCTCATAGGAGATGGCTGGGCTCCGTTCATTGCTTCCCCTTGTAGGGAAAAAAAATGCATACAAATGAGAATTATGGATTTAATTCTGGGCAGCATGGCAAGTAGGATCAAGGGGAGGATTCGAATTCATATATCCCCCGGCACTTAAGTCTGGACTAAGAAGCAGACCATAACTGTTTGTCAAAATGGAAATTGATTTTTGACTCAAAGAAATTCGCTAGACATTCAAAAACAGGAGTGCCCAGAGGCTTGAGCTTGAAAATGGCAAAGTTCTTTGCTTTTGCTGAATTGTCAGACTCTGAAAGTCCCCCTTGTCCTAGAACTTTCAAAGCTCTGATCAGGACATCTACCAAACAGTAATTGTGTCCTCATCAGTGAGAATCACACTGAAGATAAGTGGTTAATTCATGGGCACAGTATTATTCAAGTCTAACTCAAGGAGCCATTGCACATTAACATTTCTTTGTATAGCACTCATCCTGCTTGGAATTGGGTATGCCATGGCTGCCTTCCTCCAATGATTGAATCCCCACCACCTAGTACAGTAGCTGGCTTGTGTAGCTGGCATTTATTGAGTGCTAACCCTGTACCAGGCTCTGTACATGGATCGTTCCACTTACTCCCCACAGTGATATTATTATCATTTTACAGATAAAGAAACTGAGACCCAGAAAACTGAATTATCTTGTATACCACTGCATATCTATAAAAAGTAGAGTTCGGTTTGACCCAACCCTGGCTTTTAACCTTTATATATTACTACCCCAATACTTTTTTTATGTGAATGAGTACCTGTGTCATGTTTGGGAGAATAATAGGCTTGGCATAACATTATTTAAATAAATCAATAGACTTTAAAATATTTAACATTAATAATAATTTAAATATAATATTATATTATATATTGTATATGTTATATGACTATATATTATATTAATAATTAACATGAAGATTAACATCTTTAAAGAATGGGCTTGCCAATAGCTAGATTATTTTGCCCTGACTCACCCACATTTTCCATAAGCATTTCTTCTGGGTTCAGCTATCACTTCCCTTTTTGATTGCTCCTTATCTTCCTGGGCTGCTACAAGAAAAAAAAATAAAAATTCCACCTGAAGTAAAGACTTCGAAAGGAAGCCAAGGCCTGCGTCAGGTTTGCTGAGTCTAGGGCTGACCAGTGGCCAACTTTAGCCCCTCACAGAGGCCCAAGAGGCTGCTGCAGTGGAAGCTCAGCAGCACCTGTCACAGCAGGGAACCCCCAGATCCTCGGGAAATGTCAGCATTGCAGCCTGAGAGATGGAGCCAGCACAGGCTGCCCATCTCCCAGGGACCATGCCCTCCACAACTCTGAACCAGAAGGTGGGACTGGAACACAGGTTAACAGTCTAATGAGTTAGTTCCTGGGGCTGTGCAATGAATTAATGGTTCATTTTCTTCCTGCACCCTGACTGAACCACGATGCTGAAGTTACCTGGAGAAATATCTGTTTAATTGCAATATGCTTTTCCCAACCATGGAAGAAAGAAACAAAACAAAGAGGAGGGAGAAGGAGGTGACTTGGGGTCACCGGTTACCATCCTTAAACCTGCCGTAATCCTAGGACAGAAAATTGGAATCTTCCTTGGCTACAGCATGTCCAGTGGAGAGCATGCTTATCTCTAGTCTCTGCAACTGCCATGTGACACTT
>NW_017731616.1:681482-717290 GCF_001890085.2 Hipposideros armiger
TGAAGAACAAAAGGACAGCAACTTGTCTGTTCCCCTTCCCCCAATTCCCCAGCACTGTTCCCATCCCCCCAATTCCCCAATAAAAATCTTTAAAAAAAATTAAAAAAATAAAGAATCACCAATGTTTCCCAAACCTTTTGGACCAGAATGCTAGTTTCATTTTTTCAGTGGAAGGTCTTACATATCTAGTGTTTTATACAACTCGCCTCACACTGGCTGGCCCCCGTTTCCCATACAGAGATCAACATTTTATGCATTCTCTTGTAAAAACTTATCAATCCCCAGCTGGGGGAAAATATTCGGAATCTGGAATTTGCCATTTCTGGATTAATAAGAAATCCTGAAATGAATAAGCATATAACTTCCTTAGTTTTCCATGTTTGTTCTTCAAATCAGGTTAGAGGATTTTTATCATGCTTCCAAAAAGAACATGGAAGCTATCATGAGTTCTTATAGACCTGGGCAGTGAATTCTATCTTAATCCACTGAATCCCTGCCTGGAAGGAGAATTAGACAAAAATGACAACCTGACAAAAATGACAGTATGAGTTTGGGACACCAAATTGCAAAGACTTAAGCAATAGAGTGTGCCCTGGTTAAACCTGGTAAAGAGACTAGAGTTGTTAGGTAATCAAAGGAGGCAGCTTGGGAAGTGGGGGTGCATGGTCTGGTGGCCTCCCGAATTCCTGGCTACACATCAGGCCTTCTTGCATTGCTGATCCAGCGTGCCAGCCTTGAAATTCCACCTCTTCTCCACCAATTGAGTTCAGTTTAGTTCCCAAACTTCCCCCAAACCTAGCTCAATTCTCACCTGCTTCACTAGTCTTCCCTGACTGGAGACATCCCCTCCCCGCCGTATTGTTCTGCATGTTGCATCTGTGCCATTTTTATCAACACATTGCAGAATAGGAAAGAGTCTACCATTGGAGGTAGGGAATTGGCCTTGACCTTAACTTCCTCACCTCATAAAATAGGAGTTAGAGTAGAAAATCTCCATCTTTTAGCTCCCAAACCCTATGCTTTGGGGTGATTATTTCTTATTCTAAATATATAAGCAATCGCTGGCTTCTGTTACTGCCTATGTTTCTCTTCCAATTCTCTTCCATCTTTCCAATTAGATTGTAGATCCTTGAGGAAAAGGGTCATGAGTTTTTGTGAATTAATTTATTTTAGCTAATTCTGGCTGTGTAATAAATGTTTGCTGAACCAATGAGATGATACAATTACAATGACCTGTCTCTAGTCATGCATGATTTTTAGCCATATCTGCTCCCAAGGTAGAACCGTCCTTTATTTTTCAGTAGAATAATAATTTCATTTCAGTCTGGCTGTTTGCTCCCCATGAGAAAAAAGTATGCAAGAAGGTTTTAGAATAAGGCTATACCCTCAAGGTCTTCGTGCCCTTCTAAAATCCTCCAGTGCAGTTAGTTGGATGTGTCACAATTCTGCTTAGCATTCTTCCCATATACACTCCGTTTTGGTTTTGCTGATCCAGTGGCATGGCATACAGCCTACTTTGGTCTTACTGAGAGACCTAACAAATCTTCCAGGGAGGTGAATGCCTATCATCTTCATTTTTGGGATCTTCAAGAGACAACAGATCCACATGTTAGTTTCTTCCTTGTCTGATTATCTCACTTCATTATTTAGTTCTCATTTCTCTTACCCCCTCTGTGATATAGAGAGAGATCCTATCCAAAATAGCAAACAATCTTGCACCCTTGTTGGTAACCTTGCTCTCCCACTGGATGTTAAATTTACGAACCAAGATATAGCACCTTGAATTGCATCCCCAGACTCCAGTAGAGGCATATTTTTCATAAGGCTGGAGTATGGGTTTTCTGGCCTCTCTCAAACCCTACCTAAGGAGATTTATTTATGAATACCAGAAGGACCTTGTTTTTAGGCCTCACCTAGAACACTGTCCTAAGGCACCTATCCTGGGAAGGAAGGTAGAGGCAGCTCCAACCCACTTTCCATTCACATGCTATGAGTTTTCTATTAATTATCACACCTCCCACCTTTAGTCTCAGCCCCCTGAGTTTACTCATTTGAAATATTGGCACTATTCAACCGGCAGTTGAGGGTTGCCCTTGTGCTCTTGTTCTTTGCTTGCTTTTTCAAGAGTGCCGACAGGCAGTCAGATGAAACTTCAACAGCTAATGCAGGAAGAAAGAAAAAAAAAAAAAGAGGGAAATATTAGGTGGAGAAACCTATTAAGAACTCTCTCCGTGTTTGGGACTATGCTAGGGTACAGGAGGTATGTATATTTGGTGATGAGAGACAGATGTGACATGACCTGCCCCAGAGCACTGGGCAGGCTTAGCTGTGAGACACAGAGTTTCCTGGACTTCAGTCTGACTCCCCATGAGGCTCTGAGGAGTGTGCAAAGTAACATGTCCATCTAGGAACTCTCGGAGGACTCAGGCTGTTATCATTTGAGCAGTTTTGTACATAATTCCTCAAGATAGAAGGATGGGGCCATTCACCTGTATTACTGACCTTATTACTCCCAAGAAGCTCCTGTTTTTCCAGGTGCTTAGGGAAACATTAGCAACTATTTTCCTTTCGTAGTCACATGTACATATACCGATGAATATACATGGAATCTAGGAAAGATCACTGGAGTAAAGACTTGAACATGGTATGTTTTAAGCGTGTGCACTGATTTTTTATTTTGGGTAGGAAAAATAATAGATTATACAAAAGGCCCCTGAACCTATTAAAGTCAAATGATTGATTTCTCCCCATGGCAAGGCAGAGATAGTATTTATAGTCGTGCAGGAAGCAGAATGGAGATAACCTAGGTTCTTTCAGCGTTTCTAGCCGAAAGCTCCAGTTCCAATAGATAGAAAAATCCCCTGAATCAATTCTAAAATGGAGTCACTGGGAAATTTACCGAAAACCTTTTCAGGACTAAAGGGTATGTGGGATGTGAAAGTGGTTTGACGTGTAAACCACGAAGGGTAAAGTCTCTTTTGGAAATCCACCAGTTGAAGATTGTTTGAGAAACTCTGCTTAAATGTTTTAAAAAGATGCTCAAGGTGAGGCTTAACTTTCTACAATTTGTCAGTGCCTTTCATTGTTTAAAATATGTTATGCTTTAGATATTGTCGGTATGCCACTGCTGGGAAAACTGGAAGCGTTTACTTCATCGAGTGAGTGGGCAGAATAACATCCAGTATTTATCGTAAGCCACCTCTGTGAGCTACAGACAGATAGCTTAAAAGGGTGTGTGTTGAAATTTCTTTCTCCTGTCAAGGACAGCTAATCAGAAGGGAACTGCGGTGGTAATTGGAGGAGTATTCATCAGATTCGATTCCAGGAGAAATTTCCTTGTGTCAGAAATTGTCTTTAATAACACAGAACATACAGCAAAATGTACTAAACCATTGTTTTCTTTGAAAAGGGCATTGAATCTGAAACAGAAAGTGGTTACAACAGTGCAGTTTTAATCAATTAACTGCAACCCAATTTCTATCATTTTGAATGGACTTTTTGTTCCCTGTTTGCATAATTCCATTCCAATTTATCTGAAGTATATCGTAGTCACTTCCTGTTCTGAGGCTTTTCTGGTTTTTCAGAAGACGTTAGAAATCAAGGAGTTGAACCTTCTGTGTGTAGGCAGGCTTCTTTATGATTAGTTTCTTTCCTTGCAAACTCCTAAATGTCTTTTCCCCATCACCAAATAGTGGACTTTTATATTACATTTAAGTGATATTATGTAATTTTATATGCTTCAAAAATGAGGTAGATAATCAGCTTTTCTCCATTGTAAACATTTCTGTTTGAATGAAAATTCTGCCTGACCAGTCTATTTTCTCAGTGTTTTGAGTACTTCAAATCAAATTGTGCTTTCAATAGGTACTTAAAACCAACCAAAATAGATTTCTGATGTTTTAACTAATTCAACGGGTAGAGAATTAATTTTTTTCTGTGTTCTGGTACCTATGAATAAAGAGCTATGTTAGGTTAGTGATTGGGGTTTATAAATGAGCTTTTTCTCCTTTCTCCCATCTTCATCGAGGAGCCAGGTGTCTAACGTTGTACTTTGGATTGTTTGTTGATTTTCGTGAACAGGTGTCTGATTAAGGATTTTGAAAAGCGGCCTTCCGTCACACAGCTCCTCGACCACCCATTTATTCAAGGAGCCCACGGAAAGGTTTTGTTTCTGCAAAAACAGCTGGCCAAGATCCTCCAAGACCAGAAGCATCTAAACCCTGTGGTTAAAACCAGGTATGGTACTCAGCATCTTCCAGCTTCCTTTCTCTGGTTAGTTATAAAAACAGCATGTCATGTGTTTTGCTTTGCCCAGCATTATGACTGGTAATTATCACGTCCCTGCATTTCTGAGAGTTTCATTTACATGATAGTAAGTACTTCATGCCCAGTGGATGACAGCATTAGAGCTTCAGAAATAAGCTGCCCATTTATGCTCTTAGGGTTAATTTCTCCTCCACTGTAGCTGAAATCTCACTCTGCCCTTGTGTTTACTGAAAATCAACACATATATACAACACATATATTTATATTTAATATAAATGTGGATTTAAAAAAAAACACCGTAAAGTAAATGTATGAGAGCATTCACAGCTGAGATTGTGTGAGAAATCTTTACTTGGCTGTTATAGAACAGAACAGAAACGTAGGCTGTAAAGTGATTTTGGAAAGATTACAAGTTAAATGCTGAAGACTTTTTCTTTAATGTGCTCTGAGGCTGTCTTCTTTAGTTAAAAAAATTCTCGGAGGCAATTTAGTATTTTAAAATGATTCTCCCCCCACCCCCAGTATTGTGTATGTTATCTAAAGCAACAGTGATTCTTCTCCGTCCTTTTTTATTTTACAGGGTAGATTTTAAAAAGTAAATGTTTATTTTCAAGAGCAATTGCTTAAAGCAGTATTCTATGGTGGTCTCAGAAATAGATCTTTGGTTTCTGGCCAGAGGGTGGCAGAATTTCTCTTTAAAAAAAATTAAATGCAAATAAAGCTGCTTCCCCAGCTCAGCAATTGTTTGGTTTTTATAAAACTGGCCACGATGCGGATAAACTCTAATTCATTATTATTAAAAGAACATTCAAAAGACTGGAAGTGAGGAAGATAAAATATCACAAGTCACGAGGTCTAGAAATATTCATGTATTCTGCAGAAAACTGTTTACAAATCAAAAAACATCAGAACTCTTTAAGCTGGAGGCATATTTTCAAGGTGACTATATCTTGCTGATTTTCCCACCACCACCAGGCTCTTTTGGATAGCTCAAAACAGATTTTTTTCCTACTCTTCCCCTTTTCCACTGCCATCTCCGTTTCTATGGCTTGCCTATGGGGTAGAGAGAGAAACACACAGAAATTCTTGTGACTTAGTGCCTTTTTGAAGCAGTAGAATTTGTGTTTAAGCTCAGGGGAACTGAAATCCCTTTTCTTCCCCTGCTTTTATTCCTATACATCAGCCATTGCCTCTCTACTGCCCACCTACACACACACACACACACACACACACACACACACACACATGCACACATGTGCGCACACACGCACACCACAGCACCACCACAAAAAATGAAAGATGAAATAAAATAAAATATAAACCAAGTAAAAGAACAAACTCAGCATTTAAATACCCTAAGTCAGCCAGGTGTCCGTCTCCTCCCTGCCTCTCTGTTCTGAAATTTGCCGCAGAATGATTTCTGAGACTTAGTTTGCAAAGTTCTTCTGCTCTTCACTTTCGCCTGACTTTGCCTATCTAGATGTATGGTCTCAATTTAAAGGCTTTTCTCCTTAGAAAATCAGCCTCCAGGCTCTCTCACCTCCTTTCTCTGATTTCTCTTTACCTTTGTTAACTCCTTTGATGGTGTCAGAAGCCTCATTTGGTGGCATGGCTTCTCACAGGGCCTTTGTAACCTTCAGTTTGTGTTTCTTTGAAAAGTCACTTAACAAAATGCAACCTCACACATAGGTATCAAAACTTTAAATAGCCGCTTTCTTAGGAGGTATGAAAATTAATTCTAAAGGGAACACAATTCATGTATTGACACCACTTGCTACCTATCATACATTAATACTTCCTTTTAGCAACTTGTCAAGGAGTTGGCTACATAGGTGTTTTTTAAACCTATCTGGAAACATTCTCAAGTATCGTTTGATGCTGGTAATTCAATATATGTAAAGTTGTGACTTTCCAAGTTAAGGTGGAAAAAAAAAACAAAGAAAAACTGATGTAAGTGCATAGATGAGTGAGGCAAACATATAACTTGCTTTTCTGGCCAATTATGGTCACACAGCAGGTTGTACAACTTGGTTGTTAAAACCACTGGCTCTGCCAGGTTTGAATTCCAGCTCAGCCACTTATGGACAAGTTATTAAAATTTTCTGTTTTGAAGTTTTGTCATCTATAAAATGGGGATAATTTTGAGGGTTGAGTTAATGCATAATATATATGTATATATCTATATATCTATATCTATATCTATATATCTATATATAGATATAGATATAGATATATACTTAGAACAGCATTGATAATAGAGTTAACCCTCAGTCAATGTTAGCAATAGTATTACAATAGTATACATGGTCTTTTTCATTCAAAATCTTTCATTTCTTTTGGCCTTAATCTGTGCAAATTCTGCCTCTTGGCCTTAATCTGTGCAAATTCATCTCTATTTGCTTACCAAACGACATCATGAAAATAAACAGTACTGAGGTACTAAATATTACAAATATGAAATTTTGTCTCTCATTTAAAATCTAATTTATTCATTTATTCATTCAAGAAACATTTATATATGTGTATGTGTCAGGCCCTCTGCTGAACCGGGGAACTACAAAGGCAAGTCAGATACAGTTCCTGATAAAAAGCTAATAGTCTAGTGTGTGAAACAGACAAGAATCAGATGAGAACAGCTCTGCATGAAAAGTACCTGAGTAGAAGGATGCCTGGGGTACCTCCAGAGCACCTGGGAAGGGAAGAGCCCTGGAACTGGTAAGAAGATGATCTCTGAACTGTCCGGAAGATAGTCGGGGAAGGGGGTTATTCCCGGTAGAAGGCAAGAATGAGCAGTGAGCAAACGGCAAAGACACAGAGGCTGAAGAGAGCTTAGGGGATCTGGTGAACAATTAGTTGGCATGGCTGGAGCTTGGCATGGGATGGCGTGGGGGTGGGGAAAACAAGGCAGGCAGAGACCAGGTCATGATGGGCTAAGGAGCTTGGATTTGTTCCTTAGGCACTCAGGAGCCACTGAAGGGATTCAAGCAAGAATCTATTCCAGGAAAGTTGCTCTGATTGCAGTATAGGGAATGGGATGGGGCTAGACAAGGCTGGAGCCAGGGAGCAGATTGTGGCAATTGTAAATAACAGAAGATATTAAGATAATGGTATTGTCAAGATTTAGTGGTGGATTGGATGAGAGAGATTAGGGAAAGAAAGAAGTGTCACGGGTGTACCCACGTTGGGCTGCCTCCCTGCTCTGGCTCAGACTACAGTCAAATAGAAACTGCAAGACATGAAGAGACAGAGGCCAGTAAAAAGGCTTTGCTTCCTCTTCACATCCTGTCAAATGTAATGTTATGTACCTCCAGATAATACACAAAGCTTCCAGCTTTCTGCCCAAAGTAGAGTTCTTCAATGGTCCAGACAGTTCGGGGCTCCCCACCGGAAGAGACTTGTTTAGTTTTAAGCTAATGCAGAGAAATGAGACCTGTAGCTTACAGGGAAAACTGTTACTGCTCTTCCAAAGGCAGGAAATGTTCTGTACACTTTAGTAATTTCCCTAGGGGAGAGAGAAGTTGATAGTTTGAGGAAGCTATAGGGAAGAAGTCAGGTTCTTAAAGGGCAGGGAAAACTTGGACAGGTGAAGGGAATTGTCTTACATAGAGGGAGACAGTGAAAAAAAAAGAGAGAGGAAATAATAGAGGAAGCAAGAGGGAGGAAGGGATCAAGGGCCTGAAGGGAAGATTGACTTTAGAAAGAACCTCTAAGTTGGGAAAGACAGAAAAGTTAGATGAAAACACTCAGAAAATTTGAGGAGTAGGGGATGGGTAGCAGGGGGCAGAGGAGGTACTACGATGAAACTCATTTTGAATGGCCTTTATCTTTCAAAAAAAACTAGGTAAGGTGGTCTCTGTTGGGAGTGGGCTCTAGACTCCAGGGAAGTGTTAAGTCTTTGAAACCACCACTATGAAGAAGAAGCTAAAGGGTTCATTAAAGATGGAAACGATGATTGCTCAATAGCACAGAAAACCCGGGTGGAGCTTAACTAAAGAGCATTCCCCTGGAGTGAAGTTGATCAGTAAGGTAAGGCATGTAGAGCATTCAGGAGAGCATTTGACACTAGATCTTCTCAAAAAGTGTGCCATCACCACTACCACCTTTTCCATTTATCAACTTTAGCAATTTTTATTCACAAGGAGTAGGGGTAGAGAAATCAGATACTGTGGTCTTCTTCAGGCTTAAGATTGGCTCAGATGGACATGATGGGTGGGCAAGGGGGCAAAGGAATCAAGGTGAGTAGGAAAGTGTCCTCAGGGTCTTTTGGAGGATGGAAGAACATGAAGCCAGAAGGGGCTTATTGATTTTGACACTGGGTCAGGGTCAGGAGGCTGGCAGTTACAATGAAGACAAAGAGCAGATTCAGTGATAGGTTGGTGAGAAAAGGGATTGTAGAACTGAGACCTTGGGAACTTCTGAGAAATAATTGGGAACTAGTTATAGCTGAACGTGTGGACAAACTTCAGTAGAATAAAAATAAACACTTTTAAAGAGTTCACAAGTAGAGTAACCCTGAGGTCAGAATGTGAGAAGAATTAAAGTGATTAGTGGGGGATGGGAAAACCAAAGACCAATATCAGGGGAAGGGGTACAGAGAAAGGAAAAATGCTGGTGAGATGATCTAAGAGGGTGATGTGAATTTTTCAGTAGGGAGAGATTGGTTAGGGAAAATAACAATGGAGAAAGGCAGAGGGGAGCAGAGAGAATGCTCCCTTGCACTGTCCCCTCACAGTGAGAGGATGGAAGGTGGAGCCAGGGCTAGAGAGCATGATGGGGAAGTGGGCCATTTCAGTTATGATGAGGAGATAAACGAGTATTCAAGAATAGGCTAGGACTCATCTGTTGTTCACAATAGCACAGAAGCTGCAATGTGCTTGAAGAAGGGCTTGGGCGGTGCGACCCCATCTCGCTTCTCCTGCGTGTAAGCATTCTAGCTCGTCTGAGTGGTGCAGCCTTTACGGAAAGCCAGGCTGTGATCCGGTTCCATTTCACATTATATATAGGAGGCATCTGTGGAGAAGCAGCATTGTACTATTTGAGATCTGATACCATTTTCTTTTCTTTTTTAAGATTTTATTGGGGAATTAGAGGAGGAGAACAGTGCTGGGGAATCGGGGGGAGGGGAACAAACAAGTTGCTGTCCTTTTGTTCTTCAGTCTAGTTGTTGAGGACGTTGCTTCACTGGCCCATGTTGGTATTATCATTGCTCTCTTCCCGGGTGAGGCAGATTGGTTGCCGGCCATTGGACAGCTGCTCACGGTGGCTCTTGGCAGCTGCCAGCCAGCCCCACTGCAGCCTACACCATTTCCAGTGACTCATGGCAGCCCAGCTCCAGGTCAAGCTGTTGTTCACATCTTAGCTGTAGAGGGCACAGTGTCACTGGCTCTCATGTGGGATCTGAACAGGGGCCCTGCTGCTGAGAGCTGGCAACCCAAGCCAACTCCTAACCAACGCGCCACTCAGCTGGCCCGATACTATTTTCTGATGCTCATTATAGTGTATGAGTGAATGCATTAGACTTTGTTTTTGCAGTAATTTATAATTTTACCATAGCATATACCATATTTCCCCATGTATAAGACACTCCCATGTATAAGATACACCTTAATTTTGGGGCCCGAAATTTGAAAAAACATGTATTCCATAAAGTTATTGAACTCAAGTTTTATTCATCATAAAATTCATACAACTCCTCATCACTTGCGGGAAATGCAAGCAAAAAATCTACAACCACTGTATAAGACGCACCCAGTTTTTAGACCCAAAATTTTTCGGAAAAGGGTGTGTCTTATACATGGGGAGATACGGTCTTTGATGCAGGTGTAGTAGAGAGGCTATGAATCCAAGGTCTACTCTTTCAAAGGAAATAAAACAGCCCTAAAATTTGGTGAACAATAGTTTGGGGCTTCATGTTTGCTTCACCTGTCAGAGATGCTTTTAAGCAATTTGGCCATTTCCTTTCTATCAGTTCCCATTTCCTTGACCTTGAAAAGGACTTTTTCCCCAAACCAGTTTTGCAAATCCCTGAATTCATCGATATCATCTGATATGTCTTGTCACCACTACAGTTCAGAGAATTAGACATGAAAACATGCTTTTTTTTTTATCACTTCACAAGTTAATGGGAGAAGAGCAAAAATACTGTCTGGAATGAGAGTAAAGGCAGGGAAGGTGACTCCCTCCTGCTCTCCAGCCTCCCATCATGTACTCAACTGCAAGCCGTGGTAAAATCACACGATCCAGCATGTCATTCCTGTATAGGTGACGTGGGGACTAGCTGAAACCGCAAGTGTTAAACCCTTAAATGTCAAGGGTCTGCTCTAAGTATTACTTCTTAGAAGAATTAAGTTGCTGATTGTTTTCTGCTCTGTTGAATGGATTTTGAGTCTACCCTTGTAATTTGCTTGAGGCTGGTTAAAACAATAACCTCAGCTTTTCTGATTTCTTTTTAACCTGCAACAGTGACCTTTAAAAACAGATTTCTTGCTGTTTAACTGCAAAGCTTTTCCCAGTAAGCCTTGCTCACTCACTTCCTCTTTTACCTGCAAACATCCATGCATGTGTGCACATGCGCGCATAGACACACACCATATTAATACACTGGTGGGTTAGTGAGCCCCTGTGTAAATGAATGACTTCATAATGATTACTTCATCAAGTGCTGAAGATACTTGACACATAGGTTAAATATCTTTCTGTCCTCCTAACAGACAAGAAATAAGTTCACACCCTATTGTGATTAGTATCTGCTATCTATATCTATATTTGTCTGTAACTGAGAAAACATTCATATGTAAATTTCTGCTGGTGTCATTGATTCTTGCTGCCTAGAGAAAGTAGGTATATCAAATACTGTCTAATAAGCTGGATGATAAGATGACAATTTAGTGGAATTCTGGCCAAAACCATGCTTAGATGAAAAAAACAGTGAGATACTATACTGATTTCCACCCAAATAATTCTTCTGTTTTTTTATTCTATATATTGTGATGTTTGTTTGATAGATATAAGCTTAAGTTCCAGGCCAAAATAGAGCTCATGTAGTTAAAGTTATCTAGATAGTTATTTTCATCTATATTTGACTCAGTAGAATTGTGTCACATCTATATGGTCTGCTATTGTTTTTGAACTCTAAGTCCATGATAATATTATTACAGTTAAATAAAAAGTTTCATCAACTCTGTTATCAAGGGGTATGCTGAAATGGAAATAATGATTTGGAAGAAATATTCAACATCACTGACTTTGTTGTGCTAATAGTACTCTATTCCCAATTTTGAATAACATTTTCCTTACTATATGGAATCACCACTAATCTATATAACTTGTCAACTTGTCCCTGAGCTCTGTCCATGGCCACAGAAGCCTTTGTCTTGGAGTCTTGAGGACTGCTACCTTTAAGCCTGGACACTCTCCCTTACTCCTTCTCTACCTTTTTTTTTCTCACCCCCCCACCCCACACCCCCCAACAGATTTTACTTCCTTTTGTATCTGGAATCTGTATTAGTCATTCTTAACTCCTTCCAGTTCCACTCTTAGATGGAGAAGAGGGCTCTGATCCTGTGTGGAGGAACAGAGGTAGCAGAATCTAGTACTTTGTTTTTTATCATAGCTGGGGGTAAAGGAGGGAATGTATTCTGCCACACCTACACGAAGGTCGTGCAGCCCTGTTTTGACCTACCTACATGGAAGTCACTGCTTCCACAAGCATAGTTGACAGACAAGAAGAGGTTAAGGGATTAAGGAGTCACTTTTGGACAAAATATATGATAAACAAAAAACTTTCATGGTCGAAAGCTTTTGTGAAACAAAAGGGTTTATCACTAGCCAGAAAAAGGACCAGGTCCTGGGGCATGCAGCGTAAACCACCATCAGCAGGACTAGATGGAGAAGGCAACATGTCCGCCATCCTGGAGTTGACGAGGTCTTTTATGCATGAGTTTGGGGAAGAAATATATAAGTTGTTTTAAAAGGATTTATATTGGCTATAGATGAAGGGGGTGGGAGAAGGTGAAGCAGGGCTACTTCTGAGATAGGTGCATAGTCTGTAAGGAAGGAGAGTTTGCTTTTTAGGATTGGTTGTGGGCAGCAGTCCAGAAAGTTCATGCAAGATAAGCAGGATGCAGTGGCGCTTGGTGTATTCTCTCTAGATAATTGTGGAAATAGCCACCTGGAGGTTAATTCGAAGTTTCAACATACATTCAGGAACGTTATCAGTTTTAGTTGGTT
The DNA here is from genome assembly GCF_001890085.2 of Hipposideros armiger. Classification (NCBI taxonomy): domain Eukaryota; kingdom Metazoa; phylum Chordata; class Mammalia; order Chiroptera; family Hipposideridae; genus Hipposideros; species Hipposideros armiger. The sequence continues at coordinate 693,978 of NW_017731616.1, forward strand.
TTACCCTGCGGTTCTTAACTTATTAATGTCTTTTGTCTCTTCCTTCTACCCTCCGGCCTGCTGAAATTTAATTAAGGCATCTCAGAGTTTTCTCCTTGTCATACATAATATTCGTCAGTATCATGCATAGGACCAACAGCTCAAGCCAAGAAGTCTGCATGCCCATTGATGAGATATTAAGGAGCACTTACACAGAAATGGTTTTAGCCATAATGCAGGTATAGAGATTAGTGAAGGCCGCAGCACTTCAGGAATTTGTTCCATGAAAACAGTTACCCCAGTGTCTAAACCAGTTTGGTGACCTCTACAGTTCCTTTCCCACTCATGGGGTGGGCTTAAGACATTTCAAAATGTCCCTCTCAGTCTCTACCTCATCTGTGCTCACTGTTGTCTTTTGGGGAACTCCCAGCTTCTGCCCCTGACTCTGTGTCACCTACTATTTGGCTCCAGTTGTTTCTCTCCACTCATTTCCTTGGACTTGATGTTTGAGCCTTGCCCTCATTCCTGCTGTACCTGAGCCAGGGACTCAGATGCTGGATGCTCCTTTTCCTGATCCCTGAGGCCTAAGGTCAATCCTACACACCACCATCCCCCCCCACCACACCAGCCCCAAGCTCCAGGAACCAGCCCAAACCAAGCTTTGAGTTTCTTCCTCTCTAAGCTTTAACCCCCACCCAAACTCCATTTGTCTGGGAAGCCGGGCTTGGCAAACAACATACTTAGAGTCTCATAAAAACAAATAGGAAATCTAGCAAAAAGCAATATGGACTTTTGCTAGAATTTGAAAATGTTTTGAGTCATTAAAACTATAATACCTTACCCTATACTCTTGATTTAATAGAATGCCTCTTGCTGTTTATCCATTCATCTTTCTCTCCATTCCTCTAAACTTTGGAATATTCAGTCAAGTACCTTTTGTCAGAAATCTGTAGTTTTCACATTAAACAAGGACTTCAACAATAATTGATAATAGATGCTATTCTCAAGTAAGGCACTAGATGGAGCATGTAAATTTAAAGGAAATTTAAGTTGGTAGTAGCTAGTGACAACAAACCATGTAACTCAAGAAAACTGTAAAAATTTTAAACCAAATTTGTTTTGATTAATTTAAACTAAAATAGACAAGTATTAAACAACATAACACTTTTTATAAGTATATGTAGTCTAGGATAATGTAAATAAAAGCATAAAAATTGGAATAAATAATTTTTTTCTCTTTGATAGACCCTCCAAATCCCATAGCCAAAATGGGAAAATGAAGCAGGCAGCAGTTTCAGAAAAATATCCGTTGGGGAAGGCAGAGATAGGGCTAGCAGATAATTTTTTTCACTGGCTGAGAAAAATGAAGTGGTGTTTATCAGAGTGGAAATATCTTGCATCTACATTAACTTGTATATTACCACCTTCAATTTTGGGAGCAAATACTTCCAAGGAATTTGATTGCTGGGGAGGAGGTCATACACTGCTAATAACAGCAGGTAAAACCTTTTAAAAGTTGCTTGTTGTTTATAAAATATTATTGGGGATTTTTGTGAGAATCAAGCTCCGATGTGCAGGCAGCATCTGCATGACTCCTGGAGGCTAAATCTGTGAGGTAGACAGATTGGCATACAGGCAATCTGCAGCAGGGCTCAGAAGATAACCATGTCGACCCTGGTGATATTGTTTTGTACATGTTCATACCGAAAGCCACAACTTTCGGCTAGAGTTTATTCATTTGTGATATTGCAAACGAGGTTTCGTCAGGGCTTCCAGTTTTAGTTGGCTGTAAAAATGTCATCCAGCATGAAGCATCACATCCCTGTGTGCAGTTCAGGCTGCCTTTAAGTCCAAGTCAGGAGTCACTGGGGAAAAAATAAAATAAAATAAAAATAAATCCCTGGGAAACTCACCATTAATTCGGTGGTATCTTGAATTCTGGTTTTGAATTCTGATTACCCCAATCTGCCTGTTACCATTTATTCTCAGATTCCCATGCATTCTGTCCCAGGTACTTAGTGAGGAGGCAGGGAAGAGACTGCTTATTCCATCCTGACTGGAACCAGAGCTGTGGATGATTTTTTAAAATATTATTTTTGTTGAGGAACAGTGTGTTTTTCCAGGACCCATCAGCTCCAAGTTAAGTCGTTGTCTTCAATCTAGTTGTGGAGGGCACAGCTCCTTGGCCCATGTGGGGATTGAACCAGCAACCTTGGTGCTATGAGCCTGCTGTCTAACCACCGAAGCTAACCGGCTGCCCCGTGGATGATTTTTTTAATTCCCGATTTCTTTGTCAAAAGATGTGTGAAATAAACTCTAACATGGCTTATTTCATACAGTTGCAAGATATAAGTTTAGGAAGGAGATAAACTAGCTGAATTTAATATGAAAATTCAATGATTTATTAAAAATGTGTTGCATTATTTTGCTTTATGATAAACATCAGGAGAAAAATGCTTAGGTTTTATGTGAAGAGGATTTGGCCATATATATATATATATATATATGCATCTCCTGCTGTTTTATTTAGCAAAGTGGTTAGGTAGACGCAGGCAGCAGCTCTGAATTTTAGTAAAAATCTGTATTTCAAACCAATCTGATTTCTCTTTAGCCTTGCTAATATGTTAGAACACAGTTGAATAAGCCAATCTGTTTAATAAAAAAATGCTTATGTTATAAATTTGATTTTATTAAGCAAAATTAAACTTCATCTACTTTGGACCATTAAATGAATTTAATAGCAAAACTGATTCTAGCACTGCAGATGACTAATACCATGCTTCAAATACCCCTTGTTCAAATCTCTCAGTGATGAGAATTGAGAAATAGCATTTAATGTAATAGGCATTAAGAAAAAATTCAATGTTTTCATTGCCCATTTCCCTGGTGTTATAAACTCAAGACTCAATATACAGAGCTATTGAGTATGATTCTTTCTTTTTACCTACTTTTGTGAAACGTGTGTAGCAAGGGATAGAGTGAACATCAGGATGCCATGACTCCTACCTGACACAGCAAAATGTTTAGTAAAGCCAGCTTCTGTCTGGGACCTGGCAAGGTAGATCTGTATATTTTAAAACTATGATGATGATGGGTCTATAAGGTGTTAGGGGAGACCCATGCAATGATACTTCTCTGCTGATGAATTTATATTACCTGGGGGGACATTTCACATGTGATTTTGTTTAGTTAATGTCATTCTGAGTATATGGAGTTGTGCAAATGGTTGATTCTAAATTTTGACAAGGACATAAAAATAGTACTTGATACATTTTTTCAACCCTTTTGCGTTTTTATGTCTATGACTAGACTTGCTCTCACAGCCACCTGTGAGATAGAGCAGTGATGAGCGATTCTATTTATAGATGCAGGAAATTGACATGCTGTTAAGGGATTTGTTGAGTGGCCCACATCACATTACTCACAACCCTTAAATTAGGACCCAGAGCTCTTAACTTCTAGGCCAGTGCTTTTCCTACACCACAATGAATAGTGATAAGTTTATGAAGGGAGTTGTGGGAAGGCTTACTTTGACCTTGGATTAATTTTATATTTAAAAAGACTATATTTTAGTATGCCAAAGGGGACTGGTATTGATTGCCAGTCAAGTATTTTAAATGCCTAGTGAACAACACTCCTCAAGAAAAAACCTCACATATATACACAAGGGGATGCACATGAAGATATTGCTTTGTTTCTAATAGCAGAAAAATGGAATCAGCTTAAATGTTGATCAACATAAGGATGGGTAAATAAACTAGCACATATTTATTTATATGATGTAATATTACCCAGTAATTAAAGTGAGTGACTAAAATGCTTGAAATACTGGCATATATATATATATATATATATATATATATATATATATTCATGGGTACATACATGTATATGATCACTATTTAAAAATAGACTGAAAAGATACCCACCAAATAGTGCTTTCTCAGGAAAGGGAAGTGGGGTACAAATAAGATAAAATGTAAGCATTTATTGATTTATTCATATTTGATGTATTATTCTCTGCAGTTTTCTGTAGTTTTAAAAATTTCTCAGTAAGTTGGGGGTGGTACTGGTGGATAGCATGAGGAGACTTCAAGGTAAGTACTCAGTGAGAACTATATGCCTGACACTGAACAGAATGTGTGGAAGGGCTGTGATTGGCATTTAAGAAAAGCATAAGCATGTAGAAGCATTAGATGCACCCATTTGGTAATGCTTCTGAATGTGGTAGAAAAAAAGGCTTGAGCCCTGAAGCTCACCATATCTCTGGGAGCCCTGCAGTGACAGAGAGCTTAGGGACCTGAACTGGACTTGATCTACCTGTCCATTTTTCTGAAGTCCCTGAACATGTCATGTGATAAGACTACATGAGTCATTCTCATTGCCTACTTTTGCTACATTATTTACTGTCTTAGTGCTAATGTTCTCTGGATAAAATTCTAGACGTGAAAGGATGCATACCAGAAGACCCTATCATGTGGAGGATGCTGAAAAATACTGCCTTGAGGATGATTTGGTCAATCTAGAGGTTCTGGATGAGGTACTAAATTTTTAGTAGACAATTCTCACTGATGACATTTGTTTCATGTGAATGGTCTGACCTTTCTGTTGTAGACCATATTCTCCTAAATCGCTTGAAAATTTGTCTGTATAGCCTTGGTGAAGCTCAGAGAGCATTTGGTTGCTGTGACATCCTGTGTTATGTTCTTTTATATTCCCCAAAATGTCCTAAATGATGAAGAGAAAAGGATTTAGGTTTTTCCAATAAAGTCCTTTACATTATAGACCTAAATGTATTGTATCAGGTGAAAATGATTTCCTGTTTAAAGAAAAGTGCAACTTAACCCTTAAATTAAGGTAGTTGTTTGTTCTTCATAAAGAGGAGCTTCATTTAGGGAAATAGTGAAGTAAATATAGCTTGAATTCTAAATTTGAAAACTGTGATAATCCCCATTTAAAATATGCATGTTTAATAGAGCTGTTAATTGCACTGGCCCTGCTTCTCGTGATTCTAACTCTGGGGACCCTTAAATGAAATGCATGAATCACTAAAGTGTAATATAAAAGTGTCCAGCTCTATATTCTCACCACATAAATTTTAAGTGCAACGATTTGAGAAATGAAGTTGCTATTTTTATCTGTATTTTATCAACAGGAATGACCTACTAAATCAAATTCTAATAGAACATTTTCATTGGTTGAGATAAGTTTTTCATAATAACAGATAAAACCTGTGCTGGATATTCAGTGTCTTTTAGCAAGTCCCAAGTAGGCCTAATTCTTTCAGCACATTCCTATTTTTTTCTTCTTTCAAGGCAAATACCTGCATTTAAGAGCATTAAGGTCCCTATATGATTTAAATTGACCACTTGTATCTTTTAGAGGAAAATATTCTTGTAAGAATAAGTTTGTTTGTTTTTAGACTCTCTCCCTTGGTTGAAAATAATGTTTACTCTCAATGCCATTTATCCTATTCTTAGGATACAATTATTCATCAGTTGCAGAAGCGTTACGTCGACTTGCTGATTTACACATATGTTGGAGACATCTTAATTGCCTTGAACCCTTTCCAGAATCTAAGCATATACTCTCCACAGGTAAGGTGCTTCAAGAGCATGTCGCTTCTTAATAGGAAATTAAAAATCACAAGGGGAAATGAAAAGAAGGAAAACGTGAAAATAAAAGTATGCCACCTGAGGGTTATAGACCCAAAACGGCAGGTAATAATGCAACACAGATGGAATTCTTACATTTTGGGGGATCATTTTTTTAAAGCAAGATGTAACAAAGACAGCTAATATTCATTGAGTGCTTACTACATGCCAGGCACTGGGTTACCTTGTTTACTTCTCACAACCCTGTAACACAAGTGCTATTTATTATTAAGCCTATTTGGCACACAAGACGACTTAACATAGTGAAGTTCACCCCCTTGCATGAGTTCATGAAGCTAGTAAGTGAAGAACTGGGATTTGAACTCAGGGCTGTAGACCCTAGAGCCTGTGCTCTACGGCCTTCCTGATGTGACAATTCTCCTAAGTGACGAAGCCTTGGCTTCATGGGCAACAGCTTTGAGTTCCAGTGGAGGATTTAGAAGGGCCCTTTAAATTAATTATTTTTTTCCTTCAGTTTTCCAGACTTTATCATGGGGTAAAACGTGCCTCAAATCCCCCCCACATATTTGCATCAGCAGATGCTGCTTACCAATGCATGGTTACCTTTAGCAAAGACCAGGTAAGAACTCACCTTCCTTTCCTACCAAGTCACACAGTAGGATGAATTCTGTCTTCCTCTGCAGCTCTTAAGCCTTCCTGAAAACCTTCCCTTCTGGTTGCTGGTGCTAACTCAAAGAAATAGGAAATGAAATAGTAGTTCAGTGGAACAGGAACAGCGATAAAGCCAGAGTAGCAGGAGAATGCAAAAGCCCTTTTCAAGAAATGTGAAACTTTCCCATCAAGAGCACTCATTTTCCCTGATAAAATGTAATAAGGATATTTCTAATATGAATATGAGAAATAGAGCTAACACAAATCTGGTTACATGGCAATGATTGTAATAAAAACAGTATGTAGAATTACAGATTAAATTCCTTCCTATTAAGGTCTCAACATTTTCATGGTCCAGCCCTTTTTCTATGAAATACTGCTCATAGGTTGACAGTGGTCATGCACCACATGTTTAGCTGCTGAGAAATCGTGATAGATTGGGTAAAGACTAAAAAAATCTTATACTCAATGCTAGTTAAACACAAAGCTAACCCATTATGTTTTAACTTTCTGGACCCCCAACTCACAGTGGTGGTATATCCAACATTTGACTCTTCCTTTACTTTCAATATGTATGTTTTCCTTTGTGTCTTTATTCTGTTTGAAATGGAAATAGCGTGACTTGGTGAGGAAATTTTATGAGAGAATTATTATGTGTATATTTCCTGAGATCTGTGAAGCCCCTGCTTTGGGTTTGTTCAGGAATAGTTGAAATTATAACAGTGCAAGTTACAAAATGATGCACGTGGATTCACTATAGGTTAGACACTTGGCTTCTCTAAATTCTTACCTTTCCCAGAGGCTTGTGAACTAGCCATAGATCTCATAGAGAACAAGTAAATGGAGAGAGATATATGTGTTTCTCAAGTTAAGAAGATGCCCTACCATGTTGTCATTTTTCTGACACCATTTCTGACAACAAATATTCTGTCTTTTCCAACACCAACCAATTTCCCAATTCTTCATCACCAACTGGATGTCCAGCAATTCAATCTCATTCAATTCTGACACTATCGGGAGTGAACACAGACCTCACAGGGTCAGGGCTCAGTCCCACAAGACTGTCCCCACTTCAGATGTCAGCTGCAAATGGGATGCCCTAGTTACCCTCACTTCTGCCTGGCTGACTACAAATTCAGGGATTCCCACAACCCCCTTCAGGTTTGATAATTCACTAGAACGACTCACAAAACTCAGGAAAACTCTTTACTTATATTTACTGGTTTGTTATAAAGGATACAGTTCAGGAACAGCCAAATGGAAGAGATGCAGAGGGCAAGATACAGGGAGGAGGGGTGGTACAAAACTTCCATGCCTCCCCTGGGCATGGCCCTCTCCCTGCACCTCAGCGTGTTCATACCAGAAGCTCTCTGAATCTTGTTGTTTAAGAGTTTGCATGACTCAATCAGTCTCTAGCTCCTCTGTCTCCCCAGAAGTTGGGATGGTGGGGCTGAAAGTTCCCTCTAATCATGTGTTTGGTCTTTCTGGTGACCAGCCTCCATCCTGAAACTATCTTGGTCCCCCCCCTTGAACCACTTGGTCAGCAGTTAAGTTTGGTTGAAAGGGACTTGTTTGTGAATAACAAAAGATGTTCCTGTTACTCCAATCATTTAAGAAATTCCAAGGGTTTTTAGAAGTTCTGTGCCAGGAACCCAAGACAATGACCAAATATGCTTGTTTTTATTACACTGTAATCACCAGTCTCCTTTATACATAAGAGCTCCTAGAAACGAATGATAAAAAGATCAACAACACACACACACACACACACACACACACACACACACAAATAGGCAAAGGATATGGACTCGCACACAAAAAAAGAAAACATGGCCATAAACATATGAAAAGATGCCTAGCCTCACTCATAATTTAAAAAAATGCAAACTACAACTACATCGAGGTATCAGTTTTTGCCTATCAGATTGGCAAAAATTCAACATACTCTATTCGGTGTAGGAGAACAGACACTTTCATGTGTTGCTACAGTCCTTAGGAAAGCAGTTTGGTACTGTCTACCAAATATACAAATGTTTTTACCTTTTGATGCAACAACCCCATTTCTAGGAATTTATTCAACAAACGAAATTACACATAAATACAGTGAATGACCTATATATAGAGTTATTCATTGTAACAGTGTTTGTAATAACAAAAGGTAAAAAAACTCACGTGTCCATCCATATGGGACTGGTTACACAGATTATGGTACATCTATGCAGTGGAACAACAGGCAACTATGAAAAGGCTGAAGAAGCGCTTGATGTACTAAAAAGGAAAAATTCCTAAGATATGTTGCTGAGCGAAAAATGAGGGTGTACAGTGGTGGATGTTATATGAAAATCATAGCTGAACACACAGGGTGTTTACTGTGCTACGAATTCTTCACTGACACTGCATTTTCTGTGTCAGTGCATTGTCATCAGCGGAGAAAGTGGCTCTGGGAAGACAGAAAGCGCCCACCTGATTGTTCAGCATTTGACTTTCTTGGGAAAGGTATGGACTCCTGCTTTATGTATTGTGGCTAGAAGTTTCTGCAGAGTAGTTGCAGATTTTACAGATGATGGAAATACTGGGGGTTTTTGGGGGGTTACATAAAAAATTCCATTTTTATTTTTATTTATGCTTGCCTCCGGACAGCTAGGCCTCTTGTCAGCCTGCCATCTTTCTTTCATGTAGTGAGGAAAATAACGCCAGCACGAATATACTAGATTATTGATAATTAAAATTTTTTATGTTTTTAGTGTAATAGAAACATTTAGCCATTAAGTAGTAAAAATGGCTAAACATTTGGAACAGCATCACAGAGAGCCACTAAGGTGATACAAGAATTGGAAAATAGAAATCTTTGAGCAAAAGTTGAGAGAAATGAAAATGTTCAGCTTGGCGAAATGGACATTGAAGGAATGATTTTTAAAATGGTCTACCAGTTACTTGTACTCAGAATCAGTGTATTATGAAACTAAGAAAGAATTTAAGAAATATTTATTACAGATGAGGCTTATGAATATTATAATGGATGATGAAAAAGAATTATGGGATCTCTCTATTTAAAATTTTTTCTAAGCGGTTTTGGCATTTTATCTGTCAAGGATTCTAAGTGAAGTGTGGGTGGACATAAAAACTGATGACCTAATCTGGCCTCCTCTGAGCCTGTGCAGTGGGGAGTTGCTCATCTGAGACAACAATGCCAGCGGTTAATGCTAATTTCCCCAAATGGAGTTCTTCCCAAAAGGATAATGTGAATTCTGTGGGCAGGGAGGGGTGCCTGGCAAATTTGCTAGATTAATGTTTCTGGAGTCTCCTCGTAACTGTTCTGTGTTCGGCACAGGCCAATAATCAGACCTTGAGAGAGAAGATTCTGCAGGTCAACTCCCTGGTGGAGGGCTTTGGAAATGCATGCACTGCCATCAATGACAACTCCAGCCGTTTTGGAAAGTACCTGGAAATGATGTTTACACCAACCGGAGCTGTGATGGGGGCAAGAATCTCGGAATACCTCCTTGAAAAGTCCAGAGTTATAAAACAGGCAGTGTAGGTACACTACTTTATCATTCCGGTTTTGCTCTGCAATGTAGACCAGGAGGCTTTGGGAGTTTTAATTGCTCCATTTTCGCTTGTTTTTAGTATCCTGATAACTAGGATGGTTCCCTCTACCTCTACCTCCCCATTTCCCCAGGAACAAGGAATTATTTAAGCAAAGGATAAGTTGTGGTTTCTAATCGAAAAGATGTTTACAAGCAGAGAAAAAAGAGCTGGGGTGGGAGTACTTTGGAATATGTATGCTCGTTTCTCCTGAGTTGGTTATTATACCAGGTAGAAGTTAACAACATTGCAGATACTTAAAAACAAAATCATTAAGTCCTTTAAAATTGAACTTGTCTTTAAAAGAAACACTGAGAATAATCTACATGTTAATTTTTTTCCTCCTGGACTAGAGAGAGGAAAAAAATATTTTGTTTTAAGAACAGTATAGCAATAGTGATCAATAGCATGGAGTGCTCTGGGTTCAAGTGTTGGCTCTGACCTTTATTGTATGACCTTGGGTATGTCACTTAACCTCTCTGTGCCTCATCTGTGAAATGGAGATGCTAGAGCCTACCTCATGGGTTTGCTGTGAGCATTAATGAGCTTGTTTATATAAAATTCCTTTAAAAAGTGCCTTGTATGGTACATGTTATCAGAGAGTTAGCCACTCTTCCTATTATTATTACTATTGAAGAACACCAGACTTCTTCAGGAACATAGCTCCATTCATGTATTATTCAGCAATTATGCTGAATATCTTGCTGTATGCCAGTGCTGTGTTCCCTTCTGAGGTTGCAAGAGTAAACAGAATTGACAAGGTCTCAGTATTCATGGAGCTTAGAGTGGATGGGGACTCGGGGAGGACTGGGGGAAGATCACAGACATTAAACAAACAAACAAATAAGCTTAAATGCAGAACAGTTATGATAAGTATCAGACAGTAATATAAGGTGCTGTGAAGGTAAAACAGAAGAAGGAAGGGCGCATAACCTAATCCAGGAAGAAAGGGGCTCCCTGTGCATGTGATATTTAATCAGAGACCTGAGGATCACTGGGAGTTAGCCCACAAGGAGGGGAAGGAGTGTGGGGGTAAAGGGAGAGGGGCAAAGATAAGACTAAGAATAGATCATGCAGGGCTCTGGAACCGCATTCTAAAGGCTGTTATTCTTCTGAACGTTACTCTAAAGGCAATAGGCAGCCATTTAACGTTTTCAAAAAGGGAAGTCACAAACCCCAACCTGGCATTTGGAAATGATCGTTCTGGCTTCAGTGGGGTAAGTGGATTGGAGGAGATGTGTTGTGTTGAGACTGCTGGGTTGCTGTTGCCAAATCCATGTAAGATATTGTTGACCAAGACTGAGGAGGTAGCAGTGGAGATGGAGATGGAGAGGAGTGAATGAATCTGAGCGATATTGTGCAAGTAGGGTCCACAGACCTTGTTCTGGGTGAAGAACCCAAGCATCGTCTGTCATACACTTGCAGTTTTCTCACAAAATAGAGACTGACATGAAGAAAATTAAGCAAATGAACAAAAGGATAGAGCTGGCTCCAGTTCAAAACACTTCAAAGAATTGTAATTGCTTCATCAACAAAATCCATATTATAGCCTAACTAGTCCTGCTGTGGGCTGACCCTGCCTACCTGCCCACCCCATTCTCACTAGCATTTGTTCGCTTCTTTGTGGGTATTACATTCAGAGCCTTTGTATATATGCTGCTCCCTCTCTTTAGAATGCTGCTTCCCTTTTCTCTGTGGTTCCTCCCATGCCCCTTTTCATGCTTCAAATTTTGATGCAAGCCTTATTTCCTTGGAGAGTTCTTCCCCTGACTTGACACAAGTAGCCCTTATCCCCCAACATTGTTCTTCATCTCAACCCCTTGTTTGTTTCTTTCAAAGTCCTCATCACAAGAATCCTTGCTGATTCATCTAACTCCATCATTAGAAGGGAAGCTCCCAGGGGTCATGGATCCTCTGAGTCCTGTATCCCTTGCCCCTGGTGCAGCGCCTGCCATGGTTGGCACTCAATACATTTGTAAGTTGAGTGAACCAATGAGTGTGAAATGGCAAGTAGAGGCACCTAGACTACAGGGCAGAAATAAGAATGTGCCAGAAGAGCTTTGACAGGATAAACAACCAAAGGAAGACTAGGATATCCAGGAGAGGCTGAAGAAAAGAGTGCGGCCCATGTCACAAATAGGGTCATGGAGTAGAAGGAAGAAGATTTCTTTCCATAGAGCTAAGTTGGCCAAGGTGAGGACTTGCCAAAATTCTGGGGCATCAACAGAAGAGACTGTTCCCCTCTATAGGAACGAAAGAAATCTAGAGCAGGACTTTTCAAACTGTTTGCTGTCAAACTAGTTTTTTAAAAACATTTAGTTCATGGGGTGGCCAGTTAGCTCAGGTGGTTAGAGCGCAGTGCTCATAACACCAAGGTTGCCAGTTTGATCCCCGCATGGGCCACTGAGCTGCGCCCTCCACAGCTAGATTGAAGACAACTACTTGACTTGGAGCTGATGGGTCCTGGGAAAGCACACTGTTCCCCAATTTTAAAAAAAACAAAACAAAGCAAAAACGAAAACCATTTAGTTCACCAATACCTTCATAAAACATAATTCAAATGAATTATCAGAGAATTTATCTTACTCTTAAATGTCATGGCAATGTCACTTGCTATAAAATGTCTAGACATGTACTTTTTAGTTTCTTATCTTGTCATAAGCTGACAGCAGTCCATAGACCACACTTAGAGGTAGCACCTAGCTGAAAGGACCCTGACCAGGGTGGCCTAAAAGAAGGTGGACAGCAGGAGACAAGTGGGATTGATGTGTGCCATTTTAAAAGAATACAAGTTTGAGACAGTGGAGACCTCAGTTTGGGAAAAATTCGGCTCCCAATTTGCTGTTGGGACTGGTGAGCCACTTCCTGTCTGGGGCTCCAGTAAAGGAGGGAGTTTTGCTGATCTCTCTAAGCTGGGCGTATATTACTTTCTCTGAAACAACATGGGCTCTGAACAGAACGCATATGGCACAGATACATAGTCATTTGGGCTGAAATAGAAAGATCTCTAAAGTGTGTAACCTGAGCTGTTACCTATACATGTTCCATCCTCTAAAACCCCTTTTGTGTATAGTAAACATAAGCGCATTTAATAATGTGACATTGTGACAATTACTATGAATCCTACCACTATTGCTATTCTGTAATTAGGATGTAGCATATTTAATTGCCTGAAAATACAACTTTGCTACAGAATGATATATTGCACAGATAGGAAATGGTGTAAATTACTTGGAGTGTGGAAGCCCAGAATATGTTTTTAATAACTTGCTCCCTCTCCATTTTTTTCCAGGGGAGAGAAAAATTTTCACATATTTTACTATATTTATGCTGGTCTTTATCACCAACAGAAACTTTCTGAGTTCAGACTTCCCGAGGAAAAACCTCCTAGGTAAGTGTTGGGAATTTTTGTTGTTAATTTTTAATGAATATATAACTAAGCAGTTGATAGAACTTGGGAATCAATAGAGCTGTTTTCCTAACTGGACACTTATAGTCTCTTTATCCGAAAGACCCAGGATGAGATAGCAGGGGCTACATGTCACTATTTGTATTTTCTAGAAAGTTCTAAACTCCACTGTAGCCATTCTCCTCAGCTATGTGCACCAGTATTCCACTGCAGAGTTAGACTCTAAGGGAATGCCCTTGCAAAGAAGAAGCCCGGTGATGCTCTGGTGTTTGAGGTGCGATTTGCCAAGTCGATGCTAATTCTGTTGGTCATACTCCATTTAGGTACATAGCTGATGAAACTGGAAGGGTGATGCATGACATAACTTCCAATGAGTCTTACAGAAGACAATTTGAAGCAATTCAGCATTGTTTCAGGATTATAGGGTTCACTGACAAGGTAAGTGATTGTCAGGAGAGAAAAAAGCTCAAATGTTAATATTCTTGGATCAGTGTGAGTGAAGACGTGAATGTCCTAACTTGGGGCAGGATACTTGCTTTTCAAATGCCACACTGGTCATGTTATAGGGTCTTGCTACTCAAAGTGTGACCTGAGGACAAGAAACATTATCATCACCTGAGAGCTTGTTAGAAATACAGACTCTCAGGTCCAACCAAGAACAGCTGAATCAGAATCTGCATTTTAACAAAAAGTGCAGGTGAACATTAAAGTACAAGTATTGTTTGTTGTAAGTGCCATGTGTCTGTGAATTGTCCTTGTCATTAATTCGCTACAGCTGTGATAACAAACACCAAAATAATACTGCCCTTTTCTGAGTTTGAACTGTTCCAACCATTAACGTGACTTATGTAATAGGAGTGCAAGAATACACAGGTTACACCCAAGCCACAGAAATATATGTATGCAAGTAGTTCCTTGAGCACCGAGACAAATTAAATCTTCAACTTTCTTGCAGTCACTTCCTTCTCCACGGTACACAGTTGCACATTATTAACTATATAGCTCTAAGTACGGTTCTACCCTTATCATACTAGATACAGGCTGTCTCTATTAAATATATGCCAGGGGTGACAGGAAATATTTATAACCCTAGGCTCTCAAATATTATTCTGTGATACATTTATGTCATAGTTTCTGGGCTTCATGCCATCAATTTTGCAAAATATACAGATTCTTTTGCTTTTCTAACAAAGGAGGTGAATGATTAGGAGGTAGGTGAGTGTGTTAAATCTTAAGGGGTTAGATTACAAGACCCTGGGACAGCACTCTGGATAAAGGATTATTTCTGTAATCCAGTGAGTTTGGCCAATGCTTCCCTCTCTAGTACGGTTGATTTTAGTCATAATAATAATAATAATACCTTTCTTCTTTCTAGCCAGCTGTTAATTTCCTCTGTTGGCCTCCCACAGACTTTAAACTGACAGACAGTGGAAAATCCCAAAGGTCAGATAAAAACAGAAATATATTCCTCTTGGCTCCTTAAAGGAGAGCAGTTAAACAGGTTCCAGCATTGTTAAAGGGCCTTTGTGGTTATTAATTTATAGAGCTAGTTGTTATCAAAGATGCGTGTTAGAGAGCGATTTAAAGTCATCTGGGTCATGCCAAAGTGTTTAGGGGCATGGTTCCTTAGAAAGGTAGAGGGCTAATAGAGACATCAGTCATAGGGTTAATAATATTTTCCTTTCAACAAGTACAGTGATGGTTATAGAAAACTGTGAAGAAATTGATCCTAGTTCTAAATGAAAGTATATAATAGCGCTCTTCTAATAATAGAAATGTACTGCAATTAATGATAAAACAGATGCCATTTTAAGATGACGTTTATAAACAAAAAAAATTAAATATAATTAAATACTACATATTCTTTTTAAAAAAAATAAATGTAATCACTTTAATGCGACTGTCTCTAGATCCAAGCAAGCCAGTAGTTATGAACATTATTTTACCATAGTGTGGGAAAAGGGTATTTTTCCTGACTTTACTGGAAAAGCAGTTCCCAAGACTTCAGCTTCCAAAACCTGGATCAGCCATATGTCTTCTGCCACCACTCCTGTTCACTTGTTCAGCTGCAGCTGTGTTACTTGAACTGCTTTTCACTGCTTCCCATAAATGTAAAGATTAGAACACTAAGCTTCATAACCTGTACCAACTTCTGAGTACTTAATGGAGGTGAATCCCAGGAACATTTCCCAGCACTTATTTGCATCCGCAGTGACCCCAGGTGTCCCAACAGTAGCTACTCCTTTGTCAGGAAATACCTTTCAACCACCAGGCCACCTGCAAAAGGCATCTCCACCCTGACCTTCTCCTTGTTTTACTGTGTCAGATGCACACAAATATACTGTGTATTCTTTTTTTTTTTTTCCTTTTTTTTAAATTGAGGAATTGGGGGATGGGAACAGCGCTGGGGAATTGGGGGAAGGGGAACAGACAAGTTGCTGTCCTTTTGTTCTTCAGTCTAGTTGTGGAAGACGTTGCTTCACTGGCCCAAGTTGGCACCATCATTGCGCTCTTCCTGGGCGAGGCAGATCAGTCGCCGGCTTCTGGACGTCGGCTGCTGGCCGCTCATGCTGGCTGCTGACTACACACAGTAGCCCATGGCAACCCACTGCAGCAGGGGCTGCAGCCTACGCCGCTGCAAGCAACTCATGGCAGCCCAGCTCCAGGTTGAGCTGTTGTTCAACATTTTAGCTGTAAAGGGCAGTGTCACTGGTCCTCATATGTGGGATCCGAACCAGGGCCCTCTGGCGTCCCAAGCCAGCTCTTAACCAACGCGCCACTCGGCTGGCCCTATACTGTGTATTCTTGAAGTAAGCCATCTTAACCCTTGTGGGGAAAAAATACAGTAGAAGTGAGTGAATGACTGCATGAATAAATATGAAAAGAAAGAAATGTAAAAGGTGATAAATATTCTTAATTTATGGCTGGTCTAAATGAATAACCAGAGCACAATCATATGCATATGTGTGTATGCTCACCATGTCTCATATTAATTGATATTGGAAATTAACTTATATTGGTTTGTAACCTTGGAAATGGATGGAAGAAGCTGGATCTTCTCTCTTTGACCCTAAATTCTTTGTTTGTATCTTTGTCTATATCTCTTATAGACAATACGTTTTGCTGAATTAATTTAGTTCACTCTGTATTTGTAAATTGATAGTAGTTTGACTAAATTCAGAAAGGTTCAGTTGAATGTCATCAGGCAATAGATACCAAATAGCTAGTATAACAGGGCTTCTTCTTAAGTTGTTCTGAGGAGCATTTCTAGACAGAGTTTAAATGAGCTTGTCAATTTAATAAAATTATGGTCCTTGTCCTTTCTTATAATGTCACTAGTTCCCCGCAGGAATCCCTTCGGTTTTTCCCAAACCTTTATAGCAAAATTATGAATAGCAAACCTTATCGAGGACTCGGGATCATGAATTTTAATTTTGGGACATCAGTCAAACGTATTTGAAAGGACACTTGACCCTGAGTTTATTGTAAAGAAACTTCCCTCATAGAAGGGTTCTTCCAATAACAATAAGTTTCCTTGTGGGGGCTGGAGGGAGTTACGCCTAAAGCCCCATTATGAAGATCAGTGCTTTTCAACTCCTATTTTGGAGTCAAACCATATTATTTTTGTTCACTATTATGCTTGTCTTGCTAGTATATGGATTATCATAACATATTAAATAGAGTTTTAGGTGTGTTTATACTTAATACTACATGAAAACTTGTTGGTTAGATTATCTATGTGGTGGTCAAGATTGGAAGTTGACTGCAGATCCCTTGATAAATATTTTTTCTCTTTCTTAATTGATTATGAATTGGGAGCGTACTGCTGAAGAAAACTGAGGGCTAAATGTTAAAATGTAAATTGGGGGTCTTGAGGATTTCCGGTGTCTTAATAACAGACAATCGGACTTACCATTGACATTTTTAAACCACTTTATTCATGTATGATTGAGATACCAAAAAACATTTTTAAACCAACCATTGAGGGCCAGCCAAGTGGCACGTTGGTTAGGAGCTGGCTTAGGACTCCAGCTCTGAGTAGCAGGGCCCCGGTTTGGATCCCAGATGAGGGCCAGTGACGCTGCACCCTCTACAGCTAAGATGGTGAACAACAGCTCGACCTGGAACTGGGCTGCCAAGAGTCGCCAGGGACAGTGTAGGCTGCAGTGGGGCTGGCTGGTGCCTGGCATGCGCTTTCATGAGCTACAGTGAGCCACCGTGAGCGGCTGTCCAATGGCCAGCGAGCGAGTGCCTCACCCAGGAAGAGCACAATGATAATACCAACATGGGCCAGTGAAGCCACACATCTGTCCTCCACAACAAGACTGAAGAACAAAAGGACAGCAACTTGGCTGTTCCCCTTCCCCGATTCCCCAATAAAATCTTTAAACAAACAAACAACAACAACAAAAAACAACCATTGACTTTTAAGATACAAATATTGTGAGCCTATGAAAAGGGAACTAAGTAAAAGCATTGGAATAGAGCCTATAAGAGTGAAGGCCCTTCAGCCAAGCCTACTGCAGTGCTTAGGGCAGAACTGTTGAAAAACTAGAGACTTATAAAAAAAGAAGCAAGGTAAAGGGAGACAGAGAGGGCAAGTACATTTGAGTGGAGAGAGGGGGGGGGAGAGAGAGAGAGAGAGAGAGAGAGAGAGAGAGAGAGAGAGAGAGAGAATACATCCTATGCATCCTGCATGGGCCTTTGATGGAGAAATACTTTCTTCCCCACTTTTGCTGCTTGGTGGTGAAACTGAATTCATACTCATCAACAACGAACTGGGAAACCCAGCTGGAAGAGTCGTTAGTCTTCTTGATAATATTTCCTGTCCTGGGTGAGGTGATTCCATTTTATCATGTAGAAAGTTTGAAACTGGTAAGAAATAAAAAGATAGAGCAGCATAGCAAGATTCTGTAGGAAAGGCTCCGTGGCTGGAAATGAGGCAAGAGGAAATGAGCAAGGTGAGGAAGGCGAAAACCCTTCCCAGGCTGGCTGTGGGGAGGAAAGAAGAGACACCTGATTAAGGAGTACTGGGGACAGAGGAGTGATCCCAGAGGGGCACACGCTGCTGATTGAACTCCACCATGACTGTACATGGGGGATGTTTTGACCTGAACACAGGAGTGGATGTAGGTTCCTAGGCCAGAAAGGAAGAACTAACCAACCCACAGGCGGGACTAAAGGAATCAAGTGGAATAGCCTGGAAATGGAGCATAGGGAGCCCCCTAAAGCTAATACCTGATTAGTGAGGTGAACTTAGATACCCCTTCCAAAGTTGCCCTCTCTGAGGAAAGAGACCTAACCTACCAGTAATCTCAATCATTCACATAGTGAACACCAAAGTTTTTGCTGAAGGTCATAGGTAGTTTTCCTCTTTAAAAGAGGAACTATCTGAGCATTGTGCTGAAGAGGATATTGCCAGAGAAGCGACGGGGCGAAAACTGCCATTCCTTTGGGGATGACGACTTCAGTGGTGAAATGCCTGGAAGCCTTACTTTGGGAGGTTTCATGGTTTGTACTGTGATACGTGTGTGTGTGCGCGCGCGCGCACATGCGCATGCACGCATGTCTGGTTCTGTGTGTGTGTTTTAATTAGAGGAAATAAATTTTTTTCTAAGAGTACTGAAAGTTTTAGATTATCTCTTGCGATAACTGGATATAGAAATAACAGATATAGAAAGCACTGCCATCTGTTTTACTCTCTGGGTCCGCCTCCCTGGGATGTTGCTCGCTAGTTGTATTCTGCAAGCCCCGCGCTGTATTGCTCAAGGTAATGAGCTGCTGTCATGTTAAATCCAGGCTGGTCTCAGAAAACTCATTTGGTAGGTGTTCTTCTTAGCCACTCTTAAGTTGTGTGATTAAAACAGTGATTCTTGACGTCAGATACGTGACATCTTGCCTTTGATTTAGAAGTTTAAAGAACAATATTTATGGTAGGAGCCCGGTTTAAAATCCTCATTTGTCTTTGTAGCATTATCAGGTATCCAGCAGATGTCACTATTACAGTCTGTGTTCAGTCTTTTGACTTTACTGAGTAATGTTTACAGGAAGGCCTAATTTGGGGACAATGCTTTATCAATGGCCTAATGACAGTTTCTATTAGTTTACTGCTGTATATGGAACTAAATCAAGTTCCCCACCTGTGTATTCTTGGTGGAAGTACTTTATCTATAGGCAGAAGATGCAGAAATGTCCTATATATATTCCATTGCCTCACCTACAAGAAATGCAAATGTTTAACTTACTAAACATACTTTGTTTTTTACCATTAGTGCTACTGATTCATTCAACTTCCATATATAAATAGGACTTGAGATTATCTGAACTGTTTTTACTCACAACACTCCTGACGCCAAATGTGTGGAGTTTTTTCTCCACATCAACCAATTCTCCCACAATTTAATTCAACTCTGATTATGTCTACCTGGAATTAGCATCAGATCACACAAGTTAAGGGCTCAGTCCCACAAGACTGTCCCACTTCAAACACCAATCATAAGACCTGGAGTTTTTCTACTTCTGACTGGTTATAAATTTGGTTCAACAATTTGCTAGAATGACTCACAGAACTCAAGAAAACAGTTTACTTACTATTACTGGTTTATTATAAAGGCTGCAACTCAGGAACAGCTAAGTGGAAGAGATGCCTAGAGCAAGGTATTGGGAGAGGGCCGCCTTCTTGTGGTCACCAACCCCGAAGTGCTCCTAACCTCAATTACCTGGTTTGTTTTTGTTTTTGTTTTTGTTTTTGTTTTAAAGATTTTTATTGGGGAATTGGGAGATGGGAACAGTGCTGGGGGATTGGGGGAAGGGGAACAGACAAGTTGCTGTCGTTTTTTTGTTCTTCAGTCTAGTTGTGGAGGACGTTGCTTCACTGGCCCAAGTTGGCACCATCAT
This sequence comes from Hipposideros armiger, assembly GCF_001890085.2. Classification (NCBI taxonomy): domain Eukaryota; kingdom Metazoa; phylum Chordata; class Mammalia; order Chiroptera; family Hipposideridae; genus Hipposideros; species Hipposideros armiger. Next base: position 714,114 of record NW_017731616.1, read on the forward strand.
TGCGCTCTTCCCGGGCAAGGCAGATCAGTCGCCGGCTTCTGGACGGCCGCTCACTGAGGCTGCTGGCCACTCACGCTGGCTGCTGGCTACACACAGTAGCCCATGGCAACCCACTGCAGCAGGGGCTACAGCCTAAGCTGTCGCCGGTGACTCATGGCAGCCCAGCTCCAGGTTGAGTTGCTGTTCAGCATCTTAGCTGTAGAGGGCAGTGTCGCTGGCCCTCATATGTGGGATCCGAACCGGGGCCCCTCTGGTGTCCAAGCCATCTCTTAACCAATGCACCACTCAGCCGGCCCTCAATTAGCTGTTTTAATGGAGGTTCCACTATAGACATGACTGATTAAATCATTATCTATTGATGATTGACTCAATCTCCAGCCCTTCTCCCTTCCCTTGAGGTCCCGGGTTTGGCTAAAAGTTCCAACCCTTTAATCACATGGTTGTTTTCTCTGGAAACTGGCTCCCATCCTCCAAGAGTCATCGCAGTAACACAAACTCAGGTGTGGTTGAGAGGAGCTTTTTGTGAGTTACAAAGGACACTCATCTCATCCCTATCACTCAGAAAAATTCCAAGGGTTTTAGAAGTTCTTATGCCAGGAATCGATATGAAGACCAAATATATATTTATTATAGCACAGTATCACAGATAATTTCTAGTGAGCCTTTCAAAATATTTCCTGACTTCATTCATAACTAGACACTCCATCATTTAACTTCAAAATGTTTCAGTGAACCATCAGTGAATGCCCTACCAATTATATCATAAAAACCATCTTCAAAAGAGGCTAAGAAGGGCCGACCGAGTGGCACGTTGGTTAAGAGCTGGCTTGGGATGCCAGAGGGCCCCGGTTTGGATCCCACATGTGAGGCCCAGTGACACTGCCCTCCACAGCTAAGATGCTGAACAACAGCTCAACCTGGAGCTGGGCTGCCGCGAGTCTCTGGTGACGGCATAGGCTGCAGCCCCTGCTGCAGTGGGTTGCCATGGGCTACCATATGTAGCCAGCAGCCAGCATGAGCAGCTGTCCAGAAGCCGGTGACTGATCTGCTTTGCCTGGGAAGAGCGCAATGATTGTGCCAACTTGGGCCAGTGAAGCAACGTCCTCTACAACTAGACTGAAGAACAAAAGGACAGCAACTTGTCTGTTCCCCTTCCCTCAATCCCCCAGCACTGTTCCCATCCCCCAATTCCACAATAAAAATCTTAAAAAAAAAAAAGGCTAAGAAAACATATCTATTCTTATTTTGAAGAAATAACCATACCCGAATTTGGGAGGTGGTATTGGTTAGGGTAAATGGTTAAAAGTGGCTTAAAGAACAAAAAGATCAGTTCTCTCTTATATGAGCATTCCAAGGTAAGAGGTTCAAGTTTCAGAACAACTCCATTCCATGCCATCTTGGGTCTCAGGCATCCTAATTAATGGCTTGGTTGAGGCTGGGTTGCTGGGAAAGAAAGCAAGGAGAGGGCATGCTGGCTTCCATAGGCCAGGCCCAGAAGCGACCCACATCCTTCCACTTGCGCCTTTGTTAAGCATTTAGTTACATGGCCACCCGTAACTGCAAGGGAGGTTATGAAGTTTGTGTGGGTGCCCAGGAAAAGGGGAAGGGTGGGCTTGGGTGACAACGAGCCCTTTTCATCACAGTGCTAGTGCTTTGTTGGCTTGATTGGCAATTATCTTCAAACATGGTTCTTGATGTCCTTTCCAGGAGGTGCACTCAGTGTACAGAGTTTTGGCTGGGATTTTGAATATTGGAAATATTGAGTTTGCAGCTATTTCCTCTCAACATCAAACTGATAAAAGTGAGGTGCCCAATGCTGAAGCTTTGGAAAATGGTAATTATTTGATGCCTGCGCACCGTGTTGCTAAAGTGCATTTTTCCTTCACTTTGGTAGTTTTTTAAGATTTTATAGAATACAAAGCAGCTGTTGCTGGTTCTGAGTGTTTTCACTAACCGGTATTTCCCAAAGGGTGTCTCATAGAACACCAGTGTTCTTTCCATAAGCTGCAAATAGGTGTTCTGCAGAAAAGAATTCCATGGCAGGTAACTTTGGGCAGTGGTTGTCAACATGGGCAGCTTTGGAAAATCATCTACAAATTTTTGAAAATAATACAAGAGGTTGGACCCCAGTGAAAATCCACTGAATCAGCATTTGCAGGGGAGAAAGCAGGCACCTACTTATTTTTAATTTTTTAGGTAATAATGATAGCACAAGGAATGGGAAGCCTGAGTTTAAAAAACAACAGCAAAACGCATTTGAATAAAGAAATCACCTTTTGTGTTAAAGTGCAGCACTCTTTAGGGTCTTTAACATACTAATGTGCTTGGTGACTCTCCAAGAGGGGACTGTAGTCTCCAGAAATTGCTTCAGCTTACCTGACCAAAGCCACCTCTGCCCACTTTTTTTCATCTAATACTTGTGAAGATCTTTCAGAACAGTTTGGGAGATACTGTGTCAGTCCGGACGCCTCTTGGGATTAGGAACCTGACTTATTTATCTTCGATTTTTTTTTTTAACATGCTGATGGTGTCTTTATTTTTGGGGGGTTTTGACATTCAATATTATTTTATTGAACAGCACAGTGGTTTCAGGTGTACAGCATAGTGGTTAGACATTTATGTAATTTATGCAGTGATCCCCTTGATCCCAACTGTAGTGCCCACCTGTTTGACTCTGAAGTGTCAAGGACAGAGCCTGGCACGTAGTAGATGCTGGCTGGCTGAGTGAATGGGTGGATAGAGGACTGCATTCTCCAGTGTCATCCTTACCTTTTGTTCCAGCTGCCTCTGTTCTCTGCATCAGCCCTGAGGAGCTCCAGGAGGCCCTTACTTCACATTGTGTGGTCACCCGAGGAGAGACCATCATCCGAGCCAACACTGTTGACAGGGCCGCGGATGTCCGAGATGCCATGTCCAAGGCCCTGTATGGGAGGCTCTTCAGCTGGATTGTAAATCGCATCAATACACTCCTGCAGCCGGACAAGAACATATGGCAAGTTCCCCCGAGGAGCAGAGGCCTAAGGAAAGCTATCATCGACTTCGGCGTCTCTTAGAGTTTGCAAGAGGAAGCGTTTGGGCCTCTCTTGGGTTTTTTTAAGCAAAGCTCTCAGGCCTTCCTTGAAAAATTGCATTGGGATCAAGGAGAGCCCAAGTGTTTATACCTGAGAGGTGTATAAT
>NW_017731616.1:717500-729307 GCF_001890085.2 Hipposideros armiger
AAAAGAAAAATGAAAAAAAAAAGAAAGAAAAGAAAAAAGAAAAAAAAAAAGAAAAGAAAAATGAAAAAAAAAAAGAGAACAGGCTTGGCTGGGAGTGGGACTAACTGGATTCACATCAGAATTCTACAGCTTAATCAGCTGCATGTTCTATGTCACAGTTTTCTCATCTGTAAAGTGAGGACAATACCCTCCTCATAGTATTGCTTTAGAATCAACTGAGACATTTCATGAAGACTTTTAAAGCACAGTATCTTACATCATTCCTACTAATACCTCTGCTGCTTTTTCTTTCTTAAGCACTAGTGTTTCTGTGGTGTGGAAGCCTTGACAATATCAAATTCTGAAGAGTGTTCTTCCAGTTCAGTTTTGTGGGTGGGAAGGTGGAAGAAGGAATGAGCAGCAGCTCCGGCCCATTCAAACAAAGTGGTTCCTCTTTTATCTCTTTCTATATGGAGCTGCCGTGTAAAAGTTTAAAAGATTCTACTGCTTAAAAAAAAAGAAAAAGTTTCAAGTGCTGTTGAAAGCCTAAAGGAAAGAATGGTCTAAGACACAAATGATCTCCCCCTTAGAGGCGGCAGGATGCCGCCTTCCATGAGTGGGTACATGAGTGGATACACACGAGAGCACATATATGCTCACTGTCCTGAGATGAATGTTTCCTCCCCTAAAAGGTTTTATTTATTTATTTATTTATTTATTTATTTATTTATTTATTTATTTATTTATTTATTTATCTTTCCTTCATGCAGTAGTGCAGGTGATCGTATGAATGTGGGGATCTTGGATATTTTTGGATTCGAGAACTTTCGGAGAAATTCTTTCGAGCAGCTCTGCATAAATATCGCCAACGAGCAAATCCAGTACTATTTTAATCAGCACGTGTTTGCTCTTGAGCAGGTAATAGTGAATTCTGAAGTCACTAAACTTGGGGCGAAGGGGAGGATCTCCAAGCTGCCCACAATTTGAAGCAGAAACCCTATTAGTCAGGCTAACAGATAAAAGGCTCTAAAGAAAAAAACCACTAGTGAGGCAGTCCTGTCAAAATAAATCAACAGTCTAAATTTAGTCTGAAATAAAGAGGTCTTGATTTCTGTGGAAAGGTACATTTCCTCCCCTGAGTGGAGCTGGTGACAGGCCAATTATTTAAATGTTGCTTCCATGTGTATTTCTTAAAATGCTGCATTCTCTTCTGCTTTATTTAACTAAAACTATCTATGATCATGTCTAAAATGACACAGGATAGTCTTGAATTCAGGACACAGGTTTCTTGTTGTTTTTAACTCTCAAAGTAGTCATCCTCACCCCCCATCTCCTGCTCACCAAATCCCATAGGACCTGGATAGGTGTCTCTGCGGAGGAGTAAGAAATGTTTTTGGTTTTCTCAAAATGAAAGTCTTTCCCCTGTGAATTTCATGGTAAATAAAACAGGGTGTGAAGCTAGTTGGACCCAAAGCCTAAGGGCCCTTCTCCTCCACCCCAACCCCTACCCCAACCCCAAGACACTCCTGTGTGAAGTAGTTGCAGTAATGAAGCATTCTGCCCAAGCCCCTGTTTTAATGCAAAAGTGAGGAACTACAAACTATAATGTGATTAGATAAACACAGAGACACGGAGTGAAAACACCAGTATTCGTTTTGTCAGTGGAGATAGATGATAAATCTGTATCACACTGCTCTCCCCACTCACCCTGCACAGAACTCAAACCTTGTTTCAGTCAGGTTCCTTCCATTTATTTCCTAGGGAAATATGGAGTTTTTCTAGTTTTTCAGTCCAAGAGGATTCCCTTGGGGAATTCTTTGCAGCTTCCCTTTCTTTCGACACCAGTTTCTAAAGTCTGAGTTACCAAGTCAGTGTTTGGGAGAGAGAGAGCCACCCCTCCCTTGCCAGCTTCAGCTGCCTGCCACAGGCCACCCAAGCTTCAACAGTGTTAGCTGCAGGAAGAGTCCTTTACTGCTCACAGAAAACACACCCTGTTTTCCACATGTGTTCAGTGTTGCCGGACACACAAAGCACATCCTGGAGCAGCCTGGTGGTATATAGGCCAGTTCTGGGCTGGAGAGATACACACTCTGTTTCCTTACAGATGGAATATCACAATGAGGGCATTGACGCAACACCCGTAGAGTATGAGGACAATCGTCCACTCTTGGATATGTTCCTCCAGAAACCCCTGGGACTGCTTGCACTTTTGGATGAGGAAAGTCGGTTTCCCCAAGCAACTGATCAGACCCTGGTTGGTAGGTACCCTTTTGGAAAGGCGTACATGCTCAGAAGAGACCTTGGTTCATGTCATCAAATGAGTGTGGTTTAATGATCTAGCCTGTGTATTTTGGCCACCCGGTGGGTTGTGAAAGTGTAGACCCTGCTTTTAATGAATTGAAGTGTTCAGCAAATATCCTGATAGAATTTGTTATCTGAAAGCAAATCCAGCACCATCTCTCAAACCCTCTTCACTATCCTATATCTGCAAATGGAAATATCGTTACCCTATGTCAATATCATTTTTATACCTTCTTCTCCCTTACTTCCAGTAACCAATACTTGCTTCCCCCCCATTTTATACCCTGTTCTCATATCACCACGTGGACCCCCTTCCACCTCTAATCCAAGTTTATATAAAAGCCCCTTCTGCTCTCCTGCCTTCCAGGCTCATATTCTACCCCTCTGTCCTAGACATCCTAGCTAATTTAGTCTTTTAAAGCCACCTTTTCATTAGTCTACTGTTATCTATGGGATGACGATGAAACATCTCCTCCTGGCATTACAGGCCCTCTATACTTTATCCCTGTTCCTCTTACCTCCTTTTTCTTCTCACGTCTTCAGTATTGCACACGATGTTAGATAGTGGGAGGCTTAGGGCAGCAAAGCTCTAATCCTGACATCTCTTTAGTACTTAGCACCGGCCCTCACACAGAGTAGGCTCTCAGTCACAACAATGCAAAATTGCTGAGGGAGAACAGAAAGTTTCCAGCCTTTTCCCCAGATGGAAAATTGATTTATGAGAGAAATCCACTTCCAGGAGTTGAGATTGTCACCCTCATTGGTTTCCTCTCATCTATAAAATTGTCACAAATTGCCAAGATGAGTTTAAACCAGGGTTATTTGCCTTCCAGAGCTTATCTTCATGGTTCTAAAGCTAGTTGGCTGGAGTTGTGGTGTCATCACTATCTATGCTAGGAGTTCTTAGAATAGGACATGAGACCTTAGGGTACAGCCTGACACTAAAGACAAGATGAAACAACTAAACGAGTACTCTACGCGTATTGTAAATGCCCTTACGGGGGGTGGGGTGGGGTGGGGGGGTCTCCATTGCACATACAGCAATAATACCAGGCTGCTCTGAAATCCCTTTTTCTGGGTCACTTATGGTTCAAGGGTCAAGTTTTTGTTTGAAGGAACAGTAATTCTCATTGTAACTTTTAAATATGAAAATCCACACAGATAAATTTGAAGATAATCTACGATGCAAATACTTCTGGAGGCCCAAAGGAGTGGAGCTGTGCTTTGGCATTCAGCACTATGCTGGAAAGGTGAGACAAGTGTGAGTTATTAATTCTGAACTTGACCGGGGGAAAGTGTCCATATTACTCCATCTGTGCCACTCACGAAATTGCTTGCAGATTTTTTTCTCCTCTTAATTCTGCCTGAACACCTAATCATAGTCCCAAACTTTCTCAGTGGTGCCGCTCGCAGAAAGCTGCCCCTGGCAAAGAAGCAATTTCTTGCTGGGTGGCCGGCAGAACTGCCATCTGCTTCTCACCTGAGGCTCAGCCTAGAAGGGACAGCTCTCCAGAGAGAAAACATATTACAGCTTTCGCAGTGCTTAGCGGTGACTGTCCACATTCAAAGTCATTTAGAGATATGTAGGTAACGGAGGAGGGTTAATATCACAGTGGGGCTCAGTTTTTTAGCACTTTATGGATGTGTCTACAGGGCACCAAAATGTCTAGATGGAAAGGAAAAAACATTTTTTCACTTCATCATCCAGATGTTAAGCTTTTAAAACATTAAGTGAAATTTCCACTTTTCATACATTGTGCCTCGGTCTCAATTTTAAGTTCCTGAAGCAGATGTGTGACTTATCCAGAAAATTCTCTAGTCCCATAGACAACAACTCATTGCTTGAGCACCTCTCAAAAGAGCCATTTAAATTATGGCTAATTGGTTCTGGTGGGGTCTGCTGAGACCCAGGGCCCAGAAAATAGGTAGGAGTTTAATAAAGGGCATTTGGGATTATTTTGTTGATTTGAGATTTATTGGAATTATATTTCATATTCATATCATGACCTTGAAATAAATTTTGCCTGACTAGAGGTTGGTTGAAAGACAATCTAATACAAATGGAAGGGGGAAAAAAATTTCCCTTCTTTCCATCTAGGTTCTTTGGTTGGTCTGATAATTAAATTGGCATAAGACAGGTTAAGAGGAGAAAAACAAATTTAGTTACATATAGTCAAGGCCCTATTAGAATATGAGACCCAAAGGGTAGCTAGGCAACTGCAGCTTATATAGCATCCTGGGCTAAGGAAAGGGACAGGGGCCTGGGGATACAAAGCACAGGAGGGCCATTGCAGGGAGGCAGAGGAGATGTTCAGAAAACAAAAGTTTGCCCCGGTGTGCGATTAGTTTCTTAGGTAAAAAGGAATAATAGCTCTCTTCCTGGTACAGGCCTCCTTCCAACGTAAATGGTGGGAGGTAAAGAGCTTTTTCTGAATGTGCTGGGTTTTGATTGCTTTTCGCTCAGAATAATCTTCATGCCAGAGTGGCAGATTTGGGAGACTTATTCTGAGCCCCTTCACAAGTAAAGGGGATTGCTTTTCTCTCCACAAAGTTCATGACGGGATCTATTTCGGATCTTTGTTAGAAATTGCCATCCATGTTTTTGCCTTCAATGCGGCATTTACCTTAGCATTGATGTCTGGCTGCTTATTAAAGTCCTCCACAGCTGAGACAGCCAAATCTGCCATGATTCCCGCTCCCCAGTCTTCTCTTCCTCATGCCTCTTTCCGTCTCTCAGGCCTTTACACCTATTTCCTACCCTCTCTTCTTCCCGTTTTCTCGCTCTTCTTTCCTAATTTTAAGGGGGATAAAAAGGAACCTTTCCTTTTTGGGCAGTGCCCTTTCCTGAATTCATCTGCCACTCGACATTTGTTTCTCTGACCTGGTCCCCTCTCCCTGACAACTGAGACCTGCTCAGCATCCCTGAGCAATCGCTCAGGTGCTGTGAGTAGTGCCTTTGGAAGCAGTGAGACTACAGTGGTTGTGAGCATGGAGCCAAGCTGCCTGGCATTCAGTGCCTGCCCACCACTTGTGAAATGTGTGACCATGGGCATGTTATTCTGCCCCTCTCTAAGCCTCTGTTTGCCCACCAGTAAAATGGAGGTAATAAGAGTGTTTACCTCATAGGATGGATGCTTCACCTATAGTGAGTGCCTCATGTAGTTTAATAATTATTCTGATGTGATATATCTTTGATACGACTCTTTTCTTCGAAGAGCAGATGAACAAGAAGTGAAGGTAAACTGGACTGTCAAAAATTACAAATTTTCCTCCTTACCTGGTAGTCTGGATTTAAAATCATGGCTGTGTCCAGATGAATTCTATACAGAAGTCAATTATTGACTGACCTCAGAGAGCTTGCCAGTCTCACCAATGATGGACGATGTTGGCTAACTTGGGATTTCCTATTCATGTTGCAGGTTTTATATGAGGCTTCTGGGGTTCTTGAGAAAAACAGAGACACTCTCCCTGCTGATGTGGTTGTAGTCCTGAGAACATCAGAAAACAAGCTTCTTCAGCAACTCTTCTCCATCCCTTTAACCAAAACAGGTACTTGCCCCCCTACCCCACCCCACCGCACCCCCCGACGGCCCTGGCCTGATGCTTCTACAAGCTCTGCTGGGGTTTTCCAGACAGTGCGTGACATTTTGAAATTTAAGCGGGGGTAAATGTCTATCCATCTAAGTTCAGGGGAAAGATAGTGATTGTTTCTTTTGCAGTTGAATTACACAGCATCAATATACACACATGTACACACACACACACACACACACACACACTTTCTATAGCATCAACTCTTAAACTTCTCTTTTTCCTGCCTGCCTCTTGTCATTCTTCCATTTATAAAACCATATGTTGTTTTTTTTGGTTTTGTTTTGTTTTTAGCTGAGCCATCCTGCTACCTATTGGTAGCTCAGCAGCTGCTCAGCTCGGGGTAGACTCGAACCGCTGTTGCTCAGAGCTCAAACTCTTGAGCGAGCTCTTAACCAACTGAGCCACTCGGCCAGCCCCTTAAAACCATATGTTATGAATTAATGCCAAACACTCTCGGGTGGTCTCAGTTTATCTAGAATTATTAGGAAGATTATTTCTATTCCTGTATGATTCCAAGTGAAGGGAGTGTGGTGAATCAAAGTCATCCAGTCATGGGATTCTCAGAGGTCACTTGGTCCAACTTGCCACCCAGCCATGGACCACACCCCACCACTCTCCTAACCACACTTAGAACAGGTTCGTCACTGGCCTACATACACAACCTTTGACTACTTACAGTTCATTTCTATTAAGTTGCTCACTCAGTTCTTATGCCAGGAAGCTGGAAGCTAGGGCCAAGGAATGGAACTTCTGGCTCTTTGATATTTCACCAAATAGGTTCTAATTGGGTCAAGCTCCTTTAATTTACCTGGGATTCTGCTGCCTTTGGCTGAGCAGCACACTCAATCTTCCCACTGCTCTTCTCTCAAGGGCTTTATGTTTTTGAAGCTATGTCTGGAAACAGCTGCGGGTATGCTTTTAAGAAAGGAGAGAGAGAAGCCTCTTTATCATTGTTCATAATTTTTTCTTTTTTTCTTCCCATATCCCTCTTGAAATCCTCAGCGCCCATGTCTAGCATGAGCCCTTTGCATGTTAAAAGACAGTGGCTGCCAGACCTGATTCTTAGCAACATGCAGAAGAGTGAAAAGCTTGGTTAAGAAAAAAGCCACAGTCTACAAACTTTGCTTTGTCTTAACTTGGAAGGCAAGTTGAAACCAGGTTTTTAACTTTCTTAAAACATGCTCCTTTAAACAGAAATAATAGGGTGCCTACCAAAAGTCTCCCCTCCAGCTTCCTCTGCAGGCCTCCCTTTGGCACAGTCAGGGTCTGATTTATTGTCAGCTTCTGGGAGAGGGGGCAGAGCTGGTGCCCCCTCACCAGACATCAAGGTGTAGACTCATCAGGTGACTCTGTGCAGAGGTCAAGACATGGTCATTATTAATGGGAGATGTGCTCTTTGAAATAAAATATATACAAATTACTTGTTGGCTGACATTTACATTCTCCCATAAATATAAGTAACGACTTGTCAAATCTGTTCACAACTTTGGTAGTTCTTATTTTTCAACCTTTGGCAAAATAAAAATAAGTTCACAGTTTAGGCCGCTAGGTGGTGCTACATAAGAAGTCAGGCTCTGTCGCCAGCCTTCCGTTAGTTCTGATCACCTAAAAGCGGGAAGGAACAGGAACAAAGAGAGAGCTTCATTTCTTTTTTTGTTTGTTTGTTTTTCTCCGAAAGAGCTTTCCCCCTGTCTTTTAACTCTTTCTGAATCTTACCTTGAAACTGCACTCCACACCACCTGGAGGAAACAAAAGTGAAAAGTAAGACTAGAAACAAATATGTCTTCCAAAGAAGCTTCTTTATATTTTCAAGTTGTACATTATGCATAATGTTTTCTTTTGAAATCCGAAGCTTTATTTTCTCTACATTTTGAGTATAATTAAGAAGCCATGACTAGTAAGCATAATTCTGTTTTCTTTTTTCTGAAATTATTCATGTAAAAATGCCTTCGATCAACAAACATTTATAGGACAGCTTCTAATAATAAGGCACTGTTTAGGCGAATGTAGAGATAAAGATAATAAGGCTTTGCCCCGGAGCAACTGCAACTTTCTTTTACCTTCACTTTCATTCTAGAATTGCGCACTAATTTATCTCCTGATGAAGTAGTCCTCAAAACCTCAGTTCTAAAGAGAATGTTGAAGGTCAGAATATTAATTCAGCTTCTAATTTTTAATACATGCATATTCTATATTTTTGGGGTTTATTATATTACAGCCTTTCAAGGTAGGAAAATGGACAGAAATAGGTTGTGCTGTTTTTGCTGAAGCTGCAAATACCTGTTTTAGGCACGCACCCTTTACCAAGGAGGACGCGCCTGTACATCTCAGCATTCTGGCTGGAAGCAAGGTCCCACACATCCTGACACTTTGGAGAAGAGTACACTAATATTTTCAGTGTGTGAGAAACCATTTTCTTGATCATTTTTATTTTTATTTATCCTACTTCAAGCCCTTAAATACTTAGAGGGCATTAGTTCAGTGAGCATAGATATTATGGGCAATTGCTTTACAAACTTCTTTTAGGGGATGAACTACAGAGAGGAAGGAAGAGGTCAAAGCTGGGAAGCCTTGGAGGCTGTTCTCCCCAAACTTAAAAAAGAGGTCCAGCCCTGGACCTTCAGTTCTGAGAGGAGAGACCCCCGTGGGGTGCTGACAGTGCCCTGGCCCCTGGTCTTGGTGGCGGTTACATGGATGTTTACTTCATAATGTTTATTATGTCATCCATTTATGTTTTGTACACTTCTCGGTACGTGCATTCCATTTCATAATAATACTCCTCCCACACCAAAAAAAAGGAGAAGTCTTAAAATGTGAAGAAAAGCTTTAATTTCTTTCTCTAAGATTTCCTGATCAGTTAAGTTGAAGTTTCCTGCTAGCTGGACTGGTGCTGTTCTTTGCTTTCAAATACATTCCTGTCCTTTTTAAGTCAGCCTCCTCTTTGCGCTACTGGGCTGGTAACAATCCCTTCATTAGTAGATATCAAACAGAAGTATTGGTCCTTGGTTTAATCTCTTATCAAGATCAAGAGAATTATCCTCTGCATCTGTTTGTGTAAAACCATACTATAAAATCAGGGAGAGTAATCCAATGGGCATTTTCCTCTTCCTGTACCTGCCTTCCTGTTCACATTGTGCATCCCCAAGTACTGAAAAGGTTAAAAAACCTAGGGTATGAGATCATGAGGCCCAGGTCATCAGCTTCCCCCAGATTTCTGCAGCCCCCTCACCAACTGCCGCTGCTGCTGCACACAGCTGCATCTGGTGGGCGATGCCTCTGCCTAAGGGGCCCGCTCTCATTCCATCATACTCAGTGCCAATCGGGTAAATGGAGGCAGCTGCAATCAATGTGGATTCTCTCTGTTTCCCCTCTTAAACTACCATTTATTTGGCCAGCAGATGGGTCACTTCAGACATGGTGAAATTTTCTTTGTAATTTTTCCTATTGATAGGAAAGTCTCTGAAGATTTTATGTGTGAAAATGTGATGTGGCAGCAACACTGCTTTCTAACCCTTCATCTGGGACGTTTCAAACTGAATGAATCTAGGTAGAAAAGCATTAAAAGGAAAGATGTTATAACAAGGTTTCATGGCATATTTTCCTGTTTGGGGACTGTTCCACTTGCTACTAGTAAACTAGAGAAAAGTTCAAAAGGCTCACAGATGGAAAGAGAAAAGGAGGCTTCTAAGGAAACCCATTTCTTTCTTTGAATCATGAACTCTGACTTCCATATGGTAGTTCTGGGTTTAAAGGCATTAGGAACTTGGGAGAAACTAGAAGAAACAAGAGTAACACCTGAGGGAATATTGTCTGAGTATGAAAGTCTGGTTTTGCTTCAGAATCTAGAACTGAGTTTTGTCTCCATTACCTCCTTCTGTCGGAGGACTCTCAGGTCTCTCACTTGGCATTTGATTTGTAGTAAAATCAACAGGTAAGTCTCTCTATCTTGACTTCTACTGGCTCCTCTTTTTATTTGGATGAGGAGGGGGCAAGATGAGCGCCCCCATTATATCTACAAAGCACTATAACACCTTCACTGCTAAAATGCTTGCTGTTGATTGTTCCTGATTCTGTAACTCCCAAAATTAACTACATTAAGCTCTTAAGAGGATACCTTTTAGTAACCATCTCTCAGAGTTTTCATTTTCCATTTATGGCTGCTCCCCCATCCTGGCAGTTCAGCAAGTGAGTCTAGAAGAATGAGCCGATTCTAAGTGACAAAGTTCCAGGGTCCCAGACATGGACAGAGCTTGGCTCTTCCTGAAACAGAGGCGCAAAAGAGCCAACCCTGTCAGGGAGCCCTGGTGAGTTAGTTCCTCCTCATACGGAGGCCCGCTTTTTTCTATTTAATTTGGGAGTGTATCTCAGTCAATAATTATGTAAATTTCATCTTTCTAGATATGGTGTTATGTGTAGGTGCTTTCTAGAAGGAACAGAAGAAAGTTCCAGCCAGAATACTGAGGGACAGATAGACTGCCGAATCCTAGAATGTATAAAAAAATGCACACAAAAATGTAAATTCTAAACAGGCATGTAAATCAATAAGTGGGGGCAATGCAAGCACTGTATCTATACAAGTAAAAACATCAACGGAAAAGTCATGGAAATACTATCAGTCAACATGGGAAAGAGTTCTTTTAACTAAGAAAGACTTCTTGAAAGACATTTATTTTTTTTTAAAAAGGAGACTACAGAAACTTGAGCAGTCTGGGAGTAATAGGGCATTCTAAGCCTGGGTCCACAGTACTAGAAAGAAGGAGGAGGTGGAAGTGGGATGATTAAGTGACTTGGATGCAGAGGAAAGGACTCAGGGCAGAGGAGGGAAGCACGATGGAAAAACAATGGCAAGCTGCTGGGTGGAGGGGGCAGTTCCTGATGCTGATCTGAAATGCTCTGGGTTGTCATGGTGGGCTCCTGAAGAGAACAGCTTCAGGGTGAGGAAGAAAAGCTGGAGCAGGGGTGTTCAAGACTGACTGGAGAGAACCAGGTTGTTCCTAAAGTGTCTTTGTGGAGTTGTGTGGGAATAGATGCTCAATACATACTTTTGCATTCTATGTTTAAATCTGGTGCTTATTTTGAGTTAATTTTTACATAACATGCGAGATTGAGATTCAGTTTTTCATAAGTATATCCAGTTGTTCAAAACCATTTATCGAAATGACTATCCTTTCGCCATTGAATTGCTTTTACATTTGTCAGAAAACAATTGGTTATATTTGTGTGAGTCTGTTTCATTGATCTATGTGTCAAACTCTTCACCAATACCACACTGTCTTGACTCGCATAGCTTTTGTAGTAAGTCATAAAAACAGGTAGTGAGATTCCTCCAACTTAATTCTTCTTTTTTAAAATTGTTTTGGCAATTCCACTTCATTTGCCTATAAATTTTAAAAACAGCTTATCTGTATCTATAAAAAAAGACTATGTAATTAAACAATTATGAATCTAAAAAAATGCTGGGACTTTGATTGGAATTGCATGAAATCTGTAGATTTACTTGGGAAGAGTTGATATGTTTACTATTTTGAGTCTTTCAATTCATGAACATGGTATGTCTATTAATTTGGATCTTCTTGGGTTTCTTTAATCAATATTTTCTTTTCAACATGCAGATCTTGCACATGTTTTGTTAGATTTACACCTAAGTATTTCAATATTTGGAGCTAGTATAATTTTATAAAATTTCGGTTTTCAGTTGTTCAGTGCTAGTACTGTATATAGAAATACCATTGCTTTTTGTGGATTGATGCTGTTTCCCACAGCCTAGCTAAGCTCACTAGTTAGTTTTAGGAGTTTTGCATGGTTTGATTTTGGTTTTGTAGATTCCTAGGGATTTTCTACATAGGCAGTCATGTTGTCTGTAAATAAGAACCCTTTTCTTTTTCTTTCCAATCTTATGCCTTTGATTTCTTTTCCTTGCCTTATTTGACTGG
>NW_017731616.1:730707-740117 GCF_001890085.2 Hipposideros armiger
ACCCTGTGTAAATGTCTCCATCGGGAGCTGACATTGTCCTGTCTATCTCTGTCCCACCCTTCTCCTCCGGTCCCCCATGTTAGCCTGTAAGCTCCTTGAGAGCAGAGCCCTTATGGGTCCTGTTACCGCTGTACATGTGGGACCCAGAGCAATGCCCAGTGCATAGTTAAGTCTTCAGTAAATATTTGTTAAAAACTCAGTAACTCCTGCAAGGTAGAAACTAAAGCTAAACTCTAAGTCTTGATTCCCAGTCTGTAGTAATGTATCAGGGCTGCCATAACAGGGCACCACAAACAAAAAGTGGCTTAAACAAACAAACTAAAAACCATATTACCTCACAGTTCTGGAGGCTAGAAGTCCAAGATCCAGGTGCTGGCAGGTTTGATTTATTTAGAGGCCCCTCTCCTTGGCTTTAGATGGCTGCCTTGTCAGTGACCTCCCATGGTTGCCTCTTGGTCTATGTGTATATTGTCTGTGTCCTAAGCTCTTCTTATAGGGACAATAGTCAAATTGGATTAGGGCCTACCCATATGACCTCATTTGAACTTAATCACTTTTTAAGGGTTCTATCTCCAAATGCAGTCACATTCTGAGGTACTGGGGGTTAGGACTTCAATGTATGAATGGGGGTGGGGTGGTTACAATTCAGCCCATAACAGATCACTAAGAGCTGAGGGAGCTGTTTGATATGAGCACCCTTACCTGTGGGGCATATGAGGGCCACCATCTTCCCCCACTAAAGCCCACGGAGAGTTATGACCAGTCAGAGAGAGTTTGCAGCCTCACCCAGTCAGGGAAACTGAGCTGCGCCCTCTCCCGTTCCCTTCCTCCTCCTTCCCGCATCAGAGGAGTGAGCCCAGAGAAGAGGTGTGTAAGGGAAGACTTCTTCAAGCCATGAAAGTATCCATCCAGCCTGGAGGAAAAGGAAGAGTGGGAAAAAGAGCTCTGAACTGATATGATATTAAAGGTTAAAAATAAATAAGAATGAATGAACCTTCAAAACCAAAAGTAACCTTTAATAACAGAACATCTATGAAATGGGCTAAAAGGTGGTTAAGGGAGCTTCGATCTTCATAGAAAGGTGAGCCATCGGCATGAGCAGGGAAGTTACAGGCTTTAAAAAATGGAACTGGTTCTTGTTTGTCCCCAATGCACTGAGATGCTCCAGGATGCTGATTCCATGCTCAAGGCATAGCAGAGAACCACAAGCTTTCTGTAGCTGCGACCCTGGGAGGCTGGCAGTTTCCATCACTAGCTGGGGATTCCTCTCCGCACCAGCCTGGAGTGGGCAAGAGTCAGAATCCTGTCTCAGGAATAGGGGAAATGATGCTGAGGGTCACTCATGAATAACTGAAATAGCAAATGGTAATTCCATGGGCTGCTCATCTCCAACAACTTATAATCAGAGCTGTACAGTTTAGAACTTTGGTGTACCCAGCTGTGCAGTTCTGTCTCATGCAACCATCTTGTCCACTTGAGAAGATCATGAGCTCCATGAGAACAAAGACAGTGTCTTCTATTTCATTTATATACAGAACATACAGTCAGTACTGTACATAACACTTCACAGCTCTGTGCCATCATCCATGCTAAGTCTGCTTCCTGGAATTACTTCTGTCCCCCACCTTCACCACACCACCCATCCTTGCCACTCCCCTGCCTCCTAATCCTTCTTTTTCTCCAAAAATCAGCCCTAGCATTACCACCTCCAGGAAGTTTTTTGTCTGAGTTAGGTGAAATTTCTGGCACCACTAGACTGTAAGTTCCATGAAGACAGGATTTTTTGGGTCCATTCAGTTGACTCCTCTTTGTATCTCCTAGAGAGGCCCCTGGCACTTAGGAGGTGCTCAGTACAGTCTGTCCAGGCAGAGTACAGTTTGTGAATGGAATTTCCTGGGAGCACTTGAAGCACATCAGAAATGTGAATCATCCTGTGATTTATGGTGCTGGCTGGAAGCCCACCAGCACGGACATTTATTTTAACAAGTTGTGAAATTCAGATAGAAGAAGCTCTCATATTCTGGATCTAGAGGGACAAGTGTGAAGCCCTGTTAGGACTCAGGGGCCAGAGATGCGCAGATGTATTGCAGTTACATCTGACATCTGAAATTGATTGTCAGGCCCCTTCCTTGGGTAGAGTGGGCAGAACAGGGGCGTTCCCAGAAGCAGACAGCTGCCGCTGTGAGGTTCTAGGAGGGGCAGAGTCCTCCTCTGCCCTTGTACAGGCTGGAGGAGGAGGGGAAGGTCCTGGAGGGACAGGACCTCTCCCGTTGCCTCTCCCTTTGTTCATGGTTTTTAGCCCTGATCTAGAAGAATCTTTGATTTTCTTTGTAGGCTTGTTGAGGACAAAATATGTGTATGCTGGGGTTGTGAGAGGAAGAGAATATCTTTTGAAATTCTCAGTGTTTTTTGCCCCCAGTCCCAGAATGCCTTTAGGTTTTGAATTTGTATTCTCCAAGTGCTTTGTTGTTATTGTTGTTGTTGTTATTCAAATGTAAGCAGATTAAATTTTTCTTTCCTTTTTAAAAGCCTACCCTGCAGTTTCTTCTACCCCATCAGCAGGGGTGGAATAGAGAGCCCTGGACTCTAAGTCAGGAGACAGGCTGACATCAACCAGGGTTGGTACTTTGCATCCAGCAGCTTTCATTCGCTTCTCTGAACCAGCTTCCCATCTGCAAATTAAGGGGTTGCATGAAAAAGAACCTCCCAATTAGAAGCAAGCTTAAGGTCAAACAGTCCAATACCTAATAATCTCTAAGCTAAGCCTTCAGTCTGGAGTTACCGTGGTTTGAAAGCTCTCACTGGGCTCTCTTGTGTTCATTGCTCTATTGCACCATGCTGTCCAGTGAAATGTAAAATGTTCTATTAGCCACATTTTAAAAAGTAAAAAGAAACTAAATTGTCTTAGTCTGTTGGGGGTGTGTGGGGGGGGGGGCTTTAACAAAATATCACAGACGGGGGTGGCTTATTAATAACAGATATTTAGTTCTCACAGTTCTGGAGGCTGAGAAGTTCAAGCTCAAGGCAACGGTAGATTTGGTGTCTAGTGAAAGCCTACTTCCTGGTTCACTGAGAGCAGTATTTCCACTGTGTCCTCATGTGGTAGGAGGGGCTCGCTGGGGCCCCTTTTGTAAGGACACTAATCCCATTTCTGAGTGCTCAGACTTCATGAATCACCTAATCAACACCCAAAGGCCCCACCTCTAAATATCATCATATCGGGGGTTAGGATTTAATATATGAGTGGGGAGAGGGGAGACCCAAACAGTCTATAGCACAGGTGAAATTAATTTGAATAATATCTTTACTCAACATATCAAGAATATTATCATTCAACATGTAAAATACATATAAACTACATATAAAAATTATTGAGCTATCTGACTTCCTTTTCTAAGTCCTTGAAATCTGGTGTGTATTTCATACTACAGCACATCTCAATTTGGACTAACCACATTTCATGTGCTGCATACCATGGCTATAGAGAATCGCTGCCATGGCCACAGAAGTGGCTCATTCCTGCTCTCCAAGAGGAATGCAGAAATGCCAAAAAGCCCTTCTTGTGGGTATCCCAAAGAAAATAAATTCTTGTTTCTTCATAAAATAATGTATTGCTTGTAGACTTGACTTCAGACTATTTTGCAGCATGTGAGAGAAGTCGCTGTTCTGGATTTGCAGAGTTCTAGCACAAACTTTTTAAAAGTTGCTTTGGCTCTCTTGCCAAGATAGAAAGGTCCCATACTATCAGTATCAAGAGCAGTGTTTTCCAAAGCGTGTTTCATGAAACACTAGGTTTGTGAGATGTGAAGAGGTGTGAGGTGAATAAGAGATTTCCATGGTCAAAAGGGGTAGGGAATACTGAGTATGAAATTCCAGTAGGTATCTTTACTGCAGAAATATCACGGATGGCTCTTGTATACAGGGCTTCTGAAATCAGTAAGATGCTTTTTGGGAAAAGCATCTTGAGGATCAAAAGCCGAATGGGATCCACTGAGGCAATGCTGATCAGAGAATTTTCTCCCCGGAGTCTTTCTTTTCCAGACCAACCTTCCAGCGTGGGTCTTAAATCCATTTCCAAAAGTTCCTCATGCTTTCCTAGCTCTAAGGACCCTGTTGCTGCCATGTCCTTAGAAAAGTAAAAATAACCTTAGAAAATGAAAAATTAGAAAAATTAAAATAGCCTTCAATAGTGAATTGTAATGATGACTAATATTGGGAAAGTTAGTATTTATTGTGATTCATATCTATCTTTCCCCCACACATTTTAATACTTCTTTCATAGCTTCTAAATGTGACAGTGAATGTATATTTTATTTGTAAGTGGCACTTCAATTTAGAACCATTTTGTTTTATTTCTTTTTTTTTTTTTAAGATTTTTATTGGGGAATTGGGGGGATGGGAACAGTGCTGGGGAATGGGGGAAAGGGGAACAGACAAGTTGCTGTCGTTTTTTTTTTTTTCTTCAATCTAGTTGTGGAGGATGTTGCTTCACTGGCCCAAGTTGGCACCATCATTGCGCTCTTCTCTGGCGAGGCAGATCAGTCGCCGGCTTCTGGACGGCCGCTCACAGCGGCTGCTGGCCGCTCACGCTGGCTGCTGGCCACACACGGTAGCCCATGGCAATCCACTGCCACAGGGGCTGCAGCCCACGCCGTCGCCAGCGACTCATGGCAGCCCAGCTCCAGGTTGAGCTGTTGTTCAGCATCTTAGCTGTGGAGGGCAGTGTCACTGGCCCTCATATGTGGGATCCGAACCGGGGCCCTCTGGCATCCCAAGCTAGTTCTTAACCATCGCGCCACTCGGCCGGCCCCATTTTGTTTTATTTCTTTAGTGATCTTGTCAAGTACAGCAAATATGGCAGTTTTGATTTTTCAAATAGTCAGAAATGCAAAAAAACAAATTCTGCTTCTCTCAGCCAGGATCCTTTTCATTCATAGAAAAGAAATATGTTCCCATTTAAGATGAAAGGTTCCTTACTCTTATTTCATAGCTCATATTGGGAAAAAAGTCTCAAGGCCATTTACAGTTTATTAATTCATTCCACTATAAAAACCTCTTTATAATGGGGCTCTCAGGTCATCTTCCCCCCTCACTAAAAGATAACTCCAGGCACTTCAAATAAAATGAATTAGAAACAAAGCTATTATAATTATGATTATAATCTCTCCATTTAGAGATGGATCACAACTTAACACTTTTTCCCCCAGGAATTTGGGTCATGTTAATAAAAACTGTGTTTTTTTTTTTCTCTTTAGAACACAAGACCAGCTCCTAACAGTCTGGTCCATATGTTAGAAGCATATAAAAGTTAATCGTTTTGCTCTGGTGCCAGCGTGTTGTATGCAAAGAGAAGCTGTAAACCACAGCTGTGTGGTGTAACAATTGTGAACTTTACTGGCGTGCACATGTGAGATGTCAGTAAACTAAATAAAATGTCACTTAACTGAACTTGAGAGTTGGAAGTGGGAGAGAGGACTGCGAAGATTTTACAAAGGTTCGCATTTAGCAGAGTGGTTACATTCTTTGCGTTTCACGAGGGTAGTTCAAGTTACACAAAAATCAAATCAGCTTTTTTCCTAGATGATTAGGTTTGGCTTAGCCACAGCATTGGTGATTGCTGGATGATCAATAGGATTACTGTGCAGTTGATTTGGTTTGGTGTGTAAATGACTAAAAAATCCAGGCATCATTTAAAATTAATTAGATTCAATCAATTTGGCAAGGCAGCAACCCCATCAATTACTCAGTGGTCTACCTTGAGTATGCTCAAAAAACCTGAAATGACTACAAAATCATTAATTAGGTCATCCTAATTGATGGGCGTCCTCAGCATCACTGCTCAGGGCTCTGCATATATCTGACCTTGGACAAGAGACTTGAATACTCTGCCTCAGTTTCCTTTCTTGGTAGATTGGGGACATGGCTCACAGGGTTGTCATATTAAATAATTCGTTTCACACACTTAGCACAGTATCTGCTTCACTGTAAACATTTAATAAATGTTAGTATTTAAGTATTATGAGCTATTTTCTGGAGCAGAGGGTCAAATATAAGGCAAAATAAGTGAATTTCTCCTTTATTTCCTTATCTGTGATGGAATTTTTAAAAGACAGTCGATGGTACTATGAGTTCCCTCCCTCCCTCCTTCCCTTCCTCTCTTTCTTTCCTTCCTTCCTTCCTTCCTTCCTTCCTTCCTTCCTTCCTTCCTTCCTTCCTTCCTTTCTGTTGAGAGTTTGTAATTTCTGTGTTTTAAAAATAACACCTTAAAAAGATAAACAGGAAAGAATAAGATAAACCCCCCAATCTTAAATCCTCAGTTTATGTCCTTTCTTTTCTAGTCATCCAACCCAACATTTAATGAGTCTCTAGGCAGTAGAAAATTGGATATTCTATAAAACTTTAATTAACCAGAAGCCCTAATTAATAACATTTTTGTTAATCTCAAAATATGTTATGAAGAGATTGTCACTAAGTTGAGTCAAATGATTTGGCTTAGCTAAAACACCTTGGCCAGCTAGGACCTCTTGGGGTTCCACATGGCTCTAATCAAATCCCCTACACCAGCAACATCTGCATCTTCACTCACCACTGAAACTCTGTTAACTATAAATTTAATAGGAACACTTTATTCCTGAAGCTGAATAAACATTCATCTCGCCTTCTGGATGATGAAACCCAGATACTAAGAAGGCA
This sequence comes from Hipposideros armiger, assembly GCF_001890085.2. NCBI lineage: Eukaryota > Metazoa > Chordata > Mammalia > Chiroptera > Hipposideridae > Hipposideros > Hipposideros armiger. The sequence continues at coordinate 737,401 of NW_017731616.1, forward strand.
AATAACTCATTCAAGCCCTCGTAACAAGTAAGTGGCAGAGCTGAGGACAAACCCCAGGTGGTTTGACCCCAGAACTCACAATCTTAACCACTTCACCTCTGCAGTCTAGGCCTCATATAGCTTGAGTAGAGTCTGAAATATGAAGGGGGCAAGGCATAACCAGAGACTAGCAAAAAGTTCAGGGTATGTGGAGGGAAATGAGGTGAGTTGTGACCTGCTCCTGGAGAGCATTGGATGTCATGTGAAATAAAAATTTAACACTACACAATTTATTCATTGACTCATTCAATTGACATATATTTATTGAGTGCTTACTATGTGTTAGGCATATTGTGCTAAGCACTAGGTATAGAGTGATAAACAGAATAGACTTAATGCCTGCCCTCATGCAGCTTAGACTCCAATGAGGAGTCACAAGACACAGTGTTAAGATTCATGGGTGGCTTTGACTGTTGCATCAAGGAACATCTTTGGCTTTGAAAGAGACATTCTCTACAAACGTTTACACCATAAGTCTATTTCATTCAAGCTTATTACTCACCCATGGTGATACACTAACACTGCAAAAATGGTTCCCAGTCAATTACTTATTACCATGGAATAATGAGTCATGGTGTTCTTGAATGACTGAAAGAAGAATCTGCGATACAGAAGTTTGCCGAGAGATGGAAGAGATGATCCATCTATACAAGGCAAGAGTAGAAATAATCTAAAATGTTATTCTGGTGCATTGGAGCATCTTCAGTAAATATCTATTATATGTAGGGAACATTACAAGTCTTATAGCAGCTGCTGAAGGAATATTTTTTAAATTAATGAATGAGAATGGAAGTACTTAGAGCCTGGCTTTAAAGAACTTGCAACCTCCATAAGGAATCAACCATTTCTAAAGATAATTGCCAATATAAGGTAGAATATTTGTACTGACTTAGAAGAACTCAGACTCAAGGGCACTGACTATCACAGCCTCTATAATTAGTATAGTGTTGTGATTCTTATAGTGTTCCTTCATCAGAGAAATAATCTTTTTGTTGGCCTTTATTCTCAATAGATTCTACTCTTTAAAAAAAAAATCAGGGNTACCCTGGTTAAAATTTCAACCTATTAAACATTTTATGTCCCCACTTCCTGTTTTATTTTCCTCCTTAGCACTTATTATTACTTTACATACTATATGCACTCATTTATTTTGTTTATTATCTATCTTCCTCCACTACAGTGTAAGTTCCAAGATGGCAGGGACTTTTGTTTGGTTTTTTCATTACTGTATCCGCAAAGTCTTGAACAATACTTGGCATATGGTAGCCACTCAATATATATTTGCTGAATAAATAAATAGATAGTTGAACCAAATCTACCCAGCCACCTACCTACCTCTGCTCCCATTTTCTGTCTTCCTTCTAATCTGAATGATTGAACTATCCCTGCTGTTACTGCAAGCCAGCTGTCCACTTGCTCTCTGCATTCCTCCCCCTCTCACCTTCACAAGGACATTGATCCTGCAATTCTTCTTCTCTTCTGCCATCATCTTTTTATTCCTCATAATGTGGCCATTCTTATCAACATAGTATCTTCCATCTTTTTGACTCCTTGTTATATGTTAAATTGTGTTCCCCCAAAATGACATGTTGAAGTCCTAATCCCCGGTGCCTCAGGATGTGACTTTATTTGGAAATAGGTTTTTTAAGAAGTATTCAAGGTAAAATGAAGGCATCAAAGGGAGCTTTAATCCAATATGACTGTGTCCTTATAAAAAAAGGGAAATTTGGACCCAGAGATACACACAGGGAGAGCACCATTTGCAGATGAGAGCAGAGTGTAGGCTGACACATCATGCAGCATCTCTCACCTGAACCTCCTCACTGGGCCCTGTTTCTGCTCTTGCCTCATACAGCCTAACAGCTAAACTGCAGCCTTTCCAAAAATGTAAATCTGATCATGTCACATCCCTGCTTAAAGCCTCCAATGGCTCTTCATTGTACACAGAATAAAACCCACACTTCTTCGTCTACAAACTCTTACATGATCTGTCCCTGTCTGCTTCTGTCCCCATCTCCTTGAACTCTACCCTTCACTCTGTGTCTTCATTCTGTTCCTCATATATTCCGAGCCTTTTCCTGACTCGGCACCAGCTGCTCACTCTGCCTGGAACTTGCTTCCCTCAGATCTTTATAGGTCAATGTCTATCTTCTGATTCAGAATTCAGCTTAAATGTCATTTCTAAGGAGAAGCCTTCTCTGTCCACCCAGTGGAAAGTAGCCCCGTGTTTCCACTCATGCAGTCATATTACCCTGTGTAAATGTCTCCATCGGGAGCTGACATTGTCCTGTCTATCTCTGTCCCACCCTTCTCCTCCGGTCCCCCATGTTAGCCTGTAAGCTCCTTGAGAGCAGAGCCCTTATGGGTCCTGTTACCGCTGTACATGTGGGACCCAGAGCAATGCCCAGTGCATAGTTAAGTCTTCAGTAAATATTTGTTAAAAACTCAGTAACTCCTGCAAGGTAGAAACTAAAGCTAAACTCTAAGTCTTGATTCCCAGTCTGTAGTAATGTATTAGGGCTGCCATAACAGGGCACCACAAACAAAAAGTGGCTTAAACAAACAAACTAAAAACCATATTACCTCACAGTTCTGGAGGCTAGAAGTCCAAGATCCAGGTGCTGGCAGGTTTGATTTATTTAGAGGCCCCTCTCCTTGGCTTTAGATGGCTGCCTTGT
>NW_017731616.1:747764-759058 GCF_001890085.2 Hipposideros armiger
TAGGATAAGACTTTAATTTATAAAGTTTTTGAAATCAAATTATTCTGAATGCTGTATCAGAATATGGTTGAAACATAAAGCCAAGTTCTCAAAAAAAAAAAACAAACTGAAGCCTGTACTTAAAAAAGAAAACTTACATTAACTTCATCCTTTAACACCATGACACACAAGGTTCAGTAGGAGCTTTCTGGGCACTGCCATTTTATGAGTTGGTAAAAACAAACAAAAGTCATATATATGTATGAGAGAAGTGTGGTTGTACAGAAAACCTATGTCAGTGTAGCTGAGTAATGCAGGACATTTAGGCATGTTGCAAGTTTTGTTTCCTATAGAGTATTGCCTTTCTTAGTATGTCTCTCCTTATTTTCTAGATTCTTAAGCTTCTGTAATTTTTCTCAAAGATACACCCCTGAATGTTCAAACTAGGTCCTTTCAAAAAGGAGCTAGGTGATATGGAATAGTCATTCCTTGAAAGAAAGCAAAAGAATTAGTATATGTGAAAATTAGACTTGGATACCTAAAGATCAAAAGTTAACCTTGAATGCTTTCTGAGAGTCAATAGTAAAAAGATTTATATAAGTGATTACTACATTCAAATTAGCACCCAATATTTCAAAATGACTAGTATTTGCTAATATGCAAGCTGAAAGAAGCATAATTTTTCACTAGGAGAGTATATATTATGAATATGTTGAAGATAAACACCTTGAATTATTTAATCTTAAAAACATTGCAGGGAGGGAGCAGAAAACTATACCTTTGTCCCCTCTTTCATGTGCTAGAGAAGATCAGTAATATAAAAATTAGAGATCTAAATAAACTCACTTTAGCCACAATAACAAAGTGAAGAAAGAGGAGTAACTGGGAAGAGACCACAGAAAGAGATCATTGCTAGTTGCTTATGCTAATCAACTGTGAAGAAAGAATTGGCAAATTAAAATTACAAGCATAGAAACAAGTTACTTACCACTCCCTACCAATGAAAATACAAATGTGGGGAAGAAAGAAATTTTTATTTACCCTTCTAGGTTCATTCGGCTTTTTAAGTAATTAAATCTACATGAGACAAATTAACAGGAGAAAAAAAATTACATACATACATGCATACATACATACAGGAATCCCTCATACATGAGAGAGTCAGAGGCCCCACATACATGAGAGGTTCAGAGACAGAAAGGTAAAATGAGGTATATATGGCATCCTGAGCTACGAAATGAGGCAAGATGCCCTGGGGCTTCAGAGGGGAGGAGAATAATTTGCGGGACAATAAAAAGAGCAAATGTTCAGTAATTAGAAATTTGTGCTTCCCTATAGATAGGTCATAAAAAGTTACCATATTTCCCCATATATAAGATGCACCCTTTTTTGAAAAATTTGGGATCTAAAAACTGGGTGCGTCTTATATACAGTGGTTGTAGATCATTGTCAAGTCATTTAAGAAGTGTGGCATTTCAAATGCCATAGATGGAACTGAGGATGAGGCAATATATGAAGACAGTGATCTGTCATGAGACAGATGAGGACAAGCTAATGGTTGGGAGTTTTGACAGTGATGAGGAGTTATATGAATTTTATGATGAATAAAACTTCAGTTGAATAACTTTATATAATACATTTTTTTTCAAATTTCAGGCCCCAAAATTAAGGTGCATCTTATACATGGGGAAATAAGGTATTTCTGGTGATAACACCTATTATCAGCAAGGCCCCAAATTTAAGTTCTTTAAGGGAAAGGTAAAAGCTTCTCATGAGCCAGCAGGGTTTTAATTGCCTTTAGCTCAAATAACCCACATTCCAAAGTAGCACATTTTGGGGAGGCCTATTCTGAACCCCTTCACTAAGTATACTGGCAATTTTTGGAGGAAGAAAATGTGAGAAAGGAAGGCTTTATTAAAGCATTATAAGTTACTGGTGGGACCATGGACAAAAGCTTTGCTGTTTTGCTCCTCCAGTAGCCTGCAGGTAGAGTACTCATCCATATGTGTGGCCAAAGGTGAACGGTTTGGATACAAGCCACTAGAGGACTCATACTGGTTAGTTACTACTAATGCTAATGAGGCCAAAGTCTTAATTAAAATCTCATATGGGTTAGGTAGTTGCATGTAGAAAAGTGACATTTCATAGTCTGAGACTAGAATCCTAAATAAAATGCACAATCAAGAGAGTATAAACTGATTACTACAAATATATATATATATATATATATATATATATACACACACACATATATATGTATATATATGTGTGTGTGTGTGTGTGTGTATATATATATATATATATATATATATATATATATATATATCCCCTCCTTTAAAGCTCTGCTCAACACACCTTATCTATTGATGGTGGGTCAGTTATATGGTTTCCCTGTGTGAAGTTCATTGCGTTTCCTTGTGTTTTCAATTAAGACAGAAAACCACACAAAGCTTCAGAAAATAGGAGACTGTTAACATCCCATTGCGCAGGATGATGATTGAGTGCTTGGAACTATAAACCATTCTTTGGTTCTCCCTCTTTACATGGAAGCAATGAAAAGGACACTAGACTTGAAATTGAGAAACCTAGATTTGTATCCCAGGCCTGCCACTGACTTTAGATCACTTCTGCCCTCTATGACTCACGTGTGTGTCAGATGAGGAGTTGGAGTAGATCAGTGGTCCTCCAGTCGTGTGCCGTGGCCTTCTGCCGTGGCATCCATGGAGCAGACCCTTTGTGGTTGTGCAGTTTCATCAAGATCAATGTCCAGCAATGTGGTGTAAGAAGGATGGGCCCTTTTGTGAGAGGGAACTACGAAGAACAGCGTCATGTTAACCTGGTGATGAATTCTGCTCTCTTTCACATGTAAACATCTCACCCGAATGAAGTAATACATTTATCTGTCCATGAGCAAATTAAACCTGGATGAGTTGTCAGAGAACCGACAGTTGAAGGTTTGGAAAATAGACAGGAAAAGTTTGATGGGAATATGGAGGAGATCTGTACTGCCTGGCAGGGGCAAGAAAGTTGGGAGAATTGTTTGTCAGGGAAGGCGGAGATACAGTCTTAAAGCTACACTACACCTTCAGAAGAGGAAGTGGGGATGGGAAAGGGGTGTGGGGGAACTTGAATACGTCCTTTGTCAAAATTACAGTTTGTCCAGGACTATCCCTGATGGGACTAAAAACTGCTCTGTTACATATGAATGTTGCTCTGAGACTGGGATAAGCTATTCTTACATGTCAGTGATATGTGGGTGCTGGCAGATATGTGTGTGTGGGTTTCATTTTTTTCTGAATGGATCAAGCCTTCTTGGATAGATATCAACAGTGTAGGCTCCAGTACGTGTGTGAATACATGTCATGTCACTTGGCAGCCATGTTATTTCCAAGCAAAATTCACCAAAAAATGTGGGAAAGGCAGACAGTACCCTGGCTATATCTAAGGGCAGATTTTTGTCACTAAGATAGACTGAACTGACAACTTCCACCTATGTGGCAATAAAATGCAGAAAAGAGAGAACCTCGGCTCCACTATTGACTGAATTAGGAAAGGGAAGCCTCGTTAACTTCTTGCAACATTCTGATGATTTGGTACAGTTGTTTGCTGGGCTGTCATCCTGTTTATGAGTTTTAAAGCTTAAAGAGGAAAGAAGGCATTACTATTTTTTCCTCAGCTCTACAAATTGGAAATCTCTGGATCACAGATCTTTAAAACTGTTTTTTAAAGGGCTGGCCGAGTGGCTCAGTTGGTTAAGGGTTTGCTCAAGAGTGCAAGCTCTAAGCAACAGGGTTGCCAGTTCAATTCCTAGCCCGAGCTGAGCTGCCACTGAGCTGCCAACAGGTGGCAGGATGGCTCAGCTAAAAAAATAAATAAATAAAATAAAACTGTAGTTTACATTCTAAGTGAAAAAGAAAAAAAAATCAGCGAAAACATTGGTTTGGCTTCCTTCAAGCAGATAGTTTAGAGGTTCATCATGCAGAATTCCTCAAGATGCCAGCAGCTGACAATTAAAAGTTCAATACAGAAAAGGAGAAGGGGTTTCTTTTGGGCCTTGAACTTCCCACACACATGATAAAGGCAAAGTTGTGTATTCAGAAAAGAGAATCAATTTGTTATTTGTGCATATCTTTCTTTAATAAAACAGCAGGAGGACAGGCTGGTTTCTTATTTACTCTTGATTTCTTCCCGCCATAAAACTACATCCTTTTCTATATGTATATATATGAACTCTTCCACTTCCCCTGTCCATTTGTTGATATTAACACTCAAAGCCGTAATAATGCCAGGAAGTAAAAAACTACAGAACATTTCACATCACGCTTTCTTTCTTGGCCTCCTACAACTGTGTCATATTTTTTGTCACTACTTTAAGTTACCTCAGTGTATCAAGTTTAAAACAAGTTCTTGTTATAGATTTAGGATAGATAGTTACATAAAGACAAACTAAGTTGGTTTTTTAACACAAAAATAATATAGTATGTTTTACACAACTACTGAGTTTAACTCCTTGCATTTTTATTAGGTACAGTTTTATTAACTGAAATTAAAACATTTCCATCACTGTATCACACCAGCATAGGTCTGTCCCAAGCTGACTCCCTAAACATTGGTCAAACAACCTGTTGATAAGACAAAGCAGAGTTCATTGCTTACCGAAAGTAAGAGAGAACATTACCTCTCAAAGCTTCGGCAGTGTCTTGGAGAAAGAAAGTCAGGTCAGAATTTGAGAAATCAAGTTTGATGTAAAACAGGTCTTTCAAACTGAGGTGGCTTGATTGGGATTGGGTAAGGCTCACACCCAATACAAGTCCACGATTGGGGGAAACAGTGAGGTGAGTGAGGATTTTGAAATGAGGGATTCATAGAATCATAGGGCTTAACCTGTCTATGGCTATTTTCCGTTGAAGAGTTGATGGGTCTTGGATCATTAGGGAAGTTCCTGTAATGAAAAATCAAACGATTTGCCTGGACAGGAAACTCCCAGAAAAAGAAATTCACGCTAATAAAGACAAGAATAGAACAAGGTCATTTTCATGTAGACAGTAAGGTGTGATTTTGGTTCTCAATATCCAAGCTGACTGTAGGGAGCTGGTTTACAGTTCTCAGGTCTACTCAGATGACTTAATATGATAACAGATGAACTAAAGCATTTAATTTTTTTATTTGCAGCCTCTTTTTTGGTAGCAATTTGACACAAGCTTTTTACATTTTAGCATTGCTTTGCAATTGTTTATTAGCTTATTAGCCTCTTACTTGTTAGGGAAAATTTCCCAAACAAATGCCCACCAGCAGTCACCACTGGAACCATGCAACAAATCCTGTAAACCCAGAGGGGGCAGCAGAGGGGAGCTGAATTTTGTGCTTGATCATTTAAATCAGCAACCTATCATTTGGGGCAATTCTTAGAGGTGACTAAAGATGAAATCATGGGTGCTGGGTACTTTCCAAGAGATGAAAACCTTCTGAAGCAGGCAGGAAATTGCCATCTTTAAAAAGTTCCAACTCTGTCTTCAGATCACTTGTCTCTTTCTTTGGAAGTTTGAAGTAGAGAAATTGTGTGGGATCATTACAAAGCTCCATTTCAGATTCTTTCTTAACCCGGTTCCCACATAGGACATAAATTCCATTAGATGCCTCTGATTTCCATTTTCTCTCCTGGACACATGTCTGTAGTCACAGTTTTGGGAAACGCTGGAGGGTGCTCTGGGGCGATGAGGCATCTTGAGCCAAAGAGGCTGTCTGGGGGTGAAGCATGGAGGATGCTTAACATTTGAAAGAAGTGTGAACACTGTATTTACATTTAAATTAAAATGGAAACTTCTTATAGGTTATGTTTCTGAAAGGTGTGTGTGGCACATCTGCTGAGGTCTATTGTTTATTCATGCTGTAAATCCTTTGAAATGTGTGAAAATGCTTCCCACTCATTATAAAGCTCCTGCTACCCCTGGATTATGACTTTGATGTCACCAATCCTGCTTCAAAGGGTTCTTTCTGGGCTATTAATCACAGTTTAGCCTCTGAAGATATCGCCAGAGAAAACATTGGACAACTTTGTGCTAGACTTGCTAAAAACTTTGAAATCTTGAGTGTCTTGCATATGCACAAATGGCAGCATTTCCTTTCATTGACAACTTTTTATTTTGCTAAAGGATCAAATGACAGTGTAGGTAAAAATACAAATGGATCTCTTTACAAGCTTGGTTTGGGAGGCTATGAATGAGAGAGAAGGATAGTTGGGTGGTAATAAAGGGAGAAGAGAATCCCAGCAGGTCACTCAGATGCTTCAAAAGTAAAAAGCAGTAGGAATCAGAGTGGCCAAGAAATCAAGGTGCAAAGGGGAGTTGTCTTATCATTTTTTCTCATCTTTCGTTTGTTTTTTAACTAACCAGTGCTCACAGTAGCAAATTACTGAAATTCCCTTGCCTTTTACTCTCTGCTTTAAGGCCTATGTGAATAATATTAGTAATAATATTATTACCAATACAAATAAAGTGAGCACTTACCTTGTACCAGCCCCATGTTGACGGTACTTTTTGTAAGTTATTTCCTTGAATGTCCATAACAGCCCTGAGAATTAGGTAGTGCTGTCTTCATGTTAGAGACAAGGAAACCGAAGCTGTAAGAGGTTAATTAACTTGTTCAAGGTCAAGGCCCTGGCAAATGCAAAGCCCAGTTGGCCCCCAGGACTCAAGAGCCTGTTGCCCACTCTTTCACTCATCAGTCTTAAATCCTGGCAGTGGTGTTCTCCATTGCCCACTTTCTCTTTCAGGAAAACTCCCAGCATCATTTTTCTTCCATGCTCATCTCATTCAATACTAGCAGTGCCCTAAGTAGAAACTTGAAAAAAAAATGTGATAAAAATATATAACATGAAATCTACTCTCCTAACATACTGTTAAGTGTACAGTACAACATTCACTATATGCACACTGTTGGACAGCAGATCTCTAGAACTTTTTCATCTTGTTTGACTGAAACTCTATGCCCACAGAACAGCAACTCTCCATTTCCCTGTCCCCCCACTCCCTTCCCTGGCACCCAACCTTCTCCTGTCTGCTTTTATGAATTTGACTATTTTTAATGCCTCATATAAGTGGAATGATGTGGTATTTGTCCTGTGACTGGCTTATTTCTCTTAGCATAATGTTCTCCAGGTTCGTCCACATTGTCCCAAATAGTAGGGTTTCCTTCAAGGTTGACTATTCCATTGCATGTATATACCACGTTTTCTTTATCCATTCATCCTTTGATGAATATTAATTTGTTTCCCCTGCTTGACTATTGTGAATAATACTATGTGGGGGCTAAAAAAGAATAATACTTTTCCTCTCACCTTCTAAGTTCTTCTACCTGGGTTAATAATCAAGTTAACAGATAAATGAACAGGAGAAAACCAAGTTTTTAATATATGCACATGGGGAATTCACATAAGCATGAAAATTCCAAAGACAGTGAGGTAACATTGGGTCTACAAGACATTTTTGGACAAAGGAGAAAGGGCGGGATGGGGTATTAGATTTCAGAAGTGAGGATGGTTGATTTACAGGTAATTAAGGAAGAAGAGAACACACATGGCAGGAACATTCTTGCTGGGCAACTCAGAAAGAATAGTTGGGGTATCTAGCTAACAGGCTTGGAGTCTTTGTGACTAATGCTAGGGTGAAGATTCTTAAGGTGACTAGGCCAAGCCTCCCTTCCTAAAGCAGGTTCTTCTGTCCTAATCTCTTGGGCCGGAAAGTGGAGAGGGTCAACGGTTTTTTTCTGAGTCTTATTTCTTAATAAAGAGCTAAAAATCGATATTCCAAAAAGGCAGCTTCAGGGTGGCCAAATTTTGGTTCCCTTCAGTGCTGCCTTTGACTTTAAATAAAAGTTTCAAATTCCAGGAGCGAAGTTGGTAGATTATATTTTACTGATCCAATCATTCAGTGTTAAGTCTCATTTCAGGAAACAGTGAGGCAGACGGGCACCCAAAGTGAGGCCTATATTGTGTAAGCAAGCAATATTTAACAAGAGGGATGTGTACAAAAACAAAAAAACAATGGTTAAAGATCAGACCAAATTAACTGGTTTCTGAGTCTGTAAGGCTGTTGAGATTTCTAGACGTAAGGCTCAAAGCTTCTTTTGCTGCAATGAAAGCAAGCAGTGACAATCTGATAGATTCTCCCTGTCTGCAATTTGAATATCTCCGATGATGTCATCAGGTGATCAGGTAAACTCTGTGTGGCTTACACAGCATCAGTCACTGAGATTGTTTACACATGAGCTGTTGTGATTTCTTTGATGTTTATATCATGTCGTCTAGCTGTGGTTTGTAGTTGCAAAGCTCAGGAAAAAAAAATTTTTCACTCTCAATAATTCCAGGGCAAAGGATAGGGGGAAAATAAACATTATTTTGGAGGGCTGTAGCAAAATATTTAAGAAAACTAGAAAAATTCAGGATCCAGTCCAGTTTACAGGTGAAAAATAACTTTAAAGTCAATTAACAGCTAGAATCTAACATCCACAACTGTGTATTATAGTTTCTATTGAAACATAATTTTTCTCTGTAAAATCATCCTCCCTTTTATCAAAGGTAGCCAGATTAAGACTAAATTTATTATATAAATAGTTTCAATGAATTTGGCCTGAATATTTGTATAAATACAATAAGAATAGCAATTGATCATTTAGGGTCTCTTAAAAATGCTTTGCTGGAATTTTCATAAGAATCTCCAGATTGAACTGTAATTAGCCTCTCAGGGCTAAGAAGCCAACCCACATAGTTGTTATCAGACTTTGCCTGCAGCCCCTACGGATTTGAGTGAATTCCTCAGATTCTCATGGTCCCCGCAAATGCCTTTAGGTTCTTCCTTTGCCATCTCCCAGGAAAGCAACCTTCGTTCTTTATCTGGAAAGACTGCTGTGAATCATGTAAGCAATGGACCAGGCTGCTTTTCCAAGGGACTTATATTAGCTGTCAAAGTCAATCTTTATTCCTTAAAGCTTTCTGGTGACTTCCGAGTTTATGTATGTCTCTCTCAAACATGATATTCTAGCCAAAGCCTTGATCAATAAAACCAGTTGTTAAGTGTGTCCTGTTATAAAAATAACAGATTCTTACTGAATTTATGCAAATAATCTTATTGCCATGAAAATAATAATACTCAATTGCTAAGAGTTTCCAAATTCTGGAGGGATCAGGTAGGGAGAAAAAGGTAAATGTTTATTTCTAAAAAGGTAAATGTTCAGTACTGCTTACAAAGTTATGATTTACCAAATTGCTCTAAGTAAAACAAGTTTCCTTATATCTGGAAAAAAAAAAGATTTTTAAAATTCAGAAATATTGCAAACAAAAGTTATAAAAATTATAATCGTCCTTAGTTCATACAGTTCTATATAATCAATTCTTGTTTATCCTGATCATTTGTCAGTATTTCATGAATCCAGTTATTTCTTAGAGTTCTATAAATCTTCCAATTTAAAGTGTGATCTGAAAATTTATCTTCCAAAGTCAGTCCTCTCCATGGATCTTTCTTAAAATGAAACATATTTGCAAAAGCATCAGAATAAAACAAGGACTATCTGTAAATGACAAAAAAGAAAACCTTAAAATGACATGGTTACAGATCTGATTGTAATGCAATTGACAAAGAAATTTGCTTTTTGATAACATAACATTTTAAGAAAATAATTAGAATTACAAATGAAGTTATATCAGGACTTTGTAGACTCTTGGAGATGTTTGTATAATCTCTAGAACATCCATTTTAGTATTGAGAATACATGTATACAAATACAATGTAATTATTATTTCTTTATTTGACAAAGCTTCCCATGTAATTTAAGCATATCAGATAGACCTAATTAGTTTAAAATTTCTCATATATAAGAAGAGAAAGAGCAAATCTTTGAGGTATTCCAGGGGCCCATTGTAATAACCCAAAGCCATTTTCTGGTTAAGAAAAAGTCTCTTTATTTTTTATTTTATTTTTATTTTTATTTTTTTAAAGATTTTTATTGGGTAATTGGGGGGATGGGAACAGTGATGGGGAATTGGGGGAAGGGGAACAGACAAGTTGCTGTCGTTTTGTTCTTCAATCTAGTTGTGGAGGACGCTGCTTCACTGGCCCAAGTTGGCACCATCATTGCGCTCTTCCCGGGCGAGGCAGATCAGTCGCCGGCTTCTGGACATCAGCTCACTGCAGCTGCTGGCCGCTCACGCTGGCTGCTGGCTACATACGGTAGCCCATGGCAACCCACTGCCACAGGGACTGCAGCTTATGCTGTCGCCAGCAACTCACGGCAGCCCAGTTCCAGGTTGAGCTGTTGTTCAGCATCTTAGCTGTGGAGGGCAGTGTCACTGGCCCTCATATGTGGGATCCAAACCGGGGCCCTCTGGCATCCCAAGCGAGTTCTTAACCATCGCGCCACTCGGCCGGCCCAGAAAAAGTCTCTTTAAAATTTAAACCCTAATAAGGTTGTCAAACACACTTGACTAAAAGGTCATATATGATTATGAAACAATATTATTCATTTACCCAAAGTGACAATAAACAGTATCAAACAGGGGTGACCAGTTAGCTCAGTTGGTTAGAGCGTGTGCTGATAATAAACACCAAGGTTGCCAGCTCGATTCCCACTTGGGCCACCGTGCGCTGCGCCCTCCCTAAAAGAGTCAACTATGCCATTGTAGCATGAAAGCAATGTGTATCCAATGACCATGGCTGTTCTCCAATAAAAAATTTGTTTCAATAAATAAACAAAGTCAAATAAAAATACAGTTTAGCAAAATTTTAGCCCTTAGGATTGAGAAGATTTTTTGAGTAATCTAGGACCTGAATAAGACAATATAAAACATAGAGCAGGTTGGCCAAGTGGCTCAGCTGGTTAAGAGCTCGCTTGGGAGCGCCAGCTCTGAGCAGCAGGGCCGCGGTTTGGATCCCACATTGAGGGCCAGTGACCCTGCACCCTCTACAGCTAAGATGATGAACAACAGCTCAACCTGGAGCTGGGCTGCTGTGAGTCACCGGCGACGGTGTAGGCTGCAGCGGTGCTGCAGTGGGCTGCTGTGAGCTACGTGAGTGGCTGGCAGCCAGCGTGAGTGGCCAGCAGTGGGCAAGAGCTGCCGTGAGCCACCATGAGTGGCCGACCAATGACCGGCGACTGATTGCCTCACCCAGGAAGAGCACAATGATCATACCAACATGGGCCAGTGAAGCGACGTCCTCCACAACTAGACTGAAGAACAAAACAGCAATTTGTCTACCTGTCTGTTCCCCTTCCCTGATTCTCCAATGCTGTTCCCCTCCCCCAATTCCCCAATAAAATCTTTA
>NW_017731616.1:762368-764831 GCF_001890085.2 Hipposideros armiger
TGCATTGATAAGAATTTCTAAACATTTAGAGTCATTCTTCTCTAACCAGTATGGGGAAGGGAAACACCCTTACAAATGGAGATTTCCCTTATAAACGTGTATATTTCTTGCAAAGGGTGATTTCTGGTCAGTTTTCAGAGCTTCATCTGTGTCTGCTGTTTTTTAAAAATAGCCAGCTTAAAGTAATCAATATTGCAAAGAGGCATATATTGAGGTGGTGTATTTTTCTCCCCTTCATTTATAATGACCATCCTAACAGGTATGAGATGATACCTCATTATGATTTTGACTTGCATTTCCCTTATTATTAGTGATGTTGAGCATCTTTTCATATACCTGGTAGCCATTTGTATGTCATCTTTGGAGAAATGTTTATTCAAGTCCTTTGCTCATGTTTTAATCAGGTTATTTTTATTTTATTTTATTATTTTAATATTTTGCTGTTGAGTTATAGGAGTTTCTTATACAGTTGATGCTTGAACAATGCAGAGGTTAGGGGCACTGACCATCCATGCTGTCAAAAATCAGCATATAACTTAAGTTGGCCTTCCGCATACGTGGATTCCCAACTGCTGATCAGATATGCAGTTGACCCTTGAACAGTGTGGATTTGAACTGCTCGGGTCCACTTACACATTTCTGGATGATAAAGGGGCTCTACAGTAAATCTAACCAAAAGTAACCTCACAGGGTGATCTGATCATAAATTCCTAATTGGACAGGTCACGGTGGTTAGTCACACCTAAAGCCTATAACTTCCTTAGTAAAAATTATCTTTGCCTTAAACAAGCCCTGTTCATTGTTCTTGTGCATCTAGGTTGACACACCTTTGAAATGCCTCTTTGTCAGACCCCTAAGAAGTATAACCACCCTCAGGAGAGCACATTATCTTGTCAATCTATACTATAATCCAGTCATGGAGGTTATCCTGCCTTGCTTTCTCCCATGTTCATAAAATCTTCCTTCATGTTCCCACCTTCATACCAAATGTATAAAAGAAACTGCAAACTATCATCCTGAGAGCATTTGAGATCTTGCTTCCTGGTATGTCATCAGTTTGGCTGAAATAGACTCATAAAATTTCTGTACAGTTTGGATATTTCTTACATCAACATGTGAATTTCCCACACATTTCAAACCCTTGCTGTTCAAGGGTCAACTGCCTATTTTGGAAATTAACCCATTGTCAGATATGTGGTTTGCAAATATGTTCTCCCACTCTGTGTGTTGCTTTTTCTATCTGTTGATGGCTCCCTTTGCTGTGCAGAAGCTTT
Source organism: Hipposideros armiger (assembly GCF_001890085.2). Lineage (NCBI taxonomy): Eukaryota > Metazoa > Chordata > Mammalia > Chiroptera > Hipposideridae > Hipposideros > Hipposideros armiger. Next base: position 763,643 of record NW_017731616.1, read on the forward strand.
AAGTTTCATGTAGTCCAACTTTTCTATTTTTGCTTTTGCTCCCTGTGTTTTTGGTGCCCTATCCAAGAAACCATTGCCAAGACCAATGAATGTTCTGAAGCTTTCCCCCTATATTTTGTTCTTGGATTTTTATAGTTTCAGGACTTACATGTAAGTCTTTAGTCCAATATGAGTTGATTTTCATGTGTAGTGTGAGATAGAGGTTCAGTTTCATTCTTTTGCCATGTACATGTCCAGTTTTCCCAGCACCATTTGTTGAAAAGAAAAATCCTTTCCCCATTTTGTAGTCTTGGCGCCATGTCAAAGATTATATTTGATCATATATGAGTGAATTTGTTCATGGNATGAACTTATTTTTGTAAACCAAGGTAAAACAAAGATATATTTAATGTTAATAACTCTAAAAGACATGTCTGTGTAGCCAAACTAAACCTAAATCAGCTTTAATATCAAATATTTTCTCAGATCATATGATCTTGAAAATTACTTGTTAGGTTCTATTTCTTAATTTATATAACCTTAATTCCTTTAAGCCAATCAAATATTACAACCTTGTAATATCATCTGGAGGTACAAAACATACCATACATATATAAACACAAACAGATATCACAAACAGATCAAGATATAAACAGAATAACTAATAATTGTGGAGAGGACATACATTTTTCACTTGCCCTTGACAATTTTTAAGGATACTGGAGAAGAGAGGAGTTAAGCATGGGAGAGTAGTCACTGTGTTTTTTAAAATTCCCCCTCTTCAATTTTTTTTTTTTGTTTTTACTTCAATTACTTCAGCTTCAGGAAATAGTGGGCTTTGTTTACATTTCTGATTTACCCAGGAGGGACAGGGGAGTTGCTGAGATTTTTAAAAGTTCCTATCAGACTTTGAAAAATCAGCTTTCAATTTTGTCAAATTTCTAATCAGTTATTAGATCCCTTAAAACATGTTCATGTATATCAATTCTCATAATCTAATATCTCAATGTCCTTTAAAATTTTTCCACCTTGTTGGGAAATCTCTTGATTTTCCCTTCTGCCTTTTTTTCTTCTTAATTCTCTCATTAATTAACCTAATGTTAATTAACTATCTATACCTGTATTAGTATCTGTAAGGCCCAAAAAGCTAAATAGCACATTCAAAAATCTTAAGACTAGTTATATATTTCTGTGTATCTGTTTTTTTTTT
>NW_017731616.1:769851-928438 GCF_001890085.2 Hipposideros armiger
GTTGAATGGAAGTGATGAGAATGGGCATCTTGCCTTGTTCCTGATCTTAGAGGAAAATCTTCCAATTTTTCACTGTTGAGTATGTTAGCTGTGGGCTTTTCATATATGGCCTTTTTATGTTGTGGTAATTTCCTTGTATTCCTATTTTGTTGAAATAAATGGAGACTTTTTGTTTCTTTTTTACTATGAAACTAATATAAATTTAATTTACATTATAAATTATTTATTATTTATAAATAATTATTATAATTTATATCACTGAAGTTTCAAAATTCAAATTTTTCCAATTCAGAGCAGATCTTTGGGAAAATTCAGAAAAATATAAGGACACAAAGGGAAAATTACTCATGATCCTTACCTTAACTTTCCATCACTTTAACTTCTTTAGGCATGTGGGCAAAAAGCAAGCCTGCTTGGTTTATATTGTTTGTCCTTTTCCCCAGGTAACTTGGCACAGACAAGAGCCAGGATAACAGCAGCCTCAAGATCTTTGCCTCCACATTTCAGTGCTGGGAAAGCCAAGGTGAGTAGTAGATTTGTACCCCTAATAATGTGAGCCACAAGGTGCTGCTGCCTGGGATTCATTCCAGGTGGGCAACATTAGTTTCTTTTATCTGACCTACTGCTTGGGCAACCTGGAGAAGAGACTAAAGGCATTTAGGAATCAGGGGTTAGGAATTTGAAACAACATCATTGAAACAACATCATAATACTATGTATGTCAGGGGAAAAAACCCTTTTCCTCTACCCTCCAGTTCAGTAGTTGGGGGACTATGAATTAAACTCAAACTGACTGATTAGCAAGAGAAAAAAACAGATTCATGTACATACAGGCGTTCACCAAATAAATGACTTGAAAGGATGGTTCGGTTTTGGGACTTATATACCATCTTAATAGTTGATGAAGAGAGGGAGGAGAACATTTCTGGGAGAACAAATGACTTTGGGGAAAAATAAATGGTCCCTTAGGTGAGTAGATGGGAGGTACAGTGGTTTTATGATAATGTCTATTTAGACAATTTCTTATCCCAGTGCTGACTTGTCATCTCTGGTGAAAGGAATCAATCTTCGCTGGTTGTAAAACTCCCAGGGAGGAGGTTTACGACAGCTGAATTCTTTTTACAAGACTCTGCTTTGGGGGCAAATGGGAGTTCAGAAAAAGCAACTGTTGATTCTTAAATGTCTTCAACTTAAAATAATCCTTCTGCCACTGAGCCACATTCTGGGCCTTTTCACCTGATTCTCAGAAAGACCACTTAATACAGAACAATGACATTTGATAGTGAAATCCATCTATGAAAAGATAAAGCACTTTTCCTTGAAGCTGTCACCAACCTACAGAGGAGGATAACAGGGACCAAATGGAGTCAACAGGGAGGACACTTTCTTATCACTTGGGTTTGCTCTCTGAAAAATGAGCAGTGTGCTTGTCCATGCACAAGGGATGTTAGAAGGGTTAATAAATATCCCACTGTAAAATATTTTTAATTGTTCCATCCTTCTAGCTTATGTTTAACAAAGATCTCAAGGACTGGATGGTTAATGTTCATTGTATGTACTAACATCAAAAAACAATTATGTTGAAGGTGATGGAGTGAAAAACAGGTCACATCTCTGAATTTTCTTATCTTTTGCTTACATTGATTATTAAATAATGTAATAAAGAATAAGCATTACAGCCACACTTAATACTTTTGAATATTATCCCACAATTGATATAGACAAACATATTTGTAATTACTCCCTCTGAGAATAAGACTTAATATGGACTCAGATCATTTTTGTTAACATTGATTTTAACACCCACGTTGCTATTACAGTCCAGTGCAATACTCTACTTTTCAACCTCTTGAGTTTGTGACAAGATATTAGGACTATTTAACATGGGTTATCTGGGCCCCTAAAAAAGGATTTTTCAGTTGTTCTGGGAGCCTCTTGATATTACGTGTAAATTTTTTTGTTGTTGTTAAGTACAATTGATTCTCATTATTCATGAAAGTTCAGTTTTATAAAGTCACTGTGAACACTGAATCATGCAAATACTGAAGTATTGTTCCTAGGGGAAATACACCGTTAGGTTCCTGCCAGCCTCTGGTCACATTTTTGTCAACTAGTTAATATATAATTTTGTTTTATGTGTGTTTCTATTTAAAGACACCTTATTTAATATACATTTCTTAAAATAATTTTTTATATGCAGCATTTCTTTATATAAACAACATTTCAGTTACAGTATTTGTGTCATTGAACTCAGGCCAACAGCACTATAACTCATGCCTGAGCAAAGCTTGTCTGACACACATATGTTCTCCCAGAGGCACATCACAGCCCTCATGCACTGAAGAATGCAAGACAGCACCTCAGCACTATGATTAGGGGCTCTTTTAAACAGGGAAATCACCAGCCCAAAGCACAAAAATACAAAAAACAAGGCACTTACACAGACCTTGACAAAGGCACTTATTTACAGCATCAGAGCTGAAACAAAAAAAAAGAATGTCGCCTTGTTCCACCTCAGCTGGAAACATGCACGTCAGATGCCTCAGAGTTCCCACCACTCGGCAGGTCTGTGAATGACTGTAAAAGCATTGTGAGTATTGATCTGGAAGTTGCAAATTTTACCAAGCAGGCAAATTCACAAATGCAGAATCGACAAATAATGAGGATCAACTGTAAATTTGCTTTTTGGAATCATGCGCCTCTATCAGACTCTAAAAGGGATGGTGACACAGAAAGATGAAAGACTCCAGTATAGCACTCTCTGTCAGCTCACATTCCCCTCCTTTCCTCAGTTTGATTTTGTAACTACTAGACTCCGACAGGACCCATTTCCTTGCCTTCCACGCTCAGGATACCAGCACGGTGCTACCTCCCTCACTGCTCTGCCTACTACTGATTGTTCAGGCCCTGCCTACGTGAGACGTGTGCCCTCTAGTGTGTGGCATATATTTATACCATTATAATCAATATGTATATAGATGAGATAAAAATTACTAGAAATTTGTTTTTATTTGGGAAGGGAATTAGTTGAAAATTCTAATTAGGACATCAGAAAATATGAAGGGTGACAACAGCAGTAAAAAAAAACAACTCCATCAGTTCCTCTCTGCATTAGCCAAGATAAAATAGCAGAGGTGGCCTTACAGGAGGCTGGCATCCAGCACAGTCAGCACCCCCACCCTGGGCCCCGTGTCAGAGCCAGTTTTGCTCTCCCACTTAGTGCTATGGGGGCTTTTGAGAGGAGCGATACTTCAGGGACTTTTTCCTTAGGAAATGGATGGGTCACTCGATAGCAGGAAAAATTAATGACAAAAAGCTTTGTCAAGAATATAAATATAAGTACTTATGAGGTTTCAGGATGCAAATAGTGGACACTAACCAAGACCAGGGGGAAAAAATCCTTCATTTTTTTCATTTATTCCTGAAATCCGCATAGTTTATGAGACTTTTTGGAGTTGGTGTCTTTATCCTATAGTAAACTTAGTTGACAGATGAGGCAAATCTTTTTAATAATACCATGCCTTCAGACTGCTTTTATGGGTTATATCAAACCACATGGAAAAACAGTATATAATGTTTAAGAAGTAGGTTTTGGAATCAGAACGGGGTTCAGATCTAGGCATGGGCAATTACTAGCTGCAAGACTGGGAGATTCACCTAAAATCTCTGAGCCTTGACTTCCTTATGTGTAGAATAGGAGTAATAAAAGTACTTACCTCACAGGGTCATGAGAATTCAGTGACGTTAATCTAGGCAGAGTGTGTAGTACAGTGATTTCACATTGGAAGCAATAAATGTTTTATTACTCATGCTTTGATAACCATCTCAAATTCCACGTGTGGAGCCCATATGTATATGGAAGCATGCTCATTTCCTGTGGGCTTCAGGGCCTACACCACAATTTGTAAAACTTACTGATGACTACTTTGAAGGCTAACCAGCCAGACCCTCTCACAAGGAACAGGGCAGGACATGAACACGGTGGGCAAAAAGCAAGCTTGCTCAGCTCCAGTTGGCTTATAGCATTGCATAAATTGGCATTGTAGGGGACAGATATACTGGGGTTAGACAATGGTTTTATTCAGAATATTTGTTTTACAAATCATTTTGAAACAGGTGTCATTGGACGTATTTTTTCTACCAATAAATAAAAAGATCTTCCTGTGTTGCATGGGAGCTGGTACTCACCTTCTGCCTTAGAACAAAACCCTGCATCCTTGATATGGATCACCAAACTACAACTAAATCAAGCACGCTGGTGATGAAAGGGGAACTGACTGATATTTTGTATGTGTGCAAGGCAGTGGGTTTTACTAATCAGTTTTATGAGTGGGGAAAACAGAGACTTTGAGAAGTTAAATAACAAGTCCAAAGCCACAGAGCTAGTAAGTAGAGAAGGCAGAATTTGAACCAGGTGTGCCTGATTCCAAAACTCTGCACCATAGCACTCGCCTCCAGAGCCTAGGAAAGCTTTTCCAGTCTCTTTTCCTCCTATGAGGTAAAAACTTATACTTTGGAGAGGACAGTTTTTTTTCTTGTGAAATTCTCACCTTTTGGAAGAACTATTTCCTAGTTGATGCCCCTAATAGAATCTCCTTTCTGGATAGTTTCCAAGAGGCTTTTTTTTTTTAATTAAATGAGTCTACCATTAACTAAATTAGCTGAGGAAGATAAGCTCTTAGGTTAGACAACAACCTTCTCATCTCTTTTGCTTTTGATACTTTGGAATTTATTGGTGTTCTTTGAAGTTCACGGTAGGGCCAGTGCAGACAGAGGTCTCCTAGTTCGAAGGGCCAAGAGAGGCAACTTGTGGTATGTCCCTTGTCCAAAATTCCCTCTTTTAGATTCACTCTGTTCAGGAGAACCTTGTGACTATGCAAATATGAAAGAGACCCTAGGTCAACCCAAGATCTTTCCAAATTCTTAAATTAGAAAATACCCTAATAGTGTATTATTTATTCTTTAAAACACAGTACTAGATAGATAGGTGATGAACTGCAGACAAGCATTAACATTTAAAGAGTGTATATATCAGAATAGGTTTTTACTTACTTCCCAAGAGTTTCTCTGTATGCGAGTACAAGGACAGAACTTGAAGTCATGCTGGGTGGTTAGATGGGGGAGCCTACCGGTCTTATAACTTTTGGTGCTTCATTCTATCGTACTTTTCCAATTTGCTGGGGGGGATGGGTACCGATCTTGAAAACATTACATACTATATGTTTCAAATTATGTCTCAGCAGACTTAATATACATCAAGGGTTTTCTGATCACTAAAGTGTTAAATTCTCAAATGCCAGGGTCCATTGTCTATTATGAGGGAGAGTAACAGGTAAATTCTATTAATAAAAGGAATTTGGGTGAGCTTTTCAGTTGCCCTTTCACAGTGCATTAGAGCCTAAGGGGCTGGCACTGGCTGGCTAATTTGAATAAAAAGAGCGGGAAATGAAGGAGGAAAGCACAGGTTCAAAGCAAGATGTGGTTCTTAAAGGATAAAAGGAAATGGTGGGGAAATTCCCAAAAGTTTACTGTGTGTGTGTCTGTGTGTGTGAAGTTCAAGTGGGGAGAAAGAAAATAAGGAGAAAAAAGTTTAAGAAAACTCTCAGAATTTACAATCTGGCCGAATGCAGGCCCTAGCCAAAATCTTTCCTTTGGTTTTGATTAGCTTGCCCCAAACCTCACCAACTCTGAGCTCCATCCTCCAAATGGGAGTGAGATGGGGGAAGAAACCTCAGGCAGGTGACCCTGGGGAGAGCAGTACTGTCTCTGTGTGTTGTGTTTGTTTTCCCCTGTTCTATATCAGAGCAGCCTTCTTTCTCAACACAGAGTATTCGTTTCCTCCTTTCTCATTAAAAAATTTTTAAAAATCAAACCTACAGGCGGTGTCCCATTGCTTCTGCTGCATACAAATGAATGACAGCTTTGGGAACCCATCCAATCTGCGGTCTAGAAAAAGAAAGCTGAAGTGCCCTCTGACATTGCTTCACTCAGAGATATATTCTCCTATTCCTGCTCACTCACTATTTAGGTTGCTTTTCCAGTGTTTGAAAATGTGGCTTCACGTTTATTCCCCTTCTTCGATAAACCTGTTTTCTTTATCCAAGCCGATTGAAGCATTTCCTTCCATTTTGCACACAGTCTCCTAAATACCCCTGGAGGTAAGCCTCATGTACCCTCCTTGTACCCCTGTCCCTTCGGCACACACTTCTCACTTTTGTTGAGCAAGGCTACAGCTATCCTCACCCGACAGGGAGGTCGCTACCTGGACAGCAGTCCACCAAGCAGAACACACGTGCTGACAGCAGCATCTTCCAGTTCAAACGTTCCTGCTCCATGCCCTTGCCACCTGTTCAGAGCAGATGGGAAGCTGCCACTGCGGAGGCCAGTGCTGAAATGCCACCCATGCACTCTGCAAATCAACTAGCTTTATGTGTGCAGGAGCAGGGCTTTTAGTGTTGAGGTACCATAACAAAACAGGCTGCTTGCAATTGATTCCTGCAATTGTTTGTATTCATACATTTCTTCCCGTCAGCCCAGGTATTGGGTTGTCAGAAAAGTCATGACATATTTTTCTATGTTTTTCGTGGCAAAAATGCATCATGACTTTTCTGACAACCCAATAGCTGGGACAAATGATTGGGAACAGGTGTCTCCCAAGCTCGGGTCTGCAGTGAGCACCTGGGAACTGTGGGAGGCAGGAGGGGTGTGGTGCATCAGGGTCTGAGGGCAGGAAGACCACTGGAGCTCTCCTCATTCCCTGCGGTTCAACCTGGACTTTGGGCCCATGATTTTATAATCACCCAGCTTCGTGGGCCTTTGCCCAGTTTTCCTTTCAGAAATAGTTTGGTCTCACATGATGTTGTTGGAGAACTCAACAGGGGCCCATTAGAACATGGAGACGTATAGAAATAACATGGATGGGTGTTTATATTTAGACCATATTGTACTTTGCAGTGTGGTCATTGTCAAGCAAGTAGAATCCTGCAAATTCTACTTTTTCTTTTATATGTCTTTAACATTTTTCTCCATAGTGTGCACTATTGTGTTCTAAACATCAAGGCCCCTCAGCTATTTGACCAAACAGCCCTTCATATTTTGAAAAAGATAGAAAATGAATTGTTTATGTCCTCAAACCACTTCCCTCTGCCTATGTTCCAGGTGGACACTCTAGAAATAATACGGCATCCGGAAGAAACCACCAACATGAAGAGACAGACCATGGCTTCCTACTTCCGGGTATGGAGTCTTCTTGCTCTCTCTACTGCGCCTTACAGAACAGGCTTGCCAGCCCTTCCCACAAAAGGCCCAGACTTGAGAGTCATTGAAATAAGAGCAAAGCACAAGAGTCAGTTAGGAAAAGTGGGACTATGGGGAGAGAAAATTACAGCAGGAAGTTTACCTCCGAGTACAGTGTTCTCTCATCTCAGATCAGATGAAACCCCAAGGGCTATAGAAAACCCCCTCTGCCACTGGCACACAGCTCTGTCCATTGCATGTGCTGCGTCTGTTAGTATTTGAGCTGCTTCTTGGCCTGAAAGCTACTGGAGTTCAGCCACTTTTCTAGCATATTTACTGAAAAGTCAAGTAGTTAATAAAATTTCAGAAGGTGGCTTATCAAGTTCAGATCCCGAGAGAATTTGTCTTAGCTTTGACTTTATTTTCCTAGTTTGAATTGACCCATTGCAAGACCCATTTGCCTGAGTCCAATTATTTCCCATCTTTGCTGCCCAATTTCTGATATTTCGTCTAGTGAAATGACTCCTTTGAGTAAAAATGTTGTCTCTAGAAGGGCTTTGTGAAATGCACATGATATAGGAAAGATAAGACACTGACACTCTTGTACCAATTTGCACAGATTTGTTTATCTTTAAACTATAGATCTGTTAGAAGCCCCCTAGAGATCATGTATCACTGGGAGCTAAGGTCCAGCCAGCTTCATGGTGAAGATCCTCTTAGGCCAAAGACGGAACTACTGCTGCCAGGGACAAAAGAATAAGGTTGTAAGATGGAGTTGCCACAGGAAGGGGCTCAGCAGGGAAGTCAGGCGGGAAGGTAGGTCAGCTGGAGTTGCTAGACAGGCTGAACGGCAGGACCTGGGAGGCAGCACCATGGATAGCAGGCTCCACAGAAAGCTTGCAGGTTCAAGAAGGATTGAAAGCCAAGGAGTCTAACCTAGCCAACTGCTTCAGAGGCAGCCCAGAACCCAGCTCAGGGTATGAATTAAAGGGATCCCAGTGGCCTTTGAGTCCAGCACTTTCTCCATGCAGTGTTCCCCGCTACTGCTCCCCTGGCAGGAGGGCATTCAGTCCGTTTCATCATCACTTATGTTTGTACATTTCTAATCGCTACTTATTTCTTATCTTGAGACCTACCCTGGTGCTGTCCCCTTTAGCAGCTATATCCTTTGTGCCTTGTGATGTGTGTGTGTGTGTGTGTGTGTGTGTGTGTGTGTGTGTCCATGTCCTACGGGATTTGGAGGCCCTGAACAACTCTGTGACATCATCCTCAAGATCCTAGAATCCCTCTATCACCAGAAAAGCTTCTGGCTTATGGTTTTACAGAAATATGCCCATGACGATCAGTTTGGTGTCCTCAAAATACTCATCCCCAGGGCCCGTTGAGTGGCTCATTGGTTAAGAGTTGGCTTGGAGCACGAGCTCTGAGCAGTGGGGCCGCTGGTTTGGATCCCACATGGGCCAGTGACCTTGCGCCCTCTACAGTTAAGATGGTGAACAACAGCTTGACCTGGAGCTGGGTTGCCGTGAGTTGCCAGTGACAGTGTAGGCTGTAGTCGGGCTGCAGTGGGCTGCTGTGAGTTACCATGAGTGGCCAGCAGCCAGCGTGAATGGCTGGCAGCTGGCGTGAGTTGCCGTGAGCAGCCGTCCAAAGGCTGGCGACCAGCTGCCTCACCTGGGAAGAGTGCAATAATCACAATACCAACATGGGCCAGTGAAGCAACGTTCTCCACAATTAGACTGAAGAACAAAAGGACAGCAACTTGTCTGTTCCCCTCCCCCAATTTCCCAATAAAATCTTAAAAAAAATACTTGTCCCTCAAATGCTAAACCCAAGAAATAAGCTTTATTGGCAAGGTAGGTAACACCATTTTGGATCAGCAGGAAGTGTGATTATGAAATAGTGAGACTGGTTTCCCTGGATGGCTTGTAATTGCTCCTGAAGGCATGTCTAAAAGGGAGCTCCAAAAGTGGATGCCTCCAAGGAACAAGGAGACCACCCCCTTGCACGAGCACCCCTCTGCTTCTCCATGTGCTTTCTCTCTGTGAGAGCCTCATGCCAGCCACTCTGTGTAGTTAATCTTCATTATAATCTTTCCTCCATTTTTCTTGTTTTCTTTGCCCTGTTTATCTGTTTTCCTTTATGCAATGGTATCTGATTTACTTAGACTTTCTGGTAGTTCTAAGGTTGAAGAAACAACTAACCCCTTCCCTAAAAGCTGGACATCTTAAATTACAGATACAATTTATGGAGTATCATCTTGGAATACCAGAGAGGAGCTAGTTCTGGTGATAGAGTTATGGGATAACCAAGGCATGTTCTTAGGTACCTAAGTTTCTGCCACGTGGGGGCATTGCTTGGCACTAGGTGATGCTTAAATAATGCTTTTGAATCTGCAAACATCTAGAAGTACTCACCAGAACTTATCATCTCCTATTGCTGGTTTCTTGTTCAGCCTCAAAAAAGGTCCATGAGCTGTTAACAAGCCAACAAACTGCTCTGGAAGCCCCTGCAGGCCTGTGGTGTACTTATCCCTTATGTTTGTGGATAAACTCATTTGATGTGTGTTTTCTCCCCTGGTAGTATTCTCTGATGGATCTCCTCTCCAAAATGGTGGTTGGCCAGCCCCACTTTGTGCGCTGCATTAAACCCAATGATGACAGAGAAGCCCTGAAGTTCTCTCAAGAGAGAGTGCGGACCCAGCTCCGCTCCACGGGGATCCTGGAAACAGTCAGCATACGCCGGCAGGGATATTCCCACCGCATCCTCTTTGAAGAGTTTGTGAAAAGGTCAGGCTGACACCTTGGGAAGTACATAATATTAAATATAGTTCTGTCATGGCCATCTGTGTCCCCTGGGGTTGTTCCCACTACCCACTTGCCTCCAAACATGTAATTGGCCTGTTATCAGCTACCATTTACTTGCTTAACTGTTGCATTTTTATTGCACTTCAACTAAAATTGCAGTGATCTGAAGAACAGATCAAATACCCTTCTGATCACACTTAAAGAATAAAAATGCCCATAGATATTTATAGGTTATATGTCCTTAGTTTTCAAAAGCTCCAGGTATTTAATTGGTATGATGGAAGTATTTCTCTATAAGGGGTCAAGATTGTGGCAGATGTGAATGCACCCAGGCACCTACCCCTCTCCCAGGCTGAAACAATGGCATGATATAATATGATAACTAATATTTACATGGCACCTAAAATGTTCTAAATGTATAATCTCATTTGATTCATAAAACAGCCCTGTAATCTAGACTATTATTGTCAATGTAAGAGACATCAGAACCTGTAGAAAATTTTTATAAGAGTTTATTTGAGCCAAACTGACCACATGCCAGGAAGCAAGATCTCAAGTGCTCTGGGGAATGATAGTTTTACAGCTCTTTTTATACATTTGGAAGTAAGGAGGGAATCATAAGGAAGATTACATAAAGGTGGGAGAAATCAAAGCGGGGTGGGGGGTAGGTGGTGGGGGGAGTCTGTGATTGGAGTACAGGATAGTGAACAAGATTATGTGCTCCCTTGAGGGTGGTTACTGCCTCTGAGGGAGTCTGGAAAAGAGGATTACTTCTGGCATTTCAAAGATGAGTTAACCTAGATGCACAAGAACAATGGACCAGGCTTGCTTAAGGCAAAGATAAACCTTTTATAAGCCTGGGGCATGACTACCTACCATGATCTGTCCAGTTAGGAATTTATGATCAGATCACCTTGTGAAGTTACTTTCAGTCACTGGGTTTGTCAGATTTATTATAAAGCCCCTTTTTCATTCAGTTTCCCCTTTTGGTCATAAATCAATCTGAAGGATGCACTGATGACCAAACTTTTGGTCGGATAATGTGGTCTCACAATGCTAGGAAGGCTCATTCCTAGGAAGTCTCAGTGTTGACATTGTCTTGTTGAAAAGGTAGACAGCTGCGATGGGGCAATACAGAAACCATGGGATGTGAATTGAGGCCAAATCTTCCCAAAAGGGTAGGACAGGTAAAAAGAAGGCAGATAGGTCTGATGGCCTTCATTGCAAAAAAAAAACAAAAAAAACAAAACACTAGATAATTTCTATCCTGTGAATTCTCATGATCTGAGTTTTGCCATCTGTTTTATTTTTCTGTATTTTGCATCTACTATAACATTTACATAAGTCAAAAAAGAGTTAAAAGTTACCTTATACATCTTCAGTAATAATTAACTGTTCAACTGTATAGAAGAACCCAAAAAACAAGTGTAACTATTATTATGACTAATTTCATTAGCAGGCAGATAAAGACAATCAAACAAATAGTTCAACATCAACCTGTTGGTATACAGGCCTTGTGAATGTTTTGGGATAGACGTCAACTTCTGATGTTGATGTAGGATATTTCTTGTGCCGGGGTCATGGTCTCGTAGAATGGAAGAATAAAGACATGGGGCCAGATGAGTGGCACATTAGATAAGAGTTGGCTTGGGACACCAGCTCGAGCATCAGGACCCCAGTTCGGATCCCACATGTGGGCCAGTGATGCTGTGCCCTCTACAGCTAAGATGGTGAACAACAGCTCAACCTGGAGCTGGGCTGCCGTGAGTCGTTGGCGATGGCATAGGCTGCAGTGGGGCTACAGTGGGCTGCTATGAGCTACTGTGAGTGGCTGGCAGCCAGCATGAGTGGCTGTCCAATGGCGGCAAGTGACTGCCTCACCCGGGAAGAGCGCAATGATCACAATACCAACATGGGCCAGTGAAGTGACGTCCTCCTCAACTAGACTGAAGAACAAAAAGGACAGCAACTTGTCAGCTCCCCTTCCCCGATTACCCAATGCTGTTCCCCTCCCCCAATTCCCCAATAAAAATCTTTAAAAAAAAAGAATGGAGACACAGACCAGAGAGGTAAAGTTGCAGAAAAGGAGTTTATTAGAAGTAAAAATACATTTCAAAGAAACAGAAGCGCGCCCAGGCAGTAGAGAATGGCTCAAGGGCCATTATTAGAGAAGAAAGTACACTCCAAAGAGTTTGGAGCAGACCAAGCAAAGGAAGCTCAAAAGGCTTGAGCCTGGGGACCTAGGGCCAGGGCCAGGGAGCCATTATTAGGAGAAAATGTACACTCCAAAGAGTTTAGAACAGCCCCCGAGCAGAGGCAAGGCTCAAAATGCTCAAAAGGTGTTGACTGGCCAGGACTTGAAGTTTTTTTATTTCTTCTTCCTCTAGAATGGGCTGTTCCTCTCTGGGCATGGAACCACCTGATAGATCTCATCTCTTTAGAAAAGGAGTTTATTAGAAGAAAAGAGAAATTTGGGTGGAGAGGGGAGGTCTCCTGGGCAATCGAATTCTGTGGGACGTGCAAGAATGCAGAGACCAAATGCCTGCTTCTAACTGCCTGCCTTGTTTTCCCCTTGAGAGACATGATCCCCATAAAATCTCTATGGTAAGTTGAGGGACAGGAGGTCTTTTCTTCTGTATCTGCTTCCTGCTGGGCAGGGGTGTAGAGCTGTTCCTGCCTATTGGGGGATTCACGGAACTCTCACCTTATCTCATCTCACATGAGAGGAAGGGGTCTCGAGATCTTCCTGGAAGACTGTGTTGGCTTCTTTGACTGGGACTGGCAATCTTGCCAGGGTACCCTCTGTATCCCCATGGCCCCTGAATGAGGAAAAATAGATTTTAATTAATACATTTCTTACAAAGCAGAGCTCAAAACTATTGATGTAGGGTGGCTACAGGTTTGGAAAGAACATTAGGCTTTAATGTTTACAATCAACAAGTATATTGGCCTGGGGAAATGTTAAAACCTATTTACTCTCTGGGATGGGATTATCCAAGAGTTAGATCCAGAATGGCTTGGGGAATGTTGGGAAGTCACAGGTTTTAAGTAGTTATCTAAAGCTAGGGTGAGTGAGAGATATTCTGTGATTCAGTCTAGGGGCAACTTTTAGTCTAGGTTTCAGAAACTGATTAGAAGAGGAATCAAAGCCAGGGGCTAAGAAACTAGGGAAGAGGAGATTTAAAAGTTGTCCAGTGGGGTGGGTTGGGGGGTTCTCGCTTGGCCTGCATCAATGTCAGCATCTTCTCAACCTTGAGGAGTCTTTGGTGCCCATTGGAGGCGAGTGTCAGAGAGAGAGGTAGATGCCCATTTGTGGTTAGGTACCCTATTTGCGGTTAGGCACCCAATACGGGCTCCTTCCAAAGTGGTTGGAGAGTGTCTTTTATTTGATGTCCTTTCCAATAAGCAAAATCTCCAGGTGGCAGTCCATGATCTCTAAAGTCTTTTTCTCCTGGGAGGTCACTGTGAAAGGAAGAGGTTACCTATTTGGCATTTTCTTGAAATGACTTGATCAAATCTTGGCAATAGTGAAAGATGTCTCCTTTCAATAATGTCAGCTCATTAGTTCCTTCATCTAATTTAAGTGAAGCTTAAATGCATTATAATGCATAAAGGGATGCAAAAACTGAAAAATGAGGATTGCCAAGGAGCTTGGAAAAACTAAGGGGCTGTCTTGGGTTTCCCATAGCTGTTTGTTTGTTTAATTTTCCACCATTATTTACCCATACAATATACTCTAGAAGTTTTCTTTATCACTTATTTTATAATACTTCTCATGGAATTTAACATAAAAACAAGCCTTTAAGGTATTCCGGGGGCCCTTCTGGAATGCTTCAAAGTTGTTATTACCTATATTGACATTTTTAACTCTTAAAACCTCAATTTGTAATGAAAACTAAGAAGTAAGCAATTAGCATTCTTTAGCTTGGCAGATTTATGAAGACATTTTATAATCTCTAGAAGTGTATTTCATTGACATCAAAGTCAATTATTAATGTGGACTTATTTTTGTAAACCCAGGTAAAATATAAATATTACATTTAACATTAATAACTTGAAAGACATGTCTGTTCTACTTTTACCAGTGAACTTAAACTAGCTTTTATTTACTGTAAGGATTGATCTTAGATCATGTGAACTTGGAAAGCATTTGCATTAGTTTCTATATCTCCGAGAATTTTAGAATACCCAATCCTTACAAGCATTTGCCTTCAAATCAATTAATTTTAATTTATTAAATTAATTTTGACAATACCATCCAGGGGTAGAAAATTATCTCACATTTACAGCATACTTATATAGACACACATACAGACAGATGCAAACAGAGACCTTTTAGCGATGAGAGAAACTCAGTTTATAAAAGAACAAGTTGGATCCAAATTTTGTTTTGGCAGTTGGGATAAGAAGACACTTACAATTTGGATCTGTCCTTGACAAGTCAAGTTCCAAATGACCTTCCCCTTTTAAAAATAAGAACAGCTGTTTTTACTACCTCAAAGAAATGGGTTGCCACCTCAATGACACCATAGATTAATCCATTTATCTAAATCCTCATTTGAAGCTTTGAGAGACCAATGAAATATATGCTTTCCATTTATTCTGCCTAATTTTATAGCTGGCTTTTTCTAATTGTGTGCACAAAAGATTAATTTAAAAGTGTCAAAGGATCCTCATCTCAGCCATCTTCCTATAGGAGTATTAATGGGAGGCTGACTGTCATGGGGCTTGTTGGCCTCAGAAGCATGATTTTCCATGTTAATTTCAGTTTTCCTTTGAGATCTGTGGAGCATGAACAAACTTCTAGGGAAAACCAGTCTCCAACAAGCTGAATGCAGTGGGTATCCCTACAGGACTACTTCACTCCCTAGAGGAAAGTTTTCCTCAGGCAACCCCACAAAGATTCTTAGTCACTAAAGAATACCTAAGATTCAGGTTGGGGAAGCAAGTGTCCTTTCTCTTTGGAGCTAAAGACAGTTCAGTCTCTCATTTATCCAGCAAAGATTTTGTTCACACTCTCAGTAAGCAATCCAATGAAAAAGCTAAAATTAAAAGCAGCCACTCATTTTTCTTATCCTTTCCCTGGGTTATCTCAACCCTTATTCACCTGGAGGATTTTCTAAGAACAGCTCAAATACAGTCAGGACCCACTACCTAATGCAGATAGGTCCAGGATTCCCAGAGAAAACTCACCCAAGTTCACCTACTCCTAAGCAGGGCAGGTGCTAGTACCAAGCACTAGGTCCAGGTCTACAAGGTGGTCCTGGGTGGGCTTCTTTGGAATCCTCATGATTAGGCCAAGTAAGTGTCAATGTAAGAAATGTCCAAACCTGCAGAGAATTTCTATGAGAGTGTATTTGAGCCAAACTGATGACATGCTGAGAGGCAAGATCTCAAATACTCCTGAGACAACAGTTTTGCAGCTCTTATTACATATTTGGAATTAAGGAGGGAATGTAAGGAAGATTACATGAAGGTGAGAGGAATCAAAGCAGGAAAATGTCTATGATTGGACTACAGGATAGTGAACAAGATTATATGCTCCCTTGAGGGTGGTTATACCTCTGAGGGGTCTGGAAAAGAGGATTGCTTCTGGCATTCACAGGTATGTTAACCTAGATGCACAAGAACAATGAATAAGGCTTGCTTAAGGCAAAGATAAGCCTTTTATAAGCCTGGGGCATGACTTCCCACCATGATCTAGCCAGTTAGGAATTTATGATCTGATTACCCTGTGAGGTTACTTTCAGTCACGGGGCTTGTCAGATTTACTATAGAGACCTTTTTTCATGCACAATTATTATCCCCATTTTACAGGTGAGGAAACTGAGGTACAGAAAGAAATCACCTAATTTCCCCAAGGTCCCATGCTAAAAAATGGTAGAGCCAAATTGTGAGCCCAAGTCTGGCTTTAGCATCCACACTTTTTTTTTTTTTTAAAGATTTTGGGGAATTGGAGGAGGGAACAGCATTGGGGAATTGGGGAAGGGAACAGACAACTTGCTGTCCTTTTGTTCTTCGGTCTAGTTGTGGAGGACGTCACTTTATTGGCCCATGTTGGTATTGATCATTGCGCTTTTCCT
Source organism: Hipposideros armiger (assembly GCF_001890085.2). NCBI lineage: Eukaryota > Metazoa > Chordata > Mammalia > Chiroptera > Hipposideridae > Hipposideros > Hipposideros armiger. Next base: position 785,978 of record NW_017731616.1, read on the forward strand.
GGGTGAGGCAGATTGGTCACCAGCCATTGGACGGCTGCTCACGGCAGTTCACGCAAGCTGCTGGACGCTCACACTGGCTGCCAGCCACTCACAGTAGCTCATGGCAGCCAAGCTCCAGGTGGAGCTGTTGTTTACTATCTTAGCTGTAGAGGGCAGTGTCACTGGCCTATGTGGGATCCGAACCGGTGGCCCTGCTGCTCAGAGCTCGCGCTCCCAAGCCAACTTTCAACCAACGAGCCACTCAGCCAGCCTTAGCATCCACACTTTTTAATCTCCTCAATCCATTGCATTCAATCAATGTTTGTTGAAATCAAATTTCTGTGGAGCTTTTTTAAACCCAGAAATTGCCTTTACCTTGGAATGAAATGTCATTCTTTTCTGCACAGCTGCCATAAGGATACCTTGTGTATACATATGATTACAGATAGAATTTCCACAGAACTTTTTGTGAAGAAATAAAGGAGAACAGTAACAAAAACTCTGTTCTGAGAAGCACTGCTGTCTAAGGATATCCAGAGAGGAAAATTAATAAAAAGTTATTATATAATCTGCCACACCCCATCAGCCATCTTTTGTTTGACCTCCTTTCTGAAACTTATGCCCAAGGTCATTTTTCCAAATTTTTCATTGGGAAGAGTGGGTCCTAATATTGAAGCAGGATTTCTTTGGTGTGTGCTTTTGTATGCCCTGGGATCATGGTCTCGCAGTGCTGAAGAATGGAGACACGGACCAGAGAAGTAAAGTTTGCAGCAGAGGATAGTTTTATTAGAGCAAAAGTTACAGCTCTCGAAAGAGAGGATGTCCTGACTGGGATGCCCACATGAAGTGGGGAATTTCTCTTTTTATATGTATTTTTCTTGCATATCTGGAGAGGAACTTAGCCTGGGGAGGAGATGTTTTCTCTAAACTGTCTAGTTGCCTCAGAGCATAATTGATGTCTCTATTCTCATAGGATTATGTTATCTCAAGACTGAGGCTTTGAAGATATTATTGTCTTCTGCACATTCTATCAGGGAGTTCCTGACTGCCTTATGTTATGTTAACTAACCTGTCTTAATCCCCCACCTCTGGAGGTGAAATTCTAACTTCTGACTTCTTTGTTATAGGCTTTGAGAAAAAACCATCTCCTCCTCCCCCTCCTGAATTTGTCATTCTGGCTGGGTCCTGTGACTTAAACCTATGGTCAGCTATTAAAATTATTTCTCCTGGCTCTGTTATGATTTCCGCCCTAATTCCTTCTAAGTGGCCATTTCCCTGACTACCTATAATTTTTCTATCGCAATATGGTAACTTGCTTCATGAAGTCTTCTAAATGCCACTACATTCCATGGAGAAGAAAGGGGTTGGGGGGGGGGGAAGAATCCTTGCAATGAGAGTTTTCAAATTTGAAATAAGAATGAAATGGCTTTTTGAGTGTCTTTGAGCCTCTTTTTTTCTCTTAAATTTGGAGATAGAACAAGAAAAAAAAGATTTTAGAACATGAATGTTACTGGTAAAGTATTTTTAGTCACTAAGTGTTGAGTACATAAAAATATTTAAGAAAACAGGTCAAATGCTAAACAGATTGGCACTTCTTTGTTCATAATCATAAAGCCATTAGGCAAGTATGAACAAGAGTTTCAAAATGTCAGTAAATCTGAGGGTATCAACGATTTCTGAGCCAGCAAGTTAATTGGTATTTTGATCCTTTTGAGCAACTTAACAACAAAATGGATGAGTTAGCAGTTTTCTCCCTTGATGTTATTCAACAAATAGGTGCGCCTCTTATCTTCCTGTTCAGGAGTGCTGTTTTGTAAACTCTTAGCAGGAAATATGCAGACAAAACAAAGGCAGGGAACAGAGCCATTCAAGGTTTATCAAGTGGAGGTAAATAAAAGATAAAGGCTTGTTTAACTTTACTCTTTACCTTTTTGTATTTTCTGGCATTCAAGACTGAAATCCTGATGTGCACACCTGAAAGGCAGTGTTTTGGGGATTATGTTGTCCGGTTCCAGAATGGGAAAGGACTTCCCCAAGTCATTCAAGTGTACAGACTTGGCCAAACCTAAAATACTTCCTAGCCCCATCATCCTTGAATTTTCTGGCAAAATGACTTTGAAGTCTCCTTCCTATTTTCCATTCATGGAGCCTTCAAGGAAAAAGGGTTGTTCCCAACACCCTCTCATCAATGGGGCCAGGTGGGTTAGAACTATTTATTCTCAGGTAGGCATCAAAGAGGCCACCTGGCAGTGCTGGGCAAGTAGCTGAAACCTCCTTGAAGTTGTACTGGTGATGGACATCACAGGAAATGACTATGAATGTCCATGATTTCACGGTCATGGGCTCTGAAGCATGGTCCAGCAGGTCTACACCGGGGCAAACACATACGACTGTATGTGCTGGGATGTGTTCTGGCAAATGTCTAAAGGCTAGGACAGCACGTTCAGTTCAGAGTCTTATGTTTGTTTATTAAACTATTATATTATTTAATACAGTAATAAGTAATATGGTTTGGTAAGGAGATCGGATTTCTGGTCTCCTTTTGGACATAAGATTTGGGAAATAAACTAACATTTCTGATAAAGATGTTTCCTTGTCTACGTGATAAAAAGGCAGGAATACACAAAGCCTGCATTCTAAAGATGATCAGAGGGTGCATTCAGATTCCTGGGCCTGACTTTGCCTCTAAGTCTCCCAGGAAGGCCCACATCTCTCAGGATCCGATTTATAATAGTTGATAAATCAGTGTTCAATAGAACGAAACTCCTTCTCTTTCATCAGCAGCTTCCACTTCTTCTCATGATGGCATGAGAGCCATGGTGTCCTGGTATTTCCATCTCATTCTCGCTTCTCTTCCTCCACTTCCTCTCCTCCAGAAATCCAGGTGTCACCTTTGTCTTCTCACTTTCTTCAAACAGGCCATCACCAGGCCCTGCTGACTTTACCTGTTGAAGTTACTCGGCAGGTTCACTCGGGAATCTCCCACCCCTTTAAGATTAATTAATCACCCATTTCTTCCAATGTCTATTATTAGTATTAGTATGAATAGTAGTGGTATTTAACAACAACTTGATTGACTTATAATTCATATATGATAAAAATCACCCTTTAAAAATGTACAGTTCAGTGGTTTTAGTATAGTCACAGAGATATGCAATCATTACCACTCTCTAAACTGAGCATCTCTTCATGTGCTTATTGGTCATTTGTATATCCCCTTTGGAAAAATGTTTATTTAAGTACTTTGCTCTTTAATTATTGATTTTTTGTATATTCTGGACACTAGCCCCTTACCAGATATATGATTTGCAAATATTTTGTCCCATTCTGTGGGTGGTGGTTCAATTTATTGATGACATCCTTTGAAGCATGGAAGTTTTTAATTTTGATGAAGTTTAATTTTTCTGTGTTTTCTTTTGTTGGTCATGCTTATGGGGTCATATCTAAGAAACCATTGCTTAATCCAGGGTCATGAAGACGTGTTCCTATGTATTCGTCCAAGAGTTTTATGGCTTTAGCTCTTATATGTACACCTATTGTCCATGTTGAGTTCATTTTTATATATGATGTGAGGTAGGAGTCCAACTTAATTCTTTTGTATATAAATATCCAGCTTTTCCAGCACTATTTGTTGAAAAGACTGTTCTTTCCCCTGTTGAACTGTCTTGGCATCTTGTTAAAAATCAACTGACCATAAATTGGTCATAAATTATTTCTGAATTCTCAGTTCTAGTCTATTGATCTATATTTATTCCAGGCTTTGTAAAGCTCTTTTGCCCACTCTCTTGACAGCTTCCTAAATGGACTTCCTGCCTATTCTGTTCTTTAAAGAGCTAGCAGAATATGACTTACCTGAAATTCCTATCTAAGCACGTTGCTTCCTTGATTAAAATTCTTATTTGAAATGATCACCCAGACCTCCACAGGGTGAACTTCAGCCCTCTCTCTGATATAGGGGAGTCTTCCTGACCTGGCCCTTTCCTGCCTTTCCAGTCTCTTTTCTTTGTCTTCCCATGTCTCAGCTCACACTCTAGCAAAAACTAAACTACTTGTAGCTCCATAAACACCCCATGCCATTCCATGCTCCTGTGCCTTTGTTCATGCTGCGTTGCCTCATTTCCCCTTCTCCAAGTCCTCAGTGGGCTGACTTAGCCAGGATAACCCCTGCTCATTCCTTAGGACTTTGAACAGGCATTATCTTCTCTGCAGCACCCCCCTTGACTCTCTCAGACTGAGTCAGGAGCCCCTCCGATGAACTTCATTGGTAACATTCACTACACTGTAGTAGAAACTAGCTGCCTGCCTATCTCTTATCTTGGCGTTATCTACCTGGGGAGGCAAGGATATTTTTTTAGTCAACTTTCTATCTGCACCGTGCCTGACACAACTTAGACGTTTAATAAACATTTATGGAATTGAATCAAATTCTTATTTATTCTCCTTCATCACTATCTCCTTTTACCATCTCCTGACTAACTCTTTGGTCCTTGCTGTTTTGAAGTACGTGACAGGTATATGGAGCTGGCTTTGATGATGTTAAGTTTAACTTGCATTGTAAAGGTAAGATTGTTAGAGCATAAGATTTCAGTTAAGTCATTAGTAGCTCTTTGTCAAGAAAAGGTAAGAAACCATAAGTAAGATGATAAATAGCCTCTAATGCAGCTTGACAATGCTATTATTAGAATTTAAAACATTAAAAGATGTCATTTTAACAAATTTGCCTTCCTTCTCTCTACAACAAACATTGATGTTTTCTTTTTTCCTCCAGAAGGAGACAAGCTTAATAGGACAAGGAAGGTTCTCTGTTCTGGCTCCTGCCTGCCTTTCAGCCTCTCGTCTTCCCAAGTCTCAGCTCACACTCCAGAAAAAAAAGAGACCACTTAGAGCTCTCTTAAAACAGCACAAAATATGCCTATTAAGGCAATATCCTGTAAAAGCAGGCTGCTTCCTTTTTATATTAGTCAGGAATCTTTTAATAAGTGTCTAAAACACAACTCAAATGAGTTGAAGCAAAATTTAAAAGGGAGTGTATATTGCCTTACATAACTAGGAAATCCAAAAATATCTCTGGATCTGGGGCATCAAGCAATTTCACCAAGTCATTGTCTTTTTTATCAGCTTTGCTCTTCTCTCTTTTGAGTTTCTCGTCAGCTAGGCAATTCTTCTTCATGTGTTGGTAAAGATGGTCCTTGGAAGAATCCTATAGACTTAGCAACATCAGCAGCAAGTTAGTTCTGAGAGTTCCCACACAAGGAACTCCCTGGTTGTCCCACCGTGGGTCTCCTGCTAATGGTAAAACCAATAACTGTGCTCTGGGGAATTATTGGCAGGGTTTTTGGTTGTGTCCCAGGGGATGGAGTCATCCCCACTAGAAGCGTGGTCTGAGGGGCTCTGTTAAAGGAAGGAGAAGATGGATGGACTAAAACATTAGGCATGCATTACCTCTTGTTTTGACCATTCTGTACCCTGAAATCTATTGTAGCAGTCAGTGTAGGGAGGGCTAGCTATTTACTTAGAGGAGGTCTTTAATTTAGAATTTTCTAAGAAGAATAAACGTTTATTGACAATAACAATGTTAACTGTGGAATAAGAACTGTGTAGTTTACTGTAGGAAACTACATAGTTGGCTTTTTGTGTTTCTTGGTTTTTGAACCACAGCTATACTATTCAGCGGGTTTCTGAAAAGTTTCCAGATCTGATTCACTAAGGGCTTAGGGAAAACTCACAGTCTCTTCTGGCCCAGTTTGAATTCATCGTCTTGCATTTGGCAGTTTTCTCTGATCTCAATCAGCAGGGGTCATGATGTTCTTGTTCCACATTGGACTTTGATGGATGTCACTTTCCTTTGTCAGGGTCTCCTTCCCAGCTTCTATTTTTACTTTAAGTATAGTTTTAATAATTACTTTGCTCAAGAAGGCTGTTTCTTCTACTCTTTCATACTGCAAAATTCTCAGTCATCTATTATTCTTTTGACAAAAGCTTCCCTCTATTGCTATGAATCTGCAGTTTTTCCTTCTTCCTGTACAATCTCAGCATTAAGTTGTTGACTAGCTATCTTTGGGTTCTGCTGCTCTCTGCTTCTTCAGAACAATAAAAGAAAGCCACCCCCTTGCACCCCACTCCCCATTCCTTTTAGCAGTAAGTATAATGTCCTAAATGGGATTCAAGCTGAATCAGATTCGCCTCTGAGCAGAGCTGTGGACTCCATGGCATTTCTGTGGCATCTTCCCTGGCTGCAGCATTTCAAACAGAGCATCATATAGCCACATACCCAAATGATTACAAAGATTTTGTAATCTTTATTTAATAAAAAGACTCATGTTTGCCCTCAAAAAGATTCTAATAGCCAACCGTCTGTCTAGATCCAGCTACCAAAGTTCTGGGATTCCAGCAGAAGAAGAGAACTGGGAATCTCCACGTTCAGTATATATAAGCATTCATTTACTCCCTCTATTTTTGGTTCAGTACCGCCTTCTCTGGATAATTACAGGCAGAAACCTTCTGGATGAGTTGTGATAAAATGCAGGAGACCAGCTCCCGCGGGGTCCAGGGGTTCCCTCAGGTGGAGGCGGAGTCGGTGAGGAAAATGAAGAAAAACGCGTGAAGACACAAGAGCGCTTTTTCAAGAAGAGAAGTGTCTCACTTTATTCTACAGCATGCCCCTTTTTATAGTGGGCAGTTGACCATTATCTCATCAGTAAAAAGTTCTTTTACATAGTTTAGATCAGGGTTTTACTTCCTCATAATTCTTATGCTCCAGGGTACAGCTTGACTTTTTCTTATGCTAAAAAATCAACTTATCTTAACTGTGTTTTAATCTTTTTTACCTATAGTGACTATGTGACTAAAGCTAATCCTTTTACCTATAGTGACTATGTGACTAAGGCTAATCTTTTTACCTATAGTGACTATGTGACTAAGGCTAATCTTTTTACCTATAGTGACTATGTGACTAAGGCTAATCTTTTTACCTATAGTGAAGTGACTATGTGACTACTCAACAATTATCCTAAACACTATTAGCTAAGCAGGATCTTAAGATTTATAGGGTGTGTACTTTGACCTTTACTAAGAGACTAGTGTGACTAAAATTACCTTTAGTGTATAAAATAGAATTATTGTGATGTATCTATCAGAAGGAGTGTAAGATCTTCATCCTACTGGGGAGCATCCAAAGAGGAAATTAAATCTTCTAAGATATAAAGCAGTATCTGTTTCTCAGCCAGAGCTTCAGAATTTGTCACAATTGCAGTGTGTTTGGCCATGTCAGATACTGAGGCGCAGACTGCTCCCAGCAATAAAAAAATATGGTGAATGTCTAAATAAAAAAAAAAATTTAATACAGTAAAAGACACATTGCTATTAATTCCCCCTCAAAATACAACTCACTTCCAACACACGTATCCCATCATTCTTACCACTTTCTGAAGCAGTTCTGGAAGTCCTTTTTCATAAGTGTCTTTAGTTGTGCTGTCATGACTGCCTCATGTCCTGAATCAATTCAAAACATTTACCTTTCATGGTCATTTTGACTTTGGGGAAGAGCCAGAAATCACACAGTGCAAGGCCCGGTAAATAAGTGGATGAGGACATACCATAATGTTTCTATTTGACAGCAATTTCTGTACACCAGAAGCGATGTGTAACACGGAGTCTTTCCATTGTGATCAAACAATACGGTGAATGCTGCTGCCGAGTGCCATCAACGGAAAGGCAGGGATCTTCAATATGGAAGCAGCACAATAAACCCTAGTAACAGTGTGGGACAAGTTTCAACTTGTTTGGTGCAGTCAGTCGGGTGTGAGCTATGGTTGAGAGAAGGTGTGCTTTAAAGTGTACCATAAATCATCCTCCATCATGACAATGCTCCGTGTCACACATCACTTTTGGTAAATGGCAATTTCTGTCAAATAAAAACATTACGGTGTGTCCTCATCCACTTTATTCACCGGATCTGGCACTGTGTGACTTCTGGCTCTTCTCCACAACTAAAGACACTCACAAAAGAGGACATTCAGAACTGCTTCAAAAAGTGGCAAGGACAATGGGATAAGCATGTTTGAAGCGAGGGGGAGTATTTTCAAGGGAATTAATGGCAATCGTTTATTGTAATAAAGTTTTTTTATTTAAACATTCACCATATTGTTTGACCACACCTTGTATTCTAGAAAAACTATCTATATGGTTGGGGAGGAAAATCTGAGGGTATGACTGCTTCTTAATTAACATTTAAGAAATTGTCTTGTTTTAGCTCTTTCTTCACTCACACTCTCAGCTGAAGGTTCCTGGGCTGTTGGTTTCTAAGCCTTTGGGGGGTGGTTGTGTTCTTTGGTATATATCAAGTTACTTCTCATCTTTCCCCATTAGGTTTAGGATTCAGCTTTCTCAGGTCTGCTAAATTTCTTACCATTTTTTCATCTGCTTTCTTTTTTTTTCTTTTTTAGATTTTTTTTTAATTGGGGAATTGGGGGATGGGAACAGCGCTGGGGAATGGGGGGAAGGGGAACAGACAAGTTGCTGTCCTTTTGTTCTTCAGTCTAGTTATGGAGGACGTTGCTTCACTGGCCCAAGTTGGCACCATCATTGCACTCTTCCCGGGCGAGGCAGATCAGTCGCTGGCTTCTGGACGGCCGCTCACTGCGGCTGCTGGCTACACACGGTAGCCCATGGCAACCCACTGCCACAGGGGCTGCAGCCTACGCCGTCGCCGGCAACTCGACTCCCGGCAGCCCAGCTCCAGGTTGAGCTGTTGTTCAGCATCCTAGCTGTGGAGGGCAGTGTCACTGGCCCTCATATGTGGGATCCGAACCAGGGCTCTCTGGCGTCCCAAGCCAGTTCTTAACCATTGCGCCACTCGGCCGGCCTCATCTGCTTTCTTGTTACCCAAATCTTGTTGTGCTTATCTTCTCTCTTATCTTCCTTTCTCTTTATCTTCACATAGGATTTATACCTTTAAAAAAAATCCTCTTGTCATTCTATTGGGGTTTCAGAGGGAGGAAAAGTAAAAGTATGTATTCAATATAGCATATTTACCCAGTCATTATTTGAGTACATTACCTGTTTAAAATATAAATAAACAAAATTAAGAAAGTAAAAATAATTAAAAGTACAGAAAGTTATTTAATGTATATCATATTTCTTATAATTCATATCTAATTTTCTTTCAAGATTATTTTTACTCCCCTAACTCAGGACATCATAGTTTTGCATACCATGACATAGGGAATTTCCAACTAAGAAAAGACCATTCTCTTTCATGTGGGATTTTGTATGCTGTAATCCCGGGACTATATTTTCTTTAAGATCTTTCCTTTCAATTATTTAACATCTCTGATTATTTTCTTTCTATGTTTTCCCTTTGTAATTAAAATGAAATTAATGAAGGATTGTAAACTTACAGAATTCCTTGGCAATGGCAGAAAGAACACACAATTGCATAGAATAATTTTAGTCTAAATGTGTGGTTTAATGGAATGGATACTAGTTTTTCATATTCATTGAGGGTGGAGATGATCCTGTCAGCAGTTTCAGAAATCACACATTTATTCAAATAAGCCATGCTGTTACTCAAAATATTTTTTATTTTTCAGTTTTTATTTGGAGCTTCCTTCAGACCTAAGCACACAATTATTTTATTTGACTTATAGAAACACCCATTTTGACCACATTTTTTATTAGAATTGGATCTGAATTTATCTTGGCTATTTCTAAAAATTAACACACATACATGACAAAAATTTACCAACTTTGAGGCTAATTTTAAAATGGAACCTCAGATATTTATTCTAAAAATGAATCCCTGATGTAAAATACAGTATGGGGAATATAGTCAGTAATATTGTCAAAACTGTATAGTGTCAGATGTGTACTAGACTTATCTGGGGGATCACTTCATAAATTATATAAATGTCTAACCACTACACTATACACCTGAAACTGATATAAAATAATATTGAATGTCAGCTACAATTTTTAAAAATAGCCACAGGAATATACAGTACAGCATAGGGAATATAGTCAATAATATTCTAATAACTATGTACAGTGTCAGATGGGTAATAGACCTATTGCGGTTATTGCTTTGTGAGGTATAAATGTCTAATCACGATGTTGTTTTGTACACCTGAAACTAATACAAAGAATTAAAAAATTAAAAATAAATTAAAATGAATACCTGAAATATTTGTGGCAGTAGAGCATTCTTAGAGATGTAATTTCCCAAGAAATTGGGGAAGAAGTGATCTTTAAAAGGAACCACATTTATTCGGCATCTTGGTTCTGGTGTGACTTTTTTGTGAATCAGTTACCTGATTTTCTAACCACCTTCCAAGTAGTAGCAGGATCTCTAGCAGCTACAGAGAAGCCTGGTGAATGCCAAGGATTATGGACACATAGTCATTGCTTCTTAACATTTGTGAAGAATCAAAGTGCCCTCATAAGAAATGTCACCTCGAAAGCCATTTATATGCCTCCTCCTTTATGTATGCATCTACATCTCCAACAGAATACCTGGAACATAGGACGCGCTTAAAAAATGTGGAACAAATGATTCTATCCCCTTGCCCCTCAACAAAGGCGCTTTATTCTTGCTGCTTTTATTGATTTATACTCTAAGAGAGAAGACCCATAAAACTTCTCACTGAGGGCATCTCCAGAGTTGACCAATTGACTTTCTTGGTTTCTAGTGCCATCCTTTGATATCCAGATAGTCTTGCCAATGGAGAGTCTGGAGTGACTCTAGACATTCAGGCATTTGTAGAGTTGACCTTTATTTTTAAGTCATGTTTGGACTTTGACTCTTGACTTCATACTCCTTTGGGCTTTTTCCAGAGTGGTCCCTGGATGAATCCAAGAGGCAGATACACATGTCTCATTACCCACCAACCCACAAAGCTCTCTAGTTCCTGGCCATCCACTTATCCCTGTTATCAAGTGAACATATGTAATGAGGACCTACTGATATGGCAAGCTCTGTACAAGGTGCTGACAACACAAAGAAAGAGAAGGCACACGCTTGCATTCAGGATCATGGGATTAATAGAAAATGCATATTGGAAGGATTACCAAAGAACGTGTGACACAGAACATCCTAAACATGTATTCTCTCCTTTTGACTACTTCTTGCTATACTTTTCAGTATACTAATGATAGTCTCTCAACTGAACCCTTGCCTAGCCTCCGAATGTGCCTTCCAAACGCTAGCCTGCTTACTCCACATGATTCTTTACACTGACACCAGAGTTATCTTTCTAAAAATACAAAGATGTCACTCATGAATAAAAATCTGTGCCTGCTTCTCATTGCCTATAGGATAAAATCCAAAGCCTTTATAGCTCAGCAGGCAAAGCTTTCTATAATTGTCACCAACCAATTATTCTCATTTTTTTTCCCCACCATTTTCCCTCACACACTCTGGACTGCTATCAGCCTCACCTTGTGCCATCAGGCTTATGTGAAATGGTTGCACAGTGGTTAGCCTATGTGCTTCCTCTTCTCTCTGGTGGAAAGTCTTTGCATGGTCATCTCCCTCCTACCTTTCAATCTCCAGCCCAGGCATCTTCCCTCTGAAACCTGCCTGGACTCTCCTGAACTGGTATGTGCTCCATCCTCTGTACTCTCACAACTAGACATATATATCTTTGTATTAGAGTGTATACTTTTATTTTTGTCTTAACATTTCTGCCTACCCTCCTAGAATGTAAACTTCTGAGGGGTTGGCCTGGACCTTACACATGTTTGTATCCCTAGCATCTTGCACGATATGGTGCCTGGCCCAAGGTGTGAATTTAGTGTTTCCTGAATGAGGGAATCTATCAGTCAGGAATGCATTTGTCTCTGAATAACAAATAAACATTTTTAGTGGCTTAAATCAGAGTTTCTCAATCTCACCTCTCCTGACATTTTGGACCAAATATTTCTTTGTTGTGGAAGCCTGTCCCTGTGCCTTGTAAAATGTATAGCAGCACCCCTGGCTTCTACCTATTAAGATGCTAATAGCCCCTCACTCCCAAGTTGTGATAATGAAACATCTCCAGATACTGCCAAAGGTCCTCTGGGGGTCAAAATTGCCCAATTGAGAACCACTGGCAAATAGGTTTGTTTCTCACAAAAAGAAATTGAGAGGTAAGTTATTTTTAATGTTCATCTTTAATGTTAGGTTTTAGCTGTTCAATGACATCATCAAGGCCCTGAATACCTGCTGGCCTCCTTTTATTCCTTTTTATCATCCTTAGTGTGGAAGTCAGCTTGTAGTTTCCTAGTGACAAAGTGGCTGCTGTCTCTCCAGGCATCATGTCTGAATTTTAGGCTGAAAGAAAGGGCAGGATGACTGGCTAAGCCAGCCACACTTGCCCCACTTTTATTATGAAAGAAAATATTTTCCCAGAAGCCATTTTATATACTTCCCTTTGGACTGAACTGAGGCACATGATCATTTCTAGCTACAGAGAAGGGCTTAGAAAGTGGCGAACAGGACTGGGGCTAGGCACATTGTCACCAGAAGAAAAACTGGTGTTTAGTTAGTCTGGAGGAAGTGGGGATAGAAATGGGAAAGGCTAATTATGCTATCATAGAAAAGAAATATAATGCTTACTAATTGAATGAGGGAGTGACTGAATGACTAAGGGACTGAGTGACTTTGAACAAATACTTCCAGTTCCTCACAACCCAATCATTTTTTACTCCTTGCTACCCAGCTTCTTCCTCATGTAGTTTAAGAGCTACCAAGAGCCAAAGCACCTGAGTAGAAGCAGGAGAAATACTGAGAAATCTTTCATTCCATTGCCATGGAAAGACGTATTTGCAGTTTTAAGCCTGCAACGCATTCTTTTAGCTCTTGCAAAGTAAACTGAATGTCACAGTTATCACTGTGAAACCTTTAGCTATGAAGACAGGGCCCCTGACAATCCCTTACAAAGCCCCAAGGTTAATACTGGCTCATAGGACAGAAGTGGAGAGAAAAATCAGCATCATAGATGAATCCAAACATCTTAGCAAAAGCTGAAATCCAAATTTTAATTTTCAAAGAATAAAGTTTCTACTTTTTTCTCTGGGTAGTCAGCAGTAGATAAAGAAACCCAAATCCTCCAGGAGCTAGGATGGCGATGCCATGCCTTGTCTCTCACAGGACATTCCTGGGTTTCTTTTCTTTTTACCTGTAACAACGTAGGTGAGGACCTGCATAAAATAGATCTTAATATGCCATTCAGATAAGCTAGTATGTCTGCAGCAAAGTGAACAGAATCCTTAGTTCCCTGTAAATCGATTTGCACGGTAGTAAGGGATATGTTAAGAGATAATACTTAGAGAGAATAATGGACAGCTTCAATACTGTAAATAAAATAATTGCATGCTTATGTGAACAGTTTCCACATTTACCTTCTAGGGGCAGCAATTGAATTGCGGCATTCTCTGGAAAGGATCTCTAACAACTGCTGTTCTTGTAAAGTTGTTTCTGCCTGTTTTCCTTTGTTTAATTGAGAGAGAGAGAGTTGCTCACCCTTTCCCAACTGTGTGTGTGTGTGTGTGTGTGTGTGTGTGTGTGTTGATGCCTTTTATTTAGGTGAGACCTTAGATGACTGATTTTCTCACTTAACTCTTCCATTATCATTGTTATAACCTTAATTAGTGCAATAAACAAAAACATTTTAAAAGTGCCTTTTACAATATTGTTAAAGACTCTGAGATATGGCTTGGTCTAACTTTCCCATTTCTCAGGTGCGGAGGCTAAGGCCAGAGAGGTGCAATAGCTTCCTCCAAGTGCCTAGTATCTGTCTCTGCAGGTGGCTGTAGACTGAATAGAGTTTCTGTGACCACCTCCATCCTTTCTTGGGGGACAGGATGGTTTCAACTTGGCCTTGCCTGGGCTGAGCGTCCTTCCCAACTTGCCTATGGCTATGGACAATTCAAACATCCCAAAACTCATTCTTTTAAGGTCCTGCCTTTCTTGTGGAGTCCGTACTGCTGATAGCGGTCTTTCACCTATTGAAGTACAAGAAAAATCATTTCTGTGGTTGACAGCTGTACAAATTCTGCCTGAGATTTGTAGTGATGATTCACAAAATGGTTACAAGAGGTAATATCAATCACACTGTTCTCCAAAGACACTGAGTGGTGGCGGGAATAATAAGTCAAGGCTGTCTTTCCTGATTTCCCGAATGTCTGTCCTGTTGGCTGCCTCATGAGCTAATTCCGTTATAGGGAAGAACCCATGTAAAATAGAAACACAGGGAGTTATGGCCACACTATGGAAGCAGCGCAAGGAGAAAGATGTTATGAAGGTGTTAGACAGTATGCAGTTGAGAAGACAGCCAGCCACTCTGGACCCTTGGAATTGACTGCCCAGCTTATTCTAAGAAATCCAATGGCTGAATGAAAACTCTGTGTCCCTGCTTAGAGAGTCCTTAAAATAAATTTTAGTAGGACTAACATATGTTAACATAAGTTAGTGATAACAATAAGGTAGAAAGAAAAAAAAAGAATGAAGAAAGTACTGAACAAAAAGGAAATAAGGTGGGAGAGGAGAAGGAGAATGTGACATGGCCAATGAGTGCCACTTAACTCTGCTGCCCCAGTTGCAGAACTGGTCCTCAATCAAGCATATTTCCTTCAGAGCCCAGATGTGACAGTGGAATTGCCCCCAACGGTGCTCTAGGACACCACTGCCCCAATCAGCTGAGCCACAATTGGCCTCTTAGTCATTCCTCTTCTAGTATGTTCTTTTCGCTTTGTAGTAAATATCTGCCCACCCCTATGCATCATGGTTTAGGGATGACTTAGAGGAAAGATTGCTGGCTATTCTTTTATATACATTTGGGTTGGGGAAAAGAAAAATAGATTTTTGTCAGAGAAAGGAAGGGGAGAAAGGAGAGAGGGACATTTATTGACTACTTGCTCATGGCAGGTTTCACGCTAGCACCTTACATATATCATCTCACTTAGCACTCGTAATTGTCCCCCAAATCGACAATATTATTCCAGTTTTAGAAATGAGGAGACTAGCTTCAAGTCACACAGATAGTGTGTGGTGGAGTCACGACATGAAATAAGAGTCTATCTGATTTCAAAGACCATCCTCAAAATATGTAAATGAGACAGCTGAATCTATCTAATATTCATTGCAAAATCAACCTGTCGAATTCAATCACAAAATATACATTAATAATTTTGCTAGTTGTAAAATAGAATAATCAGTTTAAAGGTTAACTTCCTATTACAAATTAATGTGTGAATAAACTCAGCCTCAATTTCTAATTCCCAGTGCCTTTTTTTCTTTAAAAGGGCTCCCATTTAAAGATTATGAGCAGGCAGAAACATTTATTAAGCACCTACTGTATGTGCTGAGGGCTCTAGTGAATAATACTGAATTAGAAGGAATTTACAACCTCAGGAGTTCCACTATCTAATATAGATTAACATGACTTCTTATCCCAAGGCCTATAATTGAAGAGTCTTCCTAAGGATATGATGGCTTTTTTTTTTTTTTTTTTGGTAGCAGATGGTAACCAGCTGTTCTGTCTTTACTGAAGGCCAACATGAAGGAAAAAAAATAAAATAAAGGGGCTTATAGTAAATATGAGAAAGAATTTAATAAACTAAGTCTGAAATTTTATACACACTAAAGGGAAATGGGCAATTGGGGGTAATTATCAAATTGTCCAAGCCAAAATAACTTAGTTCCTTCTACTATCTGCATAACAGAAAATTATTTATATGGGTTGAATTGTTCCGATAATTGTCCTGTATGTTGGGTATCTGAGTCAACAATCTGGGTGGTCACTGATGTAGATTGAGGGTCCCTCAAGGAATATTTTAAAATAGGAAAAGTTAACACTCTTTGCCATACAACTGGGGGCGTTTCTACTTAGATGCAAGTGATATTAATCAAATTAGTAGCTACATGATTCTCTGACCAGGATTTGGGCCCATTGTAATTGAAACTTATCAGTTTTACCTAATGTTTCAAATTAATTTTTTGATTGCAAAATTAATATATGACTGCTTGCCTCTAAAAATTTTAAATATTACATATAAGACTAAAGTCTTTTTTTTCTGCATCCCTAATTCCATTTCCCAGCATCCTGCCCCCATCATAACCCCTCTCTAGAGTAACCACTGTTATTCTTTTGGTAGTTTTTACCCTTTCAGAGCGCGCATGCGCGCACGCACACACATACACACACACACACACACACACACACACACACACGTGCACACACGCACACATACACACAGATTGAGAGATGAAAAAAACCCTGCACTTTTAGATTAACTTGCATCACACATTTTATACAATTTGGCTACCTGCTTTTCTATTTACCATTATGTATTAGAGATAAATCCATGTTGTTCCATAGCTCTAATACATTCTTTTTAACTCTCTCATTGAAATCAGTGATATTCATTTAGCCATTCCTCTGCTATTGGATACTGACATTGTGTCCAATTGTTTCGCAATGCTCACTGAGCAATCCTAAATATTAAATGTGTGTAAGAATTTCTTTAGGGTAGATTTTGAGCAATTGACCTTCCCAAGGGAAAACAATGTGCCCCAGAAGGTCATTCGGGCCTAAGAAAGAGGAAAGATGATGGAGAGACTTGGGAGCCAGTTTCTTCCCTCAGGTAGACCATGTCACTGTAGGCAAGTCACTTCACTTCCCTGGGATTCTGTTTCTCTCAGTCAGTGGTTCTTCATGGATGAGAATCTCCTGGAGGGCTTGTTAAAACAAGAGCCCCACCCCTAGAGTCTCTGATTCAACAGGTGTGTGTGTGTGCGCGTGTGCGCGCACGTGTGTGTGTGTGTGTGTGTGTGTGTGTTTGCACAGTTTTCCAGGTGATGCTGATGCCGCTAATCAGGAGACTGCTCTGACAGCCACTGTTCTGTGTATGCTGAGGAGAACATCCTGTGAAAGAGCTCATAGTTGAAATTCTAAGAGCCCCAAACAGACTAGGCAAGTTTTTTGTCTTCCAGCTTATCTACATATAAAGACAATAATCCAAGACTTGTCACAGTAACAATATTGGGTTAATGATAGACATCAGTTTTAAAAATCACAGAAGTAATTCTTTAGGCTAAGGGACAAGTCAGAATAGTATCTTATAGAATATTAAAGGGTTATCCAGTTCAACTACATAGCTAAAACTAGAATTTCTTGCAACATTCTTAACCTTGTCAATCCACTTCCCACTGAATGGTTTCAGGGGCTAGGAGTTCCCTCTCTGGCTCCTGAGGCAGTGCCATTCCATATTTTTATTTATTTTTTTTTATTTATTTATTTTTTTTAGCTGAGCCATCCTGCTACCTGTTGGCAGCTCAGCGGCTGCTCAGCTCGGGCTGGACTCGAACTGCTGTTGCTCAGAGCTCAAACTCTTGAGCGAGCTCTTAACCAACTGAGCCACTCGGCCGGCCCTTCCATATTTTTAGATGTCTGATCACAACCATGTTCTTCCTAGCCTTGACCAAAACCATTCTTCAGAAGCTTCTAAGCACCCAGCCCAGCTCTACCTTCTGGGCTTTAGAGAACAAATTGGCTCCCTTCTCCACTTGATGGCAGTCAATTATCATGTTCTCCTAAGTCAATGGCTTTCAAACTCTCCACTGCACCAAAATCACCATTGGAGGTTGTTAACATTTAGATTCCTGAGCTCCAATTGCAGAGATTTTGATTCTGTGTCTGGAGGGTGGCCTGGGAATCCACATCTTTTATGAAATATCTAGGTGGATGTGATGCAGATGGTCTGCACATGACAGTTTAAGAGACTAACAGGGCCTCACAACCTGTTAAGAGACACACACAACCTCAAAATACGACACCTTGGCATATGGAATATTTCAAGCTGGAGAAATTTGAGAAACGGCATGTGTAGGGGGGACTCTGTGACCCTCAGAAGCAGGTCATAAAACCCTCTGGTGAGAAGTGGCCTTCCTATACCTGGCAGAAAGAAACACCCTTATCACCAAAGAAAAAGGGACAGAGAGGAATCTGCATGAACAAGCCTTGCTAAGTTTCTTCCAGCTTACCACTCTGAGCTCATACTCTTTGTTCCATCACATCTTTCCGTAACTCTCCATTCTTCACCAAACCTAGCATGAAAACACTCAGGTTTCATCATTTCTTCGGGTCTTCATTTCCTTATGAAGGCTCCTGTGACATAAAACATACATTGAATAAATTTGTATGCTTTTCTCCTATAAATCTGTCTTTTTCAGTCTTCTAATTTCAGATCCACCCTAACAGGGTCAAGGAAAACTTTTTCCTCCCTTATAAGACCCTATACAGTCTTTTTGTTTCTAAGCTCAATGCCCCCAACGTCTTCAGCAGTTCCTCATATGGCATAGCTTGAGTTCTGTCAGTATTCTGGCTGCTAAAGTCTGTCTGCCAAAATATAGCCCCAAATATATTCATTAACCATCCCCATCCTGATTTATTATTTTTCATAGCACTTATTCCTACCCCAAATGATGTCCTTCATGTACTTGTTTAATATTGGCCTCACCCACTAGACTATAAGGTTTATGAAGGCAGGGATATGGTCTGTCTTGCTTACTCATGTCATTCCAGCATTTCCATCTGTACCTGGCACATCAGTAGGTCATAAATAAAGTTTTATTTAACGAAAAAATGAATGGGGATGAAAAGCCAATTTAGCAAGTGACGAATGGATATGGCCTCAGGGATAGAAAAGACAGTCTGGGGAATATAATCAATAATGTTATAAATGTTTTTTAGGGAGCCAGATGGACTCATGTCTTGTTAGGGACACCACTTCATAGTCGGTGTAGAAGCCTGACCACCGCACTGTATTTCTGAAGCTGATGTTGAATAATAATGTATGTCAAATATAATTATATATACATATAGTCATGGGACATGGAGTAGAGTGTGGGAATGGAGTCAATGGAATTGTAATAGATAAGTATGATATCAGGAGTGGTAGGGTAGTAGGTGGGGGTAGGGGGTTGTTTCTGTGCGAAAGGTGAAAAGGATAACTATTGCATTGTTCTGTACACCTGAAACTAACAATAAAAAAAAAGAAAAGAAAAAAAAAAGAAAGTGACGAATGGGAACAACATGATTATACAAAAGCCTGTAAAACTATACAGAACGAATGATTCATCTTAAAGCCAAGTATCTGCTTAGGGGCCTTTTTTTATAGTAAATTTAAAACGTCTGTTTAATTATCCTTTAAAAAAATCTCACTATTGACTTAGGGCTGTGCAAATCTCCATTGAGCGGTACAGATGCTTGCATGCCTTTGAGTACAAAACTCACACTGGAGGGATGAATCAAAGCGGGGGTCGTTTATTATAGGTTGGGATTTCAAAAGCATCTTTAAAAGATGGAGATCCTTCCCAAACAATGTAAAACGGAAGGAGCAGAATGACCAAAATGAAGGGTACGAATTAAAAACATCAGGGATTACAAAAAGGTAAGCAACCCACAATGCTAATACCATTTTTTGTCTAAAATGGGTGACTCTTAGTTCTCTCTCTTCTTTCCTCTCTCTTTTCAGGAGTATGGGTAATCATTACGAAAAACATAGAGAAATTAAATTCATCAGATATAGTGTCCACTGTCAGAAGGTGTCATTGTCAGAGGATTTTATTGCAAACAAAAGGAAAAGTTCCGCCTCATTAGTAATTAAGGAAATGCAAATTTAAACTACAATTAAATACCATTTTACACCTATTTTGAGAGTCACCAGTAAGTCTGACAATTCCTTGAATTGACATGGATAGAGAGGAACTGGACTCTCATACCTTACTGATGAGGGTATAAATTGGCGTGATCACTTTTAAAAACAGTTCAACTTTTTTAGTAAACTCCAACATGAACATATTACACTAACCAATATATCTACTTCAAAGGTTATAAATAGAAAAGTGGCAGTATTTTTGAGTCTACTAAACTCTTTAGGGTCTGCTCGGTAGCATTGCATCTACCTAAGTGTGAGAACTTCCTGCCTCAACTTACCCATGTGATACACTCCTTTAGATCAAACCTCTACAGCCTGAATTTTTGTACTTCTTTCTTCTTCTTCTTAAAAGATAATTTTCAAAAGAAGATAAAATCATGACTCACACAAAGATATAAAGATGAATATGTTTAAAGAATTTATTTTATTCATATGATATTAGGGAACCAGGCAGATGTTATAATCAGTTCAAAGGAAAAGCCAAAACAGCACAGGCTTATATGAAGTAAAAGAATGTAGAGATGAATTGCAAATGGAGACAAAACTGTTTTTTTTCACAGCAAGGAGGAAGTCAATTAAAATCATCACCAGACTAGACAGAATTTATGTACCTATCAGTTACCTATGATTTAGAAAAAGTTGCAAAATATCCGAAGGAAGATGAATAGGACTAGAATCTGATAACCTAGAAAGGCATGCTGAAGACATTGTATGTAGTTATTCATTGAAACACCAGTGCCTTCCTGACACACTAGTCCCAACAGAATATTGTTTGGATCGCTCACACATGTGTTAAGGAGTGTCTGACCGCTGGTGTTCTGATATAGGAAGTCAACACTTCTCCTAAGTCAAAAGCGAATATTCCAGATCATTATAGACACTCACAAGTTCCAGTGAGCTGGAAAGTGCTGGAGGATCAAAGGTCGCTGTTAGAGAGTCAAAGATACCACCAAGTGTATACAATAAGAGCTAGGAGTAGATCAGGCTTCGATGAGCACAAAGAAGCCTGAACTTGGAATTAGAAGACGTGATTAAGCCTCAAGTCTTCTGTATACTAAGTTCGTGATCCTGAGTCAGTTGCCTTCTCTCTAGCTTTATCCTCTGTACAAACTAAGAATTTTATTGGTGACTCAGTTGCCTTCAGGATCTAAATGTTGATAGGAAGAGCCATCCAATCCCTTCCACAGATGGCTCTGCGGCAATGCCTGGGCACGGGGAGTTTTAACACAGGACAAAGAAAATCTCTTTGTGAGCATGAAAAGGAACAGCTGGATTTAGATGTCCTAAACCCCCACTGTGCCATACAGAAGCCCAGAACCTGTGGGAAACTTGGGAAGCTAAGTGACAAAGGAGAAAAAAATGATGGCGAGGAAAGACAGCTTTCTACCAGCTCATGGTTTTGCACAGGACTTGCCTCTACCTTTAGCAACATTATAGGAAGTTTGTCACCATGATTGGCTCTGTATCCACTCAGTGGTGTCTAACTGACAGCAGAACAGAACTGGAACTGTATTAGGTTATCCAAAATACAGACCCATAGGGGGTGTGTGTGTGTGTGTGTGTGTGTGTGTGTGTGTGTGTGTTGAGAGAGACAGAGAGAGAGAGAGAGAGAGAGAATGAGAATTTGGCTCATGTGATTGTGGGGGTTGGCAAATCAGAAATCTGCAGGGCAGGCTGGTAGGCTAGTAATTCCAGCAGGAGTTGATGTAGTTTTGGGTTCAAAGGCAGTCTGGAGATAGAATTCCTTTCTCCTCAGGGGACCAAAATCTTTTCCCTTAAGGTTTTCAACTGATTGGATAAGGCCCACCCAGATTAATAAGGGTAATTTGCTTTATTGAAATACTATTAATTTTTCTGACCAGTAAACATAGTATCTCTCTCCATTTATTTAGGTCTTCTTTAACTTTTCTTGGCCAATGGTTTGTAGTTTTTCGTGTGCAAGTCTTGCACATTTATTGTCAAATGTATCTCTATGTATTTCACATTTTAAAATGTTTTTATAAATGATACTGTTTTTGTCAGTTTCAATTTTAAATTGTTTGTTGCTAGTATACAGAAATAGAAACTTGCTAAACTCACTTTTTAGTCTTGGTAGATTTTTTTGTAGATTCCATTGAATTTTCTACATAAACAATTGTGTCATCTTCAAACTAAGACAATTCTATTTCTTTCTTATATATACTAGATAAATTTTACTTCTTTCTCTCGTCTTATCACATTGGCTAGAGCATCTGGTACAATGTTGAATAGAAGTGGTGATAGCGAACATCCTTGACTTGTTCCTAATCTTAGGGGGATAGTATTCAGTCTTTCACCATTAAATATAATGTTAGCTGTAGGTTTTTCATAGACAGTTTTTTGTAAAATCAGGTTGGGAAAGTTCCCTTGTAGTATGAGCCTGTTGAAAAGCTTTATTTTTTTTAAATAGAGTTAGATGTTGGATTTTGTCAAATGCTTTTCCTCATTATTAAGATCATATGCCTTTTCTCTTTTATCTTGTTCACATGGCATAAAGTTGTTCACAGTATTCCCTTACTTTTAATATCTGTAGAATGTATAACATATCACTAATCTCATACCTGATATTAATAATTTGTATTTTTTTAATTTATTTTTTCCTGATCTGTTTGGCTAGAGGTTTGTCATTTTAACAACCTTCTCAAATAACCAACTTTTAATTTCCTTGATTGTCTATTTCACTTATTTTTTTCACATGATCTTTATTATTTCCTGTCTTCTGCTTACTTTGTGTTTAACTTGCTCTTTTTCTTATTTATGGTAGAGGATGAGGTCGTGTATTTGAGACCATATTTCTTTTCTATTACAGGTGTCTAGTGGTATAAATTTCTAAGTACTGCTTTAGCAGTATCCCACAAATTTTGATAGGTTGTATTTTCATTGTCATTTGATCAAAAGTACTTTTTAATTTCTCTCTTGATTTCTTCTTTGACCTATAGATTATTTAGAAGTCTGTTGATAAATATTTGGGAATTTTCCACATATCTTCTTCTTGTCCATTTTTAATTATATTCCATTGTGGTCAGAGAACATATGTTGTGTGACTTTAAATTTTTTTTTTTTTAGCTGAGCCATCCTGCCACCTATTGGCAGCTCAGCAGCAGCTCAGCTCGGGCCAAAAATCGAACCGGTAACCCTGTTGCTCAGAGCTCGCGCTCTTAAGCGAGCTCTTAACCAACTGAGCCACTCGGCCAGCCCCTGAAATATTTTAATATATTAAGTCATGATTTATGGCCTAGAATATGGTCTAATGTGGTAAATGTCTCATATGTAATTGAAAAAGAATAAGTAGTCTGTTATTGTTAGCTCGATGTTCTGTCAATGTTCTTTAGGTCAAGTTGGTTGGTCATGACTTCTATATCGTTGATGATATTTTTGCTTACTTGTTCTATCAATTATTGGGAAAGGGTATTGAAATCTGCAACTACAGTTGTGGATTTATCTATTTCTCCTTGCAGTTTTAGCTTCATGTATTTTCAAGCTTTATTAGATGCAAAAATACTTAGGATTTTTAGATTCTTTTGATGAATTGATCTCTTTATCACTATGAAATAAACTTTTTTATCCCTGGTAATATATTTTTTTTGCTCTGAAATCTACTTGGTCTGATATTAATACAGCTAACCAAGTTTTAATTTCACTAGTGTTATTATGGTATATCTTTTACTTTTAATTTATTTTATCTTTGTATTTGTTTTTTTTGTTGTTTTTTTGTTTTTGGTAAGCAACATATGGTTGTACTTTGCTTTTTTATCCAGTCTGAAAATTTCTGCCTTTAAATTAGGGTGTTTCAACCATTTACATTTAACCTTATTATTCATATGGGTAGGTTCAATAGATCATTTCATTGTTTTCTATTAACCTCAACTGTTCTTTGTTCCCCTTTTTTCTTTTTCCACTAATTCTCTTGGATTTATTACTTTGTCTGATTTCATTTTATTTTTTTGTTAACCTATTAGCTATAGCTCTTCGTTTTATTATTTAAAGGGTTGCTTTATGATTTACAGTATACATTTTTAACTTAGCCTACCTTCAAGTGATAGTGTATCATTTCATAAGTAGTAAGAATCTTACAATAGTTTACTTCAACTTCTCTTCTCCTTGACTTTATGCTATTGCTGTTATGATTATGCAGTTTATTTTATGTTGTCATACATGTCACTTATCTACATGTCATAACCTCCACAGTACACAGTTATTATTTTTATTTAAATAATCAAGTATATTTTTAAAAGATTTAAATAATAATAAAAACATCTTATATATTTACTATCATAGTTTCCATCTGGTACTCTTCCTTATGTAGATCCCAGTTTCCACCTGGTGTTATTTTCTTTCTTCATAAAGGATTTCATTTACCATGTCTTATAATTCAGGTTGTCTAGTGATGAATTCTTCCAGCTTTTGTATGTCAGAAAAAGTATTTATTTTTCCTTTGTTTTTGAAAGATATTTTCACTGGGTATAGAATTCTTTTTCTTTCAGTACTTTAAAGATTTTACTCCACTGTCTTCTCATTTGCATTGTTTCTGTTGAGAATTCTATTGTCATATTTACCTTTGTTCCTCTGTATATAACTTGCCTTTTTTCCTCTGGTTGCTTTTAAGATTTTTCTTTCTATGACTGATTTTGAGCAATTTGATTATGATGCTCTTTGGTAGTTTTTTTTCAAGTTTTCTGTGTGTGTGTGTGTGTGTGTGTGTGTGTGTGTGTATGTGTGTGTGAAAGAGAGAGAGAGAGAGAGAGGGAGGGAGGGAGGGAGGGAGGGAGAGGTTGGACTTTACTGAGCTTCTTAGATCTATTAATTTATCATTTTCATCAGATTTAGAAAACTTTTAGCCATTATTTCTTCAGATATTTTTTCTGTCCCCTTCTTTTTTATCCTTTTCAGGGGCGCCAATTACATGTATTGAGGCCACTTGAAGTTGTCCCACAGCTCACTATTGATATTTTTATTTTTTAACTTTTCTTTTTCTCTGTTTTTCATTTTATATTCTTTCTATTGTCATGTCTTCTAGTTCACTAATCTTTTTTTCTTCAATGTCTCAACTGATGCTAATTCTATTTTGTATATTTTTCATCTCAGACATCGTAGTTTTCAATTCTAAAAGTTCTGTTAGGGTCTTTCTTTCTTTTTAATTAGTTTCAGGTATACACACAGTGCAATAGTTATACTTTTCACCCCTCAAAGTGACAACCCCCCTGCCCCAATCCACTGCCCTCCCACCCCCGATATCATACATATCTATTACAATTCCATTGACTCCACTCCCGACACTGTACTCCACATTCTGTGACTATATATATATATATATATATATATATATATATATATATATATATTCAATTATAGTTGACATATAATATTATACATCAGCTTCAGGTGTATAGTGCAGTGATCAAGCCTCTACCTCATCCATGAAGTGGTCTTGTTAAGGTCTTTTTTATACCACCTCTGTCTCTAACTTTTGAACATATGGAATACAGTTAAAATAACTGTTTTAATGTCCTCTATTAATTTTAATATTGGTGTCACTTATGAATTAATTTTGATTAGTTTATTTTTTTCTTATAATGGATCATATTTTTCAGCATGCCTGGTAATTATTGGCTGGATACCAAACATTGTCAATTTTCTCTCTCTTTTTTTTTTTTAAAGATTTTTTATTGGGGAATTGGGGGAGGGGAACAGACAAGTTGCTGTCCTTTTTGTTCTTCAGTCTAGTTGTGGAAGATGTCGCTTCACTGGTCCATGTTGGTATTATCATTGCGCTCTTCCCGGGTGAGGCAGTTGCTTGCTGGCCATTGGACGGCCGCTCACAGTGGCTCACAGCAGCTCACAAAAGCTCATGCCCGCTGCCGGCCAGCCCTGCTGCAGCCTACATCATCGCCAGCAACTCATGGCAGCCTAGCTCCAGGTCGAGCTGTCATTCACCATCCTAGCTATAGAGGGCGCAGCATCACAGGCCCTCATATGTGGGATCTGAACCGGGGCCCTGCTGCTCAGAGCTGGCATCCCAAGCCAACTCCTAACCAACATACCACTCGGCCAGCCCCATATTAGTTCTTAAAAAATAAATAAATAAATGATTGGAAGTCAGGAGACTTGAATAATAATCTTAACCTAT
The DNA here is from genome assembly GCF_001890085.2 of Hipposideros armiger. Classification (NCBI taxonomy): domain Eukaryota; kingdom Metazoa; phylum Chordata; class Mammalia; order Chiroptera; family Hipposideridae; genus Hipposideros; species Hipposideros armiger. The sequence goes on from NW_017731616.1 coordinate 811,797, forward strand.
GTCATTTTACGTGTTATCTTGGACAAGTCATTTCATCTCACTAAGAGCAGTTTTCTTCATCAGTAAAAATATTTGATGATCTGCAGAGATTCTTTGTGGTGGTTTTCAAATATGTTAAAAAATTACTTGATACTCCTCCCTTCAAGAGGTAGAACTTAATTTCTCTCTCATTGAATGTGGTCTGCACTTAGTGACTTGCTTCTAATGAATAGAAGAATATGGAAGAAGTGATGGTATGTCACTTCCAAGCCTCAGTCATAAAAGTCATTAAGATACTTAAGCCGTCCCTTGGAAAGGCCCATGTCTCAACGAACTGAGGTCTCCTGCCAAAAGCCAATGAAGCTCTAAGGCTTTCTGCCATTAACTATGTGAGTGAGCCACCTTAAAAATACATTCTCTAGTCCCAGTCAAGCCTTTAGATGACTGCAGTCAAGATGGCTGCATGTCTTGACTGGAACCTCACAAGAGACCCTGAACCAGAACTGTCCAGATAAGCTGTTCCTGAATTCTTGATTCTCAGAAAATACAAGATGATAAATGTCTGTTTTTTAAGCCATTAAATTTTAGAGTAATTTGTTATGTAGCAATAGAAAACTAATATATTTTAGAACCTTACAGATTCTTCCAGTTTATGGTTCTATAATTTAAATACAGGAGGAAAGCAATTGATGTGTCCATAGATAGATGAATTGATAAAGAAGATGTAATACACACACACACACACACACACACACACACACACACACAGAGGAATATTTCTCAGCCATAAAAATGAAAGAAATCTTACTATTTGAGACACCATGGGTGGACCTAGAGGGTATTATGCTAAGTGAAATAAGTCAGACAGAGCAAGACACTGTATGATTTCACTTATATATGGAATCTAAAGAAACAAAACAAGCCCATAAACAAAATAAAACAGAAACAGGCTCATAGATACAGAGAACAAGCTGATAGTTGCCAGAAGGGAGGGGGAAGTAGGGGAATTAGAAGAAATAGAAAAAAATAATACACAGGAGGATGTACCTCTAGTTGCCTGTTGCTTTTACTAAGACTTTACAAACTGCTTTGTCTGTTACATTTAAAAATTCTTTCTTGGGGCCGGCCGAGTGGCACATTGGTTAAGAGCTGGCTCGGGAAGCCAGCTCTGAGCAGTAGGGCCCTGGTTCAGATCCCACATGAGGGCCAGTGACACTGCGCCATCTACAGCTAAGATGGTGAACAACAGCTCAACCTGGAGCTGGGCTGCCCTGAGTCACTGGCGACAGCGTAGGCTGTAGCCCCCCTGCTGCAGTGGCTGCTGTGAGCTACCGTGAGTAGCTAACAGCCAGCGTGAGTGGCTGGCAGCCAGCATGAGCTACCGTGAGCAGCTATGAGCAGCCATCCAATGGCCGGCGACTGACTGCCTCACCCGGGAAGAGCACAATCATCACAATACCAACATGAGCCAGTGAAGCGACGTGCTTTACAACTAGACTGAAGAACAAAAGGACAGCAACTTGTCTGTTTCCCTTCCCCGATTCCCCAATGTGTTCCCCTCCCCCAATCCCCCAATAAAATCTTTTAAAAAAAATTGTGGTAAAATATACAGAACACAAAACTTACCTTTAAAAAAAAAATTCTTTCTTGAAGAGTCTGCATTCCATCCAAGAAAACATTTCAAGCAGAAAACAAAATAACATTTTTAAATAGAGATAGTTTAAAAAGGAGTATTTACCATTTTGGTAGCTTATATGCTTTGATAAGATAAGACCTTGGGAAATTTATCACCTTTTATAGAGTTCTAAAGCAGGAAAGTTTCTCTTAGGTCCTTGAAGGACCGTCAGGGGTTATGTGGATCCCTTGACATTGTATGCAATGTGTTGTGTTGAGAGTATTTTCCTAAGAAAGAATGTGTATGGCTTTGAACAGATTTTCATAGAGTCTTGACTGCACATTCACCCCCGAAATAGTTAAGAATCATGTATTTCTCTCCCATTGCCACCTGTGGGAATTTAGGTACAGAGAGGTAAGCAGCTTACACACAGTTACAGACAGAGATCTTCTCACTCTTCATTCAGAGCTCAGACTCCATCTACGAGATGCATTCTACCTACAAGAGGCAGCTCAGGGCAGAACTGGTCTTTGTTAATGCTCTCAAGTGCCCAGACCCTCAAGACAAACCTCTACATGAATTATTTTGCTGTTGCATATCTCCTGCTCATTTAACTCATCAAGCTGCTTCAGGAAGGGGGTGAAATGGATCTCCCCAAAAAGACCTCCCTTGCTGGCAGCACTTTTATCTTGGTTCCTTTCAGTTTCGTCTTTATACTGACGCACACAGGAGCTCAGCCAAAGTGGTTTTTTTGTTTTTGTTTTTTTTTTACTGTGGTACCTGCTAGAATCCCACATTTATCTGTGGGAGGAAACACATTATACTTCTCTGACCTGGTTACTATAGACATATCCCTTATATGTTTCTTCAGTGTTTTTTTAAAACTTCACCTCTTTGCAGTACTGTTACCCATCTCTTTCTGGCCTAAGCCAGATATGAATATTATCATCACAATAAGTTAAGAGATTTGGGTTGAAGGACTAAAAGTTAAGTTCTAATATTTATGTTAGTTCAGGGTATATTTTGCCTTTTTAGAAATTGGACATTGCTAAGAATCATCCTGAAATATCTAAAAAAAGGATAAATCCTTGATTGGAAAACTAAAACACATCTTACATTCCTCTTATATCCCTGACGGTGCTAGTCATTCATTAGGTTCTCCTTAAATCCTTCATCACAAAGAGCGAGCAGTCATCATGATCAAGCCAGGACTGACTAAAGCCACGGGAGCCCATGTTTTAAAGGGCCAGGCCTAATGGAAAAAGTATAGGGAGCCTTGGTTTCACCACTGATCGTCACACCTTAAGCGAGCAGTACATCACCTTTCCCAAGACACATTTGCCATCTATTCCCACCATCCCCATGTACTCCAGGACACAATCTTTTTGCTTTGGCCAAAGCCAAGTCGGAGGGAAAGCCATGACTAAAACTATTGTCCCAGAGAAGCCCAGCTGAAGAAACTGTGTTGGTGCCATGAACTGCCCAGACAGGCCTAAGCCCAACTCCCGGCTGTCCCTCCTCGCTCTTGTTTCCAGAAACCACCTTCTCTGAGCAGGTTCCAAGGCTTGGCTAAATGGCCTAAGCATGGCCACCACTCAGGGCTCTGAGAGACCACTGCCCCTCCTCCTCAAAGGTGGAAGCAGAGGCTCAGACCTGGGAAACACTCGCATGATCTCTGAATGCAAATGTTTCCAGCAGATTCAGCATTCTATCCTAACTTGTAAAGTAATCTTGCAGCACAAAAATAAAGTTAAATGACTCAATTGTTGATCAGCTACGTCTATTTTTGCATAAACAGAAAGATACGGGAATATTTGGCCAGAGGAAGGGACCTATTCTGGTGATTTTTTTTTTTTTTTTTTTTTTTTTGGTTTGTTTAAACTAGTTTTTATTTCACCTTTATTTTCGAAAAATATTTTGTTCAAAAATTCCAGGTTGCCTTTTTTTTAAATTATTTTTTATTGTGAAATACACGTTTTTTAGAATTAGTTTCAACTGTACAACACAGTGCAATAGTTATACTTTTTACCCCTTGAGGTGACAACCCCCCTCCCCCAATCCACCATCCCACTTTCCCCCCAATATCATATATCCCAATATCATACATATCTATTACAATTCCCTTGACTCCACTCCCACATTATACTCCACATCCCATGACTATCTATCTATCTATCTATCTATCTATCTATCTATCTATATATATATATTCACTTATAGTTGACATACAATATTATACAATATCAGCTTCAGGTGTACAGTGCAGTGATCAAGCCTCTACCCCATCCATGATGCGGTCTCCCTAGCAAGACATGTGACCATCTGACACCCGTGATTTTTTTTTAAAAAGGTAAAAATAGCTGTATATTTAAACACAATTCCAGAAGAAAAGATCAGCCTTGTCTGAGGAATGGCAGGAAAATCCTTTGACAAGGAAATTAAGTTTATTTTTTAAGCTTCCAAGGGGTTGGATTTAATTATAGATGGTGGCAAAAAGCAGCAAAGATCCTTAAAAGTTTTTAAAAGAAAAACTAAGGTAAAGTTTTATGAAAGGATAATATATTCAACATTATATATATATATATATATATATATATATATATATATATATATATATATATATATTTTAATGGGGAGAATAAAAAATAAAGAAAAGGAGAGAAAAAACCCTTTGGGTGGAAACTCTTTCATCTGAAAGTATGGAAGTTCATTAAAATAACTAATTTAAGAAGACCAATGTGGCATTGGTGATTTGTATCAGGAAGACATGCCTGAGACACATGTGTAGCTCAATAGAGTCAGTAGTGTTAGGCCATAATCACTTGTGCTATCTACAGATTGCTTCAGATGGGACTTTTCAAAGCAGAGTCAAAATTTATACAATGGGATTACAAATTGTTTTTACAATAGTAATACTAACATTTTAAATGATGACTTTCACTAGAAGAACTACCTAAAGTTCAGCTTTCTAAAATGATTAGATACTTTGAATTTTTTTCATGCAAAAGATGCCAAATATGCATTTAATATGAATAACAAAGCACTATTAAAAGGGAAATACACCTAGCAGAAAATATGAAAGTGGGTAAAAGCCAATAAGCATAAATTGTATATCTTTTACTCCCTAGTACACTGTTATTGGTGCTCAAGAAATATTTACTATTACAAAACAAAGCACGTCACTGGGCCCAGAGCAATTCTGCTATACTGAATCAAATGACTAAAAATGCTTCATATCTTACTCTTTTATTTTGTAGGTATTATTACTTGGCATTCAGAGCACATCAAACACCTCTTGGTAGCAAAGAGAACTGTGTCGCTATCTTGGAAAAGTCCAGATTAGATCACTGGGTGCTGGGAAAAACAAAGGTAGTTCTTTTCGTTATTGTTCAAATTGTCACCTGTGATGCTCTACTGCATACCTTTGTCTCTTGTCAGCGATTGGAGTGGCTCTGGAAGTTGTGCAGCTTAGCAGACAAGACCCCAACCTAACAATGATCTTTGCTGGTGTTGTTGGGTCAGGTGTCCTAGGACCTCAGGGACCAGAGGAAGAGGCCGTGCCTCCTGTTCTGCATGTAGTTTGAGGGCCATTTAGCATTTCAAGAATGAGATTTTTGAGCTCATTTAAAAATATTCCTTTTTTCAGTACTACTTATTTCAGCACCACATGCGAATACACAAATCATATTAATGATTATCTTTTATGGTTTTGTTCATTTTTCATTAGACTCATGTTGTGTTACTTATTGAATACCCCAATTAGCAATCTCATTGTGTGTAGCTTTTCCTCTGGGAGAACATCACCTTCCCGTGGGATTCCAGGGCTTTATGGTCTGTTTTGAATTGCCCTTCAAAGCCAGCCTTAGCCTGAGTGTTGATGGCAGCACTGGTGCTCATTGGCAGAGATTAGGTCAGTGTGGGTCATCTAGGTCCCTCTCCCACTGAACTTGCATTGACTTTGGGTCAGTTCTGTGGGTTAGTGCCTCCATTAAAGGCTGTAGGGAAAGAGACTAGCGATCCAGCTGAGCAAATGGAACTCATGGCAGAAATGAGGCAGGCTTGGAGAACCTTTGGGATCTCCTAAAACCCTCTTAACCTCATTGTATGTTTGTATCCATAGTCACAGACTGGCTCAACCTTAGAAGGGCAATTATATTTGCTTCCAAGAAGCTCATAATATTAGTATAAATCAAGTCACTGTAACCTTTATTGAGATAACAGTTTTACTATTAGTATTAAAAATATGCTGAGAAAGAGTTACTGTCTGTTTGGGAGCCTATAAGTAATGCTAAAGCTGTTGTCTCATTTCAGGTTTTTCTCAAATATTACCATGTCGAGCAGTTAAATTTGCTATTGCGAGAAGTCATAGGCAGAGTGGTTGTGCTGCAGGCATATGCCAAAGGGTGGCTTGGAGCCAGGAGATACAAAAGAGTCAGAGAGAAGAGAGAGAAGGGAGCAACTGCCATCCAGTCAGGTAAATGGTCCTGAATCTTAGCATTCATTAAGTACTGGAGGCCACTTACCTGTTACTTTTCTCAGTGGTTTCTTCCCTCCCTTCCTTCCTTCCTTCTTTCCTTCCTTCCTTCCTTCCTTCCTTCCTTCCTTCCTTCCTTCCTTCCTTCCTTCCTTCCACAAATATTTATTGAATGCCTACTGCAGTCCAGGTCCTATGCTAGATGCTGGGGATATAGTTGTAAGCAAAACTGTCATGGTCCCTGATCTCCAAATAAACCAAACAAGCCATCACAACATACTGTGATGAGTGGCATTGTGCAGTCAGGATGAAGTGGATGGATGTGAAACCCAAATCACATAGACATGTGTCCCAGTTCCCAGATGACCAACATAATATGTACTTCAGGTCTATTACTGGGTTTTGAGCATCAAATTTACTAATGCCACTTCCAGAGGCTTTTCTAGCCTAGACAGACTTGTAAACCAAAGGAACAAATCACTAGGCTCTGTTATGTGCCCAGCCCAGTCAGTGCCTCTTTGCACACATATGTGTGTCATTTGTGTTACAAACAGCATTTGGCTCCCGGGCTATTGATGAGTGCTTGTGAAAGCCCCAGCCCATCTTAAACATTGCAGATGACTTCCTTTGTGTTCTCATAACCCAGAATCATAATGTTCACTCTGGACTTCATGAGCTCACTCAACTTCATGGAGAGCTATGATGCTTCCGTGGAGCAAAAGGGAGTGGTGGCCATGCTCCCGGTGGGGGGGCTTAATGCCCCAGTTCTCTTTCTAAAGGACTCAACACACCCCCAGAGGTTCCCTGTCTCTTTCTCTTCTTTTCTTCACCCATTTCCTTTTCCCTCCCATCACCCACTTCCCTCTCCCTTAGCACAGTTTTTGGCACATGGTTTACCCTCACCACATGCGTGCTGTGCGACTAATTATTCCCCTTGATTCCCCTCTTTATTTTTCTCTCCTTTAGCTTTCATCTTTATACCTTCCTCCCATAAAAACTATGAACAGGTCAGGCTATTCTAGCTCTTTCCCACCCCTCAAGTCCTGAAGACATAGCTTCCTCCATGGATTGGAATAACAGGGAACCACCTCACCTGGGAGAAGGGGCCCCTAGTAATTCATAAGTGGGATCTAGAGTGTGCTGGAAACTCACTGCCCAAACAGAAATCACTCCTCCTCCTCCGCATCTCAGAGAGGCCCCTCTTCCCCACCATCGCTCACGTATCTCTGCTTGTTTTGTTCAGTGAGAGAGCGGGAGGGAGAAGGAGAGGGGTAATAGATTGGAGGGAAAACAGCTTCTATCAATTCTCTGGCACGTTCTTAAATTAATGTCATTCCTAGCACATGGTTTTATATTTTTAGCCTGGAGAGGATATGATGCTCGGAAGAAGTTTAAGAAAATAAGCAACAGAAGGAGTGAGTCTGCTCTTCATATTCAAGCAGGTAATTAAAACATCATTTTCATAGCGTCCACTTGGAAATATTCTGTGATTAAGTTCATATGAGTTTAAGAAAGCTGAAAGGTTAATAATTCAGGAGCACTGGACTAGGAGTCAAGAATTCTAGTGGGGGGTTATAGTGCTGGTTCTGACACACCCCCTCTGTGATGATGAGGAGAATAACCCTTAGTGGGCATTTGCAATGCGCCATGCTTGGCTAAGGATGCTCTGAGTAGATACTCTTATAGTACCAATTTTATAGAGGGGGAAATTGAGGCACAGAGAAGTGAAGTAACTTGTACATGATCACACAGCCAGTCAGCAGCGGAGCCAGCATTGGAACACAGGCAGTTTGCATAGAGTTCACTTTGCATATTGCCGAGTGAACAAATCCTTTTCCTTCTTGGAGTCATATAGCCCTCATGTGTGAAATGAGAGCCCTGATTAAATAGGTTTGAAAAGTGCCTTCCAACCTTGGAATTCTCTGACTGTATACTAGACCTGTGTCTCAGCATCACAGAGATAGGAATAGCTGAGGGACTTTCCCAGCAAGCCGAGTTTCCTTCTCACATCCAGGCCTGATGTGGCTAAAATGGGCCTCATGGGGTGAGCACAAGGTGGCTCTGGTGGCTCAGCTGGGCCTTGGCTGCCTGAGCACGGTGAGCTCTAGTTCCTGGCCCCCATGCCACTCTGCTGTTCGGCAAATGGCAGTATCCGCAGTGGCTATCAGGCTGGGCTCCCTCTGTCCTTTGAAGCTGCATGTGCCTAATTGAGGTGCTGGAAGAAGCAGGCCCAGAGCACGCCAGGAGTTCCCAGAGCTCAAGACGTAGGAGACAGAGTAAGAGAGAAGTGGCCAGTCCAGTGGACTCAGCGGCAGGGAGAGGGGTAGGGTTTCAGATACTGCTGTGCTTAAAGCAAACTTTTAAATATATCAGCTGTAATGTAACTTTTTCAAGGAGGTCCCTGCCTGGAACCTGGCTCCTGGAACACTCCTCAGAACTCTCTTAAGCCACTGTAGAGGCCTGACGTCTTCATTCAAAACCAAAATATTTGGGAGGAAGAGGTGTCATTTAAATGCAAATGTGTAAATTTTAGCACCATCCCCTAGGAAGTCTAAGCTGCAACTTCAAAGCCTCAGGAAGAGGGATACAACTCTTGTTGCAGCTTAAGAAAGACAGCTCAAAATGCATTTGTTCCCTACTTGCCCACCTCCCAACACACAGACAGACAGACAGACAGACACACACACACACACACACACACACACACACACACACACACTCACGCACACGCACGCACATGCATGCACATGTGCAGTCCCTGTTAAGAGAGGGTACTGGGCTGATTTCTGATCTTTGCAGTTTGGCCTAAAGCCCAACATATGTTTTAAAATATAAATATTGAGATTATTTATTCTTGATCCACTGAGTCCAGTATGTAAGATCGTAAGTCAAATATTCTCTCTCAGAAAATCATGTTTGGGGCTCCTTGTTTGCGTTTTATTGTCAAAGCGAATGCTGCACAAAAACAGTCAGGTTGTCTGCATCATCGCGCTATCAGGACAGCCATGATTATATCTTTTCCGTGCAGCACCTATACAATAGGTGCCATGGGAGGGTAATTTTGTTTCATGGAACCAGAGAAAACACATTTCTTTAATGGACTGTCTTTTTTCTTCCTTTCTTTCTTTCTTTCTTTCTTTCTTTCTTTCTTTCTTTCTTTCTTTCTTTCTTTCTTTCTTTCTTTCTTTCTTTCTTTCTTTCTTTCTTTTATTTTCTTTCTTTCTTTTATTTCTTTCTTGTTTTTTTGCTTCAAAAGTAACTCCCCCCACCCTCCCCTTAATTTGGCAGCCCGTGTTCCCACTTATCAAGTGTCTTTGGGAATTTCCTTGAATAAAGTCAGCAGGGGCTTGGGGAGACATGGAGACACTGAGGGTGGCACTGATGCCACCTCTCCCTCCTGGAAAGAAAGCATGGCAGTCAGAGCAAAAGCAAGTGAAGTCCCTTTGCCATGCAGACCACACCATGAACAAGAACTGAAGTGCTGGTTTTGTGTTCATGGAAAAGGTGCATGGATAGGGTAACGGCGTGTGCCATGTTAAGGGCAGCTTGCTTTTACTTGAGAATGTTTTCCTTATCTTCAGATTCAAAGTCAAAGGGAAGCAACTCATGTTTTGGGGTGTGCTCTTCCCAGACGTAATCCTTTCATTCTAAGCTCCTCTTTGCACCATTAGGACATTTCCAAGTAGAACAAGCCCCAGACGTAGAGATTCTCTTTCTTTGGAAGCTGGCAGGAAGTAAGTGGCTTGGGGGTGTTATTGTAACACAACCTTTTCTGGTTGTTTTCTAAGATTATTCTCTAATTTATTTTTTTTTCCAATAAATCGTTCTATTTAAAATTTAGATTCTGTGGTATGCAGTTGTTTGTATTTCAAGTTCTGGCCCATAGTCTTTTGTTTTTTTTTATGGTGTTGCTAAGATATGTTATATACTTTTAAAAGAGCAGCCCTTGAAATTTAGGAAGCATTTGGCCTACATGTTGCAGCAGAGCATATTGAAATTTGTTTTCCTTTCATCTCCTTCCCAATAAAAGCAGCCGCATGGCTTATCCCTTTAGCTTCCTCAGAACTTCCTTTCAGAATTCCCGATCTATTACGGCATATTCACATACCAGAAACAAGATGCCTTTTCATGCTGTCAACCTTTTTCATCTGAAATGTAAATTAATTCTTGCTGGTATGCCTTGACAGAGATCAAAGTCGGGGTATTAACCTTCCTGGGCTTTCTCCGGGAATCCATCCCCAGGACCAGGCTGCCGCTGTTAGGCTAGTGTCCCTGTCATGGGGGCCTCCTCCAGGCGGCCCTTGGTCTAAGAGCCACTATTTCAAAGACTCAGAGTCCTTTTGTAAATGACCTCATTATCACTTTAAACTAGGTGAGAAGTGATCTGCCTGGCTAATTCTGAGAGGGAGAGGGAGAGGGAGAGGGAAAGGGAGAGGGAGAGAGAGAGAGAGAGAGAGAGAGAGAGAGAGAGAGAGAGAGAGACTGACTGCTCAAATTAATTGTGGGCCCTTCACTCAGATTCCGGGAGCTTGTTTAAGTGGTTCTGACAGCGAGTGATTTTGGTGTGATAGAGGGAGGGACAAGACTCCAGATTGGAAACCTCTCCCTTTGCTCAGTGGGTCATTTCTTGCCTGTCAGCCTTTGAGGTAGGCCGTATTTGCATTTTCAAAATAAACAGATGCCTTTCAAATACATGAGCTGGTGGTCTAGAGATCTCTGTGGGGCCCAAGCAGTTCACCAGCCAGGGATCAAATGCTGGAAGAGAAAACAAACGAAAAAAAATACGCTAGGTACACACGCATACATTTCCTATGTGTATAACATTGCGCCTGCGATAGGGGGTCTTTATGAGAGGTGGGGATCTCAGGGAGAGAGCCCAGATCCTAAGCGAAAGTTCAATTTATCAATCTCCTTTTGTGAGAGGAGGCAACTTTCAATGTCCTTGGTGAGAAGTGGCATGTTTTGCTGTGTTTCTGTTATTGGTAAATGGTAATAATAGACTTTTGCCATAGGAAAACGTATTCCTTCAAACACCAAAGAATTAAAAATATATACTCTTTAATCTGAAAAATAAGATTACACACATTAGTGTTCAGATAGATGGGGTATTCTAAGTAAAAACTAACAGTTATATATCATCCTATTGCTAATCTGTTTTTTACATGAAACTTCTTAAGTTTCAGAAAGTGGATATAACTATTATAGATTGATTCAACTAAAAATGCATACATTCTTTAGTCAATACTATCAAAACAAACAACCTGCAGGGAATAATTACTAAAAGAACTACAATGTCTCATTCTTTAAATTTTTGAAAGCACTGGTTTTAACATTGCTCCTCTAATTCAAGATCAGTTTGTTAAACAAGGGCAACGTGGTAGGCCTCCCCTTCTGCGAGGGGAAATGTCTCGGGTAGGTGACAGTGGAACCCTAGGCGCTGGGAACAGAATTTCAAAGAGCGTCTCCCAGGAGGAGCAGACTCTTCCAGCTCCCCTTCTCTTCATCTCTCCCTGCTCCCCAGGAGCAGGAAGAGCCCATGGTTTACAGCACATGTTCATCAGATTGCTTCAGTGCTGTGGACTTTGTTTCTTCTCTTTCTCGGTCCCCTGATCAGCTTCCTACTTACTCCCCTCTGTGGCCCTTTCAACAACGCAGATGTTATCAGAAGATAACAATAGTGCTAACAAACAATGGCCATTTCTCCTTCTGCTGCCTTGTGGGGAAAATGCTTCTGCCAAGGCCAAGGTGGCACCTTACTTGAGCCTGTGAACAGGTATTTTTAACTGGCTGCTGCTGAAACCACTGGTCACTTCATGTGACACCAGCTGATGGGAGTTGCTTTGTTTTATTTTATTTTATTATTGGGGAATTGGGGAAGGGGAACATTGTGTTTTTCCAGGACCCATCATCTCCAAGTCAAGTTGTTGTTCTTCAGTCTTAGTTGTGCAGGGCACAAGCTCAGCTCTAAGTCCAGTCGCCGCTTTCAATCTAGTTGTGGGGGATGGGGGAGAAGAGAGGGGAGGGCACAGCCCACCATCCCATGCGGGAGTGAACTGGCAACCTTGTACAGCTGAGCCATCCCGCCACCCATTGGCAGCTCAGTGGCAGCTCAGCTTGGATGCAGCTCACTGGCCCATGTGGGAATCGTACCGGCGACCCTGTTGCTCAGAGCTCTCACTCTAACCAACTGTGCCACCTGGATGGCCCGGGAGTGCTTTAAATGCTGGTTTCAGAGGAGAAAACGAGCATCATATCCAGACAGGCTCTAGCAAACTCAGGCACAATTTCTGATAGCAACTTAACGGAGGCTATTTAACTTCTCTTAGAAGCCTGACTCTACAGCAAGACAGAATAGTTTTTAGTGTCTAAAACTGTCTGCACTGTTAAACCTCTTTCTATGTAAGGCCTCCTTTTAGCCTTTTCTAACTTTAAAAGGCTGATTCCTAAAGGAATTTAGCCTTGTTGGTGGGTTTTCAATGACTAGCTAGGTGGCTGCAACAATTTCCTAGAACTAGATTTCCAGAAATAGCTCTAGGTGTGTGGGACAACTGTATTTTAAATTAGGAATTTCCTTTCTTTCTTTCACTTATTCAGCTACTATTTGTTAAGCACCTGCTTTATGCTGGGACTACCATGGTGAACAATGGAATTTAATTTGAAATTTCAAATTTTCCATCTCCAATACAGAGGGTTATAAAACACTCTCTCAAAAACTAACTAACTAACTAACTAACTAACTAACTAACTAACTAACTAAATAAATAAATAAATAAATAGGGCCGGCCGAGTAGCGCGTTGGTTAAAAGCTGGCTTGGGACACCAGCTCTGAGCAGCAGGGCCCCGGTTCGCATCCCACATGAGGGCCAGTGACACTGCCCTCTACAGCTCCACCCGGAGCTGGGCTGTTGTGAGTCACTGGTGACGGAGTAGACTGCAGTGAAGCTGCAGTGGGCTGCCATAAGCTATGGTGAGTGGCTGGCAGCCAGCGTGAGCTGCCAAGAGTCGCCATGACCAGCCGTCCAGAGGCTGGCGACTGATCTGCCTCACCTGGGAAGAGCACAATGATAATACCAACATGGGCCAGTGAAGCAACGTCCTCCACAACTAGAATGAAGAACAAAAGGACAGCAACTTGTCTGTTCCCCTCCCCCAATTCCCCATAAAGTCTTTTAAAAAATAAAATAAATAAATAAATATAAATTAAAAAACAAACAAAAAATAAGACACGCACTCCCTCAAAGGAATACTGTTTGTATAAATCAGTCACTCTATACTATGTCAACGCTCGCTGAAAGGGAGTTTTATAAAACTCCAATCCAAAACAGAGTCGAAATCATTATAAAATATATTGCTGAGGATATGCATTGAGATGACCCGTGCTTCTTGAATGATTCTGGTAGATATTTCTCATTCTGACAAAGCTGCGCATAAGCACGTTGTTGATCACACACCAGACAGTAGAGGGAGGCCAGGTGAATGCACCATTGAGGGAAAAGGTCCTCACTGAACACACAGAAGAAAAACAAGCATGCCCTCTTTCACTTCTTGTAAGTCTCTATTTGCCATTCTACCTCTATCCCATTGTTTCTTCACTCACTCCATTTCTCTGTCTTAGAAAGACCCCTAATCATTTCACACAAAAAGCTTAATTTCTCAAAATGTGAGACAAGACAAGCTCCAAACTCTCCTTGGTCACCAGGCGGAAGCCAGCTGCCTGTCCCTTCCTGATGTTTTAGGCTATCTCCACATAAGAATGAGGAAATAGCCAGGGGAAACTAACTGGTGCGTCTGGGCTTGGGATGAGTTGTGAACTGTAAACTAGCTGCACTGTCTTCTAAACCTTTGTTTAACAGAAAATAGGATGCTCTTCAAGCTTATGCAAGGGGTCCCACTCAGTCACTCCCATGCTGTCTGGGTTTCTCTCTCTAAATAAAGAGCTATGGCTGATTTCTTTTTCTTCTTTTAAATTTTATTGGGGAACAGCCACGGTCATTGGTTACACACTGCTTTCATACTACAATGGCATAATTGCTCTTTTAAGGAGGGCACAGCTCACCGTGGCCCATGCGGGCATTGAAACAGCAACCTTGGTGTTATCAGCACCATGCTCTAACCAACTAAGCTAACCAGTCACCCCGAGCTGTGGCTGATTTCTGACGGCAATGGGCTTACCATTTTGGAAGAGGAAAATGTTTGGGGTGACAAGTATTGCCATTTACTTTGAGGAAACATGTCTTGTCTGTGAGCAGGATCAGGACCTACAGGGAGCCCCTGACGCATGGCTTAGTGGAAGTGGTTTCTGGCAAAAAGTCGGCCTGGCCTGTGGCTTCAAGGTCCCTGTCAAGAAATGGGCTCTGCCAAATCTTAGGTTGGCACAAACAATAGAATTCTTGCCATGTAATAACTTGGAAGACAGAATAGTATCTTTTGCTATGAATTCACATTATTGCCCATGTTAGAATTAAACACCCAGAGATCAAGGTGCTGTGTATATAATGCACAGAGAGGAAGTTGCAAAGGCAGCGTGGGCTTGAGGTCTGCTTATGTCTGATGTCATATTGACATGGCACGGAAATGTGCTTAAGATGTTGGCACCCCCAGGACTCAAGATTCAAATTTCAGAGCCTCTTCAAGTTGGAACCAATTTCTCTATTGTTGACCTCACGTCATGCCCACAATCTGGCTACAAAAAGGTGGTGTCTGAAATAGTGCCTTTACCACACCAGCAATGAGAGGGGCAGCGTTACCATGATCAAAAACACACACAAGTTGCCTTTATGTATTTATTTATATTTTTTCAAGTTTTTTTCATATAGAATCATAAAGTGTGGTGTCATATTTTATAACCTTTATTCGCTGTTTATCCACATAATAAAGAAACCTTTACAGAAAAAAATAACTATGCTTTGGCAAGATGATCTAACTTTTTTTCCTCAAAATCTCCTGTGTGTAGAAAGGCAGATTTTGTTTTCCACCTTAACAGATGAAACAGAAGCAAAGGGAGTTTAAATAACTTGTGTCTTCTTATGTGTTATGTGAGTTTAAGAATTGATATCAGAGCCCTCTTCTGAGTCTTCACCCAATGCTCCTTCCCATAGGCGATGCTCTCCCAGTGGTTTCCACCTTGGGCTGTAGCACATGGACATAGGGTACCAGTCAAAGAACCGGGAAGAGTTTTGTATAATATCCTAACCATGTGAACTTTGGAGACAAAACAACTGACTAAATCCTGGCTATGCCACCAAGTTGTCATACGGTTTGGGGAAAATTACTTAACTTCTGAGCCTGTTTCCTCAGCTATAAAACAGGACTCAATAGAGCCTAATTCTCAGCACTGTTGAAAAGATGATAGCAGAAGAGATATGCAAAGCATTCTGCACAGAACCCACACGGGGTAGATATACAATAAATGTTAGTTCTTTCTCTGCACTCCCTTTCTAAATATGAACTTCACTGGGGGAAAAAATCAGTCTGTGAAGTGATCTTCTAAGGAGAGCCTAATAATGTTATAACTTCAAAAAGATGAAACTATTTCTCTCACTTTGAGAGAAAAAAAAATAGTATCTGCCAAATCTTAATACAGTTACAATAGAAAACTTTTATAAAAGAGAGAATTTTCCAAATCTTAACTTATGTCTTGCTTGGTGGACAGGGAAAATTTCAAGTACAATAATGACGTGAAAGATTTCAGGTAGTTTTATTTTTGTTTTTGTACGGAGCTGTACTATACAAAGTACAGCTCCGTACAAAAAGCTCTCGTGCTGAGAACTTGATTCATTTGTGTACATCAGTGTTTCAGTGACCTCAAAATTGTTAAGACTTAGGTGGTATGCTGCTGAAATCATTCTTCCCACTCACTTGTTTGAGGCCCTTCTGCAACTTGTTCTATAAAATAGCAAGTCCCCTTCCCAACCCCCTTCCACAAAGTCAGAACTTCTGAAATCCAGGAGTTAAGTATCCCCCAGACTTGCTGCCTGCTAGTGTGGAAGGCAAGCTGCCTTTCAGATGTCTGAAGCGTTGGAAGATCTCAGTGTGCCTATCGTGTTTAACCCACAGTGACGGGTGATTGGCAGCATAACAGCTGAGCAACAGCCATTTGGCCAGTAGTTCAAACCCCAACACGAAGAGCCATAGCAGGATCACGGCTTGATTGGCTGTGGCCATGAAGTCTGAATCTCCAAGCACAGAGGCGGAGGCAGAGGTGACAGCTGGTAGCCATTCTCCTCAATAAAGTTGTGACGGTTGAGATGTATAAGCAACCAGAGCCTGCTAATTTCATAGACTTTGAGCCAAGTGCTTAGTGTCAAAACCAGCTACGGTCAATGATGCAAATGGCTGTGAAGGGTCCTTCGTCAACAACAAGGCTTTCCCCACCAGACTGTTGCCTCTTAGCTGGTTAGAAGCCACTAGATCCTGCTTTCCAGAAACCATCCAGTTTGAGGAGAAGGAGGCCGTATCCTTTTTTTTTTTTTTTAAGTCAGATTTACTGAGGTATAGTTTCCATATAGTAAAACTCAAACAGTTTAATAAAATTGTATGAACATATACAGTCAGGTAACACCCTCTACAATCAAGAAAAAGAACATTTCCCGAGACGTTCTCTCATGTTCCTTTTGTTGTTCACCCCTCCCCCATCCTCAGCTCCTGGCAACTACTAATGGGGTTTCTGTCCCTATAATTTTGCCTCTTCCAAAATGTCATATAAATGGAGTCATATAACATGTAGACTTTTCAGTCTGGCTTCTTTCACTTAGCAAAATGCTTCTGAGATTCATCAATGTTGTTGCAGTTATCAGTTTATTCTTTTTCATTGCTGAGCAGAATTCTAGTGAATGGATATACCACGGTTTTGTCCATTTGCCAGCTAAAGGGCATTTGTTTCCAGTTTTTGGTGATTATGAATAAAACTGCTATAAACATTCAGAACTTTATGTTTTTTAGAAAACTTTATAGAAAAGTAAATAACTTTGCTTTGTAAAAAACCAGAACTGAATGAGCTGGAATGATCCTAGAGGTGGGAATTGTTTCTGTCTTGATTAACCAACAGAAATACTTATTTTTCAAACATCTTTTGCATAGCAATTTTCAGTTTATACAAAGCACTTTCACTTACATTATTCCTGTAATTATCATAGTAACCTTGAGAACTAGGCTAAGAACCTTACCCCATTTTATAGATGGCGGCTAAGAAATCTCCCTGCAATCTAGACTGCCCAACTCCTGATCCACGGTCCTTCTCCCAAAACATTTCCTCAATATCCTGTCTGTGCAGAACACTCTGCTAGATGCTTTGGGGGCAGTCACAAAAACAACATAAAACTTGCCTTCTTTTCCCCTTCAAAAGGGAACAATCTGATGCTCCACGTCTTGTACCATCAAGAAAATGCAAATTAAAACCACGAGCTACCATTAAAACACCTGTTAGAATGGCCAAAATTCAGAACACTGGCAACACCAAATGCCAGTGAGGATTTGGAGCGACAGGAACCCTTATCCACTGCAGTTGGGACTGCAAAGGGGGGTACAGCCACTTTGGAAGACAGTGTGGCAGTTGCTCACAAAACTAAACATAATCTCACCATATGATCCAGTAATTGCACTTTTTGGTATTTACCTGAAGGAGCTGAAAACTTAAGTCCGCACAGACACCTGCACACAGATGTTTAAGGCAACTTTATTTATAACTGCCAAAACTTAAAAGCAACCAAGATGTCCCTCGGTAGGTGAATGGATCAATAAACTGTGATACCTCCACAACTAGACTGAAGAACAAAAGGACAGCAACTTTTCTGTTCCCCTTACCCTAATTCCCCAGCGCTGTTCCCATCCCCCAATTCCCCAATAAAAATCTTTAAAAAAAACAACAAAAAAAACCCAAACTGTGATACATCCAGACAATGGAATATTATTTGGAGCTAAAAAGAAATGAACTATCAAGCCATGAAAAGACCTGAATGAACCTTACACGCATATTATTATACTAAGTGAAAGAAGCCCATTTGAAAAAGCTACATACTGTACGATTGAAACTATATGACATTCTGGAAAAGGCAAAACTATGGAGACAGTAGAAAGGTCAATGGTTGCCAGGGGTTAGTGGAAAGGGAATGAAGAAATAGGCAGAGCACAGAGGGTATTTAGGGCAGTGAAAATACTGTGTGATGTTATAATGATAGATACATGTTATCATACATTTGTCCAAACCCATAGAATGTACAACACCAAGAATGAGTCCTAAGGTAAACTATGGACTCTGGGTGATGATGATGTGTCAGTGCAGGTTCATCAGTTGTGACAAATGTACCACTCTGGTGGGGGATGGTGATAATGGGGGAGTCTGCATGTGAGGACAGGAGACATATGGGAAACCTCTGTACCTTCCCCTCAACTTTTATTGTTACCCTCAAACTTCTCTAAAACAGTCAAGTCTTTTTTAAAAAGGGGACGGGGAACAGTCATAAATTGAACCAGGACAAACACAGCTGCTACAACCTTGAAAGGAGTACCAGCCAGGGCCAACTAACAGAGCAACAAGAAACGAATGATCTATGAAGCTACCCCCAATCCTTTTTGGAAGCAGGCAGGACATAAATGATAAGAAATACAGTAATACTTTGGTTTGCGAGCATAATTCATTCTGGAAACAAACTGCTCATATTGCAAGACATCGCTCGTTTACCAAGTTAAAGTGTATTAGAAATGTTTGCTCGTCTTGCGGAACGCTTGCAAACCAAGTTACTCACAATCCAAGGTTTTACTGTAAATCCACCCTGAGGCTGATAGGAGTTGGAAGAGAAGAGAGCAGCAATGCCTAGATGCATGAAGGGAAGGGGAATTCCCCAGATGGTGACGTTCCAAGGCAGGCAAGAAACTGATTTCTAGGATAAGGGAAAACCTCCCTCCTTAGCTTCCAGGTTAGAGAAAGCAATTACCAGGCCAGACTTTCTCTGAACTCAGTCAAAGTTTGACTGGGATAATGACTGGCATTAAGTACTAGGGAATCAAAGTGGAAAAATGCTCTCGTAAGCCTGAAATTACTAGATTTATTTTGTGTAGAGGCCAGGATTTCTGATGCAGCTGTAGAAGAAAAAAAAACAAAAAACGTCAGTGAGATTCTGTTTCTTAAGAAAAAAAAACGTTACTTTTTCGATGCTGCTTTTAGCAGCATTTGCCAGTCAGACCTCCCACAAGTTGGCCTCTTTATGTTCTGATAAGGTGGCTGCTGACCAGCTGTCACTCCAGCCAGAAACCACACTGGCTCCTTGTGCAATCGACCAGCAGCAGTTAGGAGGATCAGGCTGGGCTTTTGTGCTTCATCTGTATGCGCCTTCTCTGCCAGGTATAGTGGGCACCCTTTGCCAGGTCCATTATGAGGGCAGGGAAGCTTACCCAGCCTAGATCACGAACCAAGAAATCTACCCAGACAGCGTCCCTGATGGTAACAATGCCTGGGTCTGTCCTCTGGTGGGTCATCAAATGTCAGGCCAGGCCAGGACCCCCTTCTGTAGCAGCTGATCTGTGGGACCCTTAGAAGCCCAGGCATGTGCAAGAAATAGTTCTAAAGTTTTACTTCCACTTATGAAGGAAAAGATAAGAGAAGAGGGGTTAATGATTTCTCAGTGTTTTAATAAATGGGGCTGCACCATGTATTATTTAGGGATTCAGACTTTAGGGCAAAACTGCTTGGGTTTGAACCGTGGCTCTGCCAATCTCCAGCTGTGTGTGACTCCTGGGCAAGTCATTTAATCTCCCTGGGCCTCAGTTTCCTCAGCTATAAAATGGGAATAATAGTGGTCTCTACCTTTAAGAGTTACTATGAGAATTGAATGAGTTAATTTCTTAAAAAGGTTTAGGAAAAAGCATGGAACCTAATAATCTAGACATTCTGTTTGTTAGATAAAAATAATGGACATTTCCCTAGTCCTGGTCCTAATTCTTCTTCCCCCGACCTTACCCCGTCCACAAAATCAAGCTAAATGCACATACCTGATTTTTTTCTTCTATTTTAGTCCTTAGTATCTTTCCGCTTCCCTTCTTCATATTAGTTTCCTAGGGCTACCATAACAAATTACTCCAAACTTTGTAGCTTAAAACAACAAAAATGCATTCTCTCACAGTTCAGGAGGCTAAAATTCCAAAAGTAAGGTTGGTTTCTACTGGAGGCTCTGAGAGAATTCTTTCCATGTCCTCTCTCCTAGCTTCTGGTGGTTCCCTGCAATGCTTGGCATTCCTCGGCTTGTAGACCCATCACTCCACTCCACTCTTAGCTTTCTTTGTTGCATGCATTCTCCCAGTGTCTCTCTGTGTCTTCACGTGGACTTCTTATAAGGACACTAATGATTGCACTTCCTAGTATTTACCCGAAGAAGTTGAAAACGTATTGTCTGTACAAAACCCTGCACACATGTTTAAGACAGCTCTATGTATAATTGCCACCCAGCTCTCTTATTTAACTAATGCGGCCTTAATCCAGTATGACCTCATCTTAAAAGAATTTTGTCTGCAAAGACCCTATTTCCAAGCAATGTCATATTCTGAGGTTCCAGATGGACATGACTTTTAAGGGAACATTAGTCTACCCAGTTTACCACCTTAAAAGTTTCAGGGTGCTTTCACGTCTGCTATCTCCTTTTCGTCTCCCTCCCCATGTTAGAATGCAAGCTCCGCGAGGGTAGGGACAGGGCCTCTTTAAGAGTAGTCTGAAGCAGCCAGCATTACTTAATATAGGAATGTTTACTGGGCCACCTTAAAGGAATGAAAGAGAAGGTGCCACTGGGGCTGGGTGTGGAAAGGTGATGCCTGAGGTAGGAGAGTCACCCAGAAGGAGGGTGAGGGACAGGATAAAAAAAAAAAACCTCATTCAAGGAAATAAAAAAAGAGAAAGGTCAATGATCCCAAATATTTCAATATGGTACCAAACGGGGAACAGCCAGAGTCAGAAGGAAGGTGCAGGATGAGAGAGAACAAGATCTAGATCACAGGTCAGGGAGAAAGGAAATGGGACGATGGCGGTAGGGCTGACTGCCTCAGGGCAGAATAATACCTCTTCTGTGGGGAGGAGGGGTCTTGCTGCCAGTATGGTTTCTTCTAAAGCCAAGAGACCCAGTGGCACAGAATCTGCCTTTTTCAGATACCTGAGGTAG
This sequence comes from Hipposideros armiger, assembly GCF_001890085.2. Classification (NCBI taxonomy): domain Eukaryota; kingdom Metazoa; phylum Chordata; class Mammalia; order Chiroptera; family Hipposideridae; genus Hipposideros; species Hipposideros armiger. The sequence goes on from NW_017731616.1 coordinate 833,008, forward strand.
TCTGAGATGTGGAAACATCTTCAACCCAGCTTGACCGTGAGGGTCACATAAAGTGGAAGAAAAGAGATATTAACAGTTGGGATAAACCCGTTGGTCTTTTTCCACTCAAACCATCAGCAGTTTTGGTAGAGAAGTATTTAGGTGTTTATCAACATGAACCAAGCTGACTGGATGATGAAAAGCTGCAGTTGTGATATTTCTCAGCTGAGCACAGTGTGTGGCCTGTCTTTTCTGTGGCAGCGTCATTGGTTGTCAACCCACGACCGTCCGTGAACAGGGCTACAAGAGGAAAGGAAAAGCAAGGTGTGCCTGAGGGGCAGACAGATGGAGGGAAGGGGAAGGCCTTGCTGCTCCTTTTGCTGTCCTGGTGGCAACAACTGGAAAGGCAGTTAGGAAAGCCAGGAGCCCTGGCCTGGTGCACTCATGCCCTCTGTTTGTCACCCAGCTCCCTATTTGACAATTGCGATCCATAAGACAGGTTCTCTGAATTACTCCACATCACCAAGCTAGGAGTGAGTCCAGCCAGGACAGTCATGAATTCTCCTGCTCCTTACTGTTTGGTCCTTTCCAACCACACTGTATTAAATCTTAAAAATAAACACCAGATCTGTTGAGATTCATCACTTCAGAGCCTCAAACCATAAGACAAATGTGGGTTTCCTAGCCAAGTTGTATCATTCTGTTTGGTAATTCATCTAGGTGTGGGAGCATAACCTTAAGAAGTTTCTTCTTTGTTCCATTCCACAGGGCGCCCTTCAGACCAAAGCCGTGATCCACACCTCCTTGTCACAGGGGCCACCAGGGGAAGTGCCCAGGTTCAAGCCTGCAGTGAGCCTGGTGACCACAAAGGTGAGGTCATTAGAGGTTTGAGATGGGTGTGCTGTATTTGGGAACATTCCAGAGAAGACTCCAGAACTGGAAATGATCACCCGATATGGACCTTCTCTCTGCCACTTTTTTGTTTGTTTGTTTTCTATAGGTGACAGCTGATTAACTTCAGGGGCAGACCTGCAGGGGACCCTGAAAAGTGATTTCACAGAAAGGGAGGGAGTAGACAGAGATAAGCCAGCTTCTCTGCAACTGCCTTCTCTGACTATATACCTTTTCACTGGGGAAACTGGTCTCATTGCGGCTCTCCTTACCGACTGCTTCCCTTCAACCCTCCCTCTTGGAGCAGACCCTGACATGTTTTTGCCTGATTTATCTTAAGACTTATGGAAGTTTTGCTTTTCAGGCAGATCTTTCTATGATCCTGAAATTGTACATCAACCTCAAACTGATTGCGAACATTCATGGGGGAGGCAGCACTGTGGACAAGAAATTAAAAGTTGGGGTATCTGGTCTAAATTCCCCATTAATTAACATCATAGTAAAATGAGAGAATTGGACCAAATCAGTGGTTTTCAAACATTTTAAAAATGTTAGAATTAGAGCAGCCCATTAGCTCAGTTGGTTAGAGTGCAGTGCTCCTAATACCAAGATTGCCAGTTCGATCCCTACATGGGCCACTGAGATGCGCCCTCCACAACTGGATTGAAACAACTACTTGACTTTGAGCTAGTGACGGGTCCTGGAAAAACACACTATTCCCCAATAAAAATCTTAAAAAAAAAAAAATATATATATATATATATATATATATATATATATATATATATATGAATCTCCTTTTTTTGTAGTTTGAGGGTCCTTGGACTTCTGCTTAAAGAAGCAGCTATGATTTCTTAAATATGACCTTCAGTTTTAATGCTAACATTTTATGAAAAATGCGGATAGGTTGCCCTGGATTTCACAGTACAGTTTGCAGCTACAGTTTATCTGCCAGGCCCCGCAATGAGGCTCTGGGCACTTCCAGGTCGTTTGTAATCTGTCACCTAGCCTATGTTTCAAGGAAATACAGAGCGAGAGCTTTTCCTGGGGGCAAGGAGGTTAGGGAGTGGTAGGCAAAGAGAAGGGGGAACCCAGGGGGCAGCAGTATTTCTTGAACTTGAGGAGACCTGGGGGTGGAGACAATGAGACATCTTTCCCTTTCAAAAGAAGGATGTCTAGCTGTTACTGACCTACCATCCAGACCCTTTTTCTCTAGCAGAAGCCACAAATAAGAGGACCTCCTGTTGTAATCAGCACACAGATGTATTTTGTTGGCTAGGCACAGTGTTTTTGAAAAAACTTTGAACCCAAATATTTTTAGATAGGGTGTCCATTCTGGGTTCACCACAAGCCCCAGCAGTCTGCCTGACACCTTACACATTTATGGTACCTGGATGGCCTCAAAGGTGTTGGAGTTTGCAATACCTGCTACCTTGTTTTCTTTTTTTTCTCTTGATAGTCAAATGCTTTTTCATCTTGTTTCACAATGGTCCAGTGAAGAATTGGCATAACTTTCCTGGGGAATATGAATGGCTCCTAGAACTCAGTCTGACTTTGGAAGGCATCATCCCCTCCAGAGAAGTCCCGCCCAGTATTTGTTTCATTAAACCGAACACTTAGGGACACTTCCCTGAAGAAAGGAGACCTGTGTCTGGAGAAGCCTCTATTGTCACACCTACACATACCTCAACATTTGTGAATGTTTCTGCTCTCTAGTCTCATCATTGATTTTTTTCAGCATGTCACTGACCTAATTCCTTTAACCTAATCTCTTCACTTTGAGTCACCCTATTGCATTTTTCTGGCTTTTTCCATATCTACATTTCTCCAGTCTCATTGTTTAACAAATAATTTTTCAGAGAGATACCAGGTGCCAACTGTCACCAGGACATAACTTCAAAATATTTGATAATTTTGGATTTTGCTTTGAACTCAATGGTTTGATAACCTCTTTATTTCTTACTTATTTATTTTTAACCTTTTTAAATTGAGGTTTCATTGACATCTGACATTATTTTAGTTTCAGTTTTGCAACATAAAGATTACTTCCTTTTCATTTAAGTTTATCTCTTTACTCTGACCCAAATCCTTCTCTCTGCTCTTCAGACAAACCTGGGGAATGGAGGAACAGATTTCATCTAAGCTTTATTAAGAATATTCTGTAAGTTTCTGTTTGGTTTTTATACTTCAAATAACTCTTAAAAATCAATATTTTGATGACTGAAGTGTAAATGAATAAGAAACATGGAATAAGTTTTCCCTTCAATTGCATGAACAGAAATTCTACGGATTTTTATTGGAAACTCAGGCAAAGTAACCAGGGGCATTTGTTAAGTTCCAAGTAAAGGTGGTGATGCCGCCTCTCTTTCTGGTGGGGGACCCAGCACCTTCCTAAGGAGGATCCCAAACCAAAAGGGACTTAGGCTCTTTCCTGGCTTGGCTTGTGCTTTTCCCTCTCTGAATTACTATTAAGCTGCCAATGCTCCATTTTATTCTGTGGATCCCAAGTAGTTGCACACAAAAGCACACTTGGCTTTCCACAAGGGTGGTACCATTTGGGCTTTGATCAGTGAGTGGTGGGTCTTGGTGCTGCTGAATTGGGCCAGAGAACAAGGTTAAAAATTGTTTGTGTCACTTTCCCTCCTCAGTAAGGAAACAAAGATATTTGTGTCCCAATGTGGAGTTCTCTTTTTTCTTTTTATGTCGATTCTTGTTTTTAATGTCACTTATCACAGTATTACAAGTGAGCTTGGGCCAAACAATGTTTTAGAATCTGCAGGAGGTGGGAAAACCTGCCTGCCTGGTCCTCTAACCGGAGAAGATCATCAATTAGGAGAAGGCAGGGAGGGGAGGAGAGGGAACCAGTTAATGAAATTCTAAAAGGCTACAACTATTTTTCTTGATTTCTACTCCCCCCTTCTGCCCTGCCCCCTTTCTTTTAACATTATCTTACTGTTTGGTCATAATGTTTTTTGTATAATAATAAAAATGTAATAATGATACATTTAAATTTTTTTCTCTTTTTCCCTTTGGTGTTTATAGCAATAATAACAACTACACAGATGGTCTTCTCTACCACCGATAGCTCAAAGAGTTACATTTCTTCCCCATAAGAGATATTTATGTCTAAGAAACCAAACTAATAATATGGAATCAGAGTATACTCTTCCTAGAATAGACAACACAAAAACAATTGATTTCCATATTTCTTTTTCTGCACTCTATCTTTGTCATGTGATATATGTTCTATCGTTACATCCACTTTTTGTATTTTATGCAACTTCCACAAATATATGTCACAGTTGGCAAATTTGTAGGTTATCTTCATTGGTTATATTTTTGTTTGGATGTTTCTAGATAAAAAATAAGAATAGCAAGTAGGTGCTGAGTCTCTTTCCTTTGCCAACTGATTGGTAGTGACTGTGTGGACCTGTGGTTCTCAGCCCTGGCCGCATGTTAGAATTATTTGGGGCACTTTTAAAAATTGATGCCAGCCCCACCCTAGGTCAGTTTCAGAATCTCTGGGGGCTGGGTTCAGGCGTGTTTGGAATCTTCTTGGGCGATTCTAATGAACACTGATCATCTCGAGGGCTTGTTAAAAACATAGATTCCCAGCCCCCAGCCCTGGACTTCCTGATTCACTAGGTCTAGGGTGGGGCCCAAGGATATGCATTTTTAACAAGTTTTTAGGTGATGTTGATACTTCATGTGGTGTATTCTCAAGAAGTCAGGTGATACAGGATCCACACCTTGAGAATCACTGAAGTGAAGAGTTGTGTTAAAAAGAAATTTGAAGTTGAATTAAAATTCAGTGGAAGAGAGTCGTGATTGATTAATCATGGCTGCCAGGGTCTCAGCGAGGAGGAATTGCCCCCCCCCCCCACCACCACCTCCACCTTTGAGAAAACTCATCAGTAAACTGTCCTCAATCACTGTGTGGAAATGAGTTTCACCTGGAATGGTTCCCTATTTACAGTTAATCCTGCCCACATGGTGCCAGTTCATTCCTTGACCCACTGTCCTCATCAGCAGGTGGCCCTGCCCAGCCCAGCCGGGACTGGGAGCTGGTCTCCTAACTCCATCTAGCACGGGGCTGTTCCAGCTACTGCACCTCCCTCACTGGGGGCCCCTAATCTCTGTGCACTATTACCAGAGAGAGATAACTTGTTTTTCTATAAGCATGAGTTAGTTTATCCAGTTTCCTGGCTGGGACCTTGCACTGAGCGAGGACTGCCATCACAGAACAGGTCAGTTTTGATGATGTGTCCTAAATAAAGGCTGCAGAAAATCAGGGAGCAGCATGAGGACGGGGAGAGAGGGGCTGCAGACAGCGTAGATGGGCAGTGTATCGAACCCTGCCTGTTTCTGAATGTATGCTTAAGTAATGCTTGTTTGTTTTCTCTCAGTCCTGAGGGGCGCTGTAGGTCATAAAAGCAGCCCACAAGCAGAATCCAACAATGGCCATGCAGAGACTTCAAGCAACTCTCCTTCTATCACTGAGGAAAATCGGTGAGGCTTATCTGTAAGATTTCCCTTTCTCAAACTCAGGGGCTTTCGGTGAGTTGGAGAGAATGGAACCAAAAGCGTTTGACATCAGATTCTCCCATGTCAGAGGTCATTACCTGTGTTGCCCTTTATTCTACAGGGCAACCTGAACAGAACAGTGCCTTTTGGGTTCTCTTCATGGCACTTGATCTCATTAGGTCAAAGCAGTGGTTCTCAACTGAGGGCAGTTTTTCCCCTCTTTCCTGGGATTTTGTCTTTATCTGGAGACATTTTTGGTTGTCACGACTTTAGGGAGAGGAGTTGTGCTAATGGAATCTAGTGGGTAGAAGCCAGAGATACTGCTACACATCCTGCAATACACAGGACAGTCCCCCACAACAAAGAAATGGCTAACCAAAAATGACAATAATCCCGCAGTTGAAAAATCTTGGGTTTAAGCTAAAGCAATAAGGGAGCATCATTTCCTATTTAATTAAATACAATTCAAAATGAGTAGAGCAGAGGTTGCCCAGGGCAATAGTGCACTTGTTTTCAATGTACTTCTGAACTGCTCAGGTCTGCAGAGGACAATGACCCTGGCTAAACGTAGGCTCAGGCCCCTTATGTAAGGCCAGGCCAGGCTGTGACACCAAGCTCTGGAGACTCAAGAAACTCAGAGGCTTCCTGTTTTTCAGGGAAGCCTTCATAACCTATCTTGTCTCAAAAACGTTTTCCAGGCTGCATCACACATGCCACCAGGAAGAGGCGACAACTACAGGAGGGAGTGGACCATGGCAAAGGGACGGTCTAAGTAGCGTGAAGCTTGCCTCTCTTATTTCCGCCCAAATTGTTTGTGGGGACGCTCATTAAAAGTTTACTCTAGGATTTGGAGAAAGAGGCCATTAGAAAGTGCCTTGCATCTTTTCACTTGGAAAAAGAAGTGGTCTTGATTTATAGTTTTAAAAAATAATTCTTAATTTTTTTGAGACTTCTGAATCAATATTTTTGAGGCCTGACAAATTTAATTCTCAATACTTCTCTCATGGTCTCAAATTATTGTTTGACTACTTTCCTAAATAACCAGAATAGCTCATATAAAGGTATTTGAACAAATATGATATGTAGACCTATCATCTCATATTAGAATAACGAAGTTTAGAATTTCTGTTGCAGCAGAAATACCACTGAACTTAGTAGGGGGACGACTTGGGTTCTAGTCCTAGTTCTAACATTCTTCAGCTGTTTGACCTTAGGCAAGTCAGTGAACCAGCTTAGTAAATGGCTCCAGCCCCAGCCTGACTCGCCTCAACCTCAGCTGATGACTAACTTTACTCAGGATATGAGAAGAGTTCTGGGAGCAACTTGCGCTCCGCTCCCCTCCATCTTAGGCTCTCTCCTTATATGCAGCTGTCTTTTCTTCCTTTGCTCCCATCTCAAAAGACCGCAGGCCCCCTTCCTTGCCCAGGCCAACCCCTCTGCCATGTTTCTGCCCTCCAGGCCCTGCCACCATCAGGTAGCCCACCCCTCGCTTTCACATCTCTCTTTCTCTGCTGCCTCTTTCCCTTTTGCTTACACCTCTCTCATTCTAATAAAAGCCTGCTCTTGGCCCTCTACCTCCCTCTTCTTACTTTTACTATGGAACTTCCTCAGACTGGCATCCAGGGCAGTTGCCTTATTTCCTCACCAACCACTCCCTTCTTAATCCTGAAACCTGACCTGTGCACTCACCACCTCCCTAAAACTGTCCTTAGAAGCTCAGCTCCCAGTAGCTAGAACCTCATCTTCATCAGGCTCTGCAGCATGCAGTTCATGGGCCATGCTTTTCTTGAGCTGCATCTTCTGTGGGTGTCTGCAGTACTGTATTCTTCTTATTATTTTTTTAAAGATTTTATTGGGGAATTGGGAAGGGGAACAGCCAAGTTGTTGCCCTGCAATCTTAGTTGTAGAGGGTGCAGCTAGCTTGGCTCCAAGTCCAGTCATCATCAGGTCACCCATTGGCAGCTCGCAATCGCTCCGCTAATGTGTTCAATCTTAGTTGTGCATGGGCGTAGCCCACCATTCCATGCGGGAGTCGAACCAGAAACCTTGTTGTTAGTGGGAGTTGAACTGGAAACCTTGTTATTAGGAGCACATGCTCTCACCAGCTGAGCCATCCTGCCACTGGCAGCTCAGTGGCAGCTCAGCTCGGGTGCAGCTCACTGGCCCATGTGGGAATCCAACTGGCAACACTGTTGCTCAGAGCTTGCGCTCTTAACCAACTGAGCCATTTAACCGGCCCCCAGTACTGTATTCTTCAGACAGCCTACTGCAAGACCTCCGCAGTCTCCATCCTCCTCTTCCACCCACCATTGAAATGCAGGCAATTCTCCAACTCCCCATCCCTCTTCTTTTCACCTGGATGATACCCTCTCTCACTGCTGTATGTTGGTATCAGCTCTCAGCTGTGTGAGCATGATTCTCAGATCTCTGTTCTGAGTTCCACACGTTTATGCCCAATTCTTTTTGGTCATGTATTCCTGATTTGTTTACCAGGGCCTCAACAGAAAAGTCCCCACCAAATCATCTCCTCACCTGATCTGGCCACTTCTGTGAGTGGCATCAACATTTTCTTGTGACTTGGCCTTGAAACCTGGCAGTCATTTTTGATCCCTACCTCTCACTTAACCCAACCCTCAATCATTAGCAGTCTTCCCTGGTCCAGGCCTGCCATTATCTTCTCCCTCCCCTCCCCTCCCCTCCCCTCTCTCCTCTTTACAGACCATCTTTCATTTCTGACACCTGATCAATTGTCCTAAGCATACTCTGACTTTTCAAAGAACTTTAATGGCTTCTGATTTTTGACAAAAGAGGTTCTGACTTCTCAGTCTGCTATATCAAGCTTCTCCCTATCTTGCTCCAATTTGTCCTCCAGACTCACCTCCTGTATGACCGACCCTATATGCACCCTTTGGCTACCTGGAGTCAGACTTTATATTGTTCTACCAATGCACTTACCTCTGCTCTCTCTGCCCATTCCTTTCCATTCAACTCTTACCTATTTTGTCAAAATACATTGTCATATCCCTTTCCTCCATGAAGACCTTAATTCTCTATAATACTTCTTGAACCTTCATAGCCCATTTATAATAGTACTACTCAAGGTGCAAGAGTCTGGATGCTGATGGTAACCACTTTGAGCACCTCTTGTAATTGCAGAAGTCAAACACGACTTGTATTCATCTTTTGTTACTGGTACATATTGAGTATTATAATTTTAATACAGTTTTCCTTTCTTAAAATGTGCATACGTTTTTTTTGGCACCCTCTGTATATGTGTGTGTATATCAGCTAAACTAAACAAGGCACATGGTAATGAATTGGTTTACGTTCTGGCACTAGCTCCTTGTGATGTTGTAAGTGGTAACAGTTCACAGACTGTGTCCTCAGATGACACTTTGGTCAGTTACACTCTGTGGCTCTTCATTTTTTGCCTGATGTTGGAGTTGACTGCGTGCTAGCAGGTCAGCTTCTCAAGGGCAAGGGCTGAGTCTTACATCTTCCTGATTACAGTACATGCAATACGTTTATGGAGCTGACTTCCAAGGCCACTCTTTAGAACTCAGGTTTTTGTGAGAGAAGTATTCTCCCTTTTCAGTCTTTGGATGGTGACAGCAATAATAAGGTCCACAATAATTAATCAGATAGTGTGTGAAGACCTCCCTGCCCCTGGGGGCTGGGGTCACATCTTCCCCTCTGTGTTCGATGGTTACCTCAATGCCCTATGGATCAATCCAGGGATTGAAAGGAAGGAAGTCATGGAGTGGGGGCAGGACGGGCATAATAAGGAGAACTGGGTCATGCCAATGATGATGCGCACAGTGGCGAGTAACAGAACCTCCACCCCATGCATTAAAGGATTCCTCAGGATAAGAGGTCCCAAGACATAAGTTCAGGGCTAGGTCAGCCACTCAGGGATGTCATCAAGGACACAGGTTCCTTCTGTTTCTTTGTTCTGCTATCTCAACACATCAGCGATGGCCCCACTTATGGTCACAAGGTGGCTGAAGTAGGGCTAAGTATGACTTCTTCACATGGCAATATTCAAAGCAGGAAAGAAGAGGTGAATGGAAAGAGGCTCTCCTCAGAAGTGTCTCTCTGTTTGTCATGAGGGAAACCTTTCCCAAAAGTCGCCAGGATACTCCCCTCACATCTCATTGGCCAGAATTTTCAGAGGTGGCTCTGCAGGGGAGCTGCAAGGGAGTCTGGGAAATTGAGCATGGGCGTTTTCAGCTTCTGCAGGAGGGAGTGGGCATAGAATAAAGGGGTTGGGGAACCAACAAAGTGTGCCAGAAGAGTCCTGAAGGGTTAGTGATGGGAGCACATAGGCACTGGGGAAAGATGAAGGGAAGGCAAAAGCAGAAGGAAATGTTCATAAGGAAGTCCTAGACATGACAAGAATATCGCTAGGGGCCGGCTTAGTGGCTCAGTTGGTTAAGAGCTCGCTCAAGAGTTTGAGCTCTGAGCAGCAGCAGTTCGAGTCCGGCCCAAGCTAAGCAGCCGCTGAGCTGCCAACAGGTGGCAGGATGGCTCAGCTAAAAAAAAAAAAGACTATCGCTGAGAGTAAGAACCACAGGGACATGTGGAGGTCATCATTCAGATTCACCCAACATTTATTGTGATGCCAGGTCTTTTCCCACAATCAGCCCATGTAATTCTCACACCAGCCGTTGGGGTGGTGTTACCAACTCCATGTTACTGATGAATAAACTGGATGTGGGAAAGGCTAACTAAGCAGCTCCCAAAAGCTGGCCCAGAGTCCAGTGCTGGACTGGAGGTATCAGATTTACCTACTTCTGTCTCAAATCAGCTAGTTTGGGTGTCACCCAGGGTCACAAAGAGAATAAATGGCAGGTCTAGGGTTTGAATCCTGATCTTCTGCCTCCAGCAATAATAACAACTCACATTTGCTATCCATTAACAACGTCCTGGGCCCTGTGCTGTGTTTTACATGGATTATCCTATTTAATCTTCATGACAACTCTATGGGAGAGGTACACATTTTATAATTCTGACATTTAGAGATTACAACTAACTTGCCGATGTTACTTAAAGAGGCACAGTCAGGATTTGAACACAGGCTTTCTGACTCCAGAGCTCAGGCTTTTAACCAGTACATTCTAATGCTTCTCTAGGTTCCAGACTCCAAATGCTTAACCCAGGGCTTTTCCTATTCTATGTTCTCTATCACTGTCATTGCAGCAAATCTGAAGTCACAACCAGCTAAATAATAATTCCCGATTGGCATAAAACGGTCACCCTGTGATTGGTGGAGAAAATTCCAGCCTTGAATCTTGGGATTTGAAAGCTTGTGGCCTCATGGGAAAGGTGATCCCATCTGTGCATAGTGGGGTGAGGTTAACTTGGCTGGGGTGAGGAAACCTCAAGTTGAAAGAAGTCAGTGTTTGGTGTGGTGCTTCTCTGCTGGACTTCCTATGTGGGCCTGTACAGTGAATGACAGAATGGAAATACTCTTTTATGTTGTGGGTGCTTTGTTCCCATGATGGTAATCCTCCATTTTAATGCTAATAAGTACAATAGTGAGGATTATGCTCTTTAATTTGGCCTGCATATGGCAAAGCTCTAGCAAGGCTTTTATTTGACATTCTTTAGCACACTAGCCTGTTGTCCTGTAAAAAGAAGGCCCTATGAGGGAGGCAGGAGATGGATAATGCCACGGCAGATGTTTTTACCTGGCAGCTTGTAACACCCCCAGAGACACTGCTTCGTTGTGGGCCACTTCAATGAGGATTCAGACTTAGAGAGATGGGGATCTTCGTGACTCAGACAGCTCGAGGGGAGCTGGCACCTCGCAAGAGGGGAAAACGAGCACATATTTCTCCCGTGTGTCATCCTTGCGGCTCAGGGGCTTGGAGCCAATTGGGCTGACCTCAGAATTGATGAGCCAGAGAAACAGCCTCTCCATCAGGGCCAACTGTGGGCCAGATTTTCATGTGGGCTGTGAAGTACATATTGCCACATATCTTGAAAAATACCCTGCCTGGGGGGTCATTGCAGAAATACGTGGCAGTGCTAAGTGGATTTAACAAAACTTTTCTTTCCATATCAGAATCAGGAGGACGTTTTCTCTCCCCACCCTTTAATTCTCATGCTAATTTTTCCTCCCGCCTGTTTCACCCCCTCTGGAAGCTAAGTTCCCTCCAGCAAATTTCCTATCACTGTGGCCAAACTAGTGCACTAAAGCATCAGAGGACCTGGATGGAGCCAGAGAGAAGGCAGCAAGTGTGGGAGCCGCAGTGGGGATGGTGGCCTTCTTTCAAGAAGTGCTTATGATGTGGTAAAGACTCCATGTGCAGTCTCCTTCAGGTAGAAAGCAGATGGGCTTTGGTGACAGACCTGGGTTTGAATCTTTGTTCAATTACTTAAAACTAGGAGACTTTGGTGGGCAAGTTTCTTCATCTTTCTGAACTTCAGTATCCTAGGCTACAAAAAGGAAATCGTTGTAAGGATTAGAGATAATCTATGCAAAGAAACCATCAAAGTTCTGGACACTTAATAAATGCTCAATAAAGGATGATGGTGAGCTGTTGTTTGTCATGGTAATAGAAGTATTATAGTAGCAATAATAGTAGAAATAGCAGTAATTAAAAGGTTTCTGTAAAGCTAATCTGATAGGAAGGGTCAAGGCTCCTCTGGCTTAGCTCTAGAGCTGTAGACAAAAATAAACATTGAAGATTCCAGCACTTTAGACATTTTGAACAATACTCATTTTCTGCTTTAACTTGAGAGCCAAATTTTATTTTCTTGTGAGAACCAAATAAAATTTGTGAGAGCCAAATTTTATTTCCTGGCTCTTAGGATAAATTGGAGGTTGACTTTGGACCCAAGAATCACCCTTCCCTATATGGCCAGGACTCCACTGGCACACTCTAAAATGACGACTTTCAGAGCTTACTTGATTGTTAGGGCCTTCTTAGAGTTTCTAGACTTTAAAAATATTAATTGGTCACATTTATTTTCAAAACCTTTTTGAAGCCAGAAACTTTATCACCAGCTGAAAGGAGCTTCAAGGAAAAATCTGTTTTGAGTTATATTTTTCCTGGTGGATTTGCTTATGGCTGTACATAAATATTTATCTGAACTATTTCAACAAACCTTAAATCTCCAGTGATCCTTATGCAAAGGATCCTTTTAGAAGGATTGTGGGTGTCAAGAATGTCAGCATTCAACATTCTCTTTATAGGACCAGATTCCAAGGACCAGAGGCCTCTTTAAAAATATTTGGAGCCTTTCCGTGGTTTTCAACATGTCTTTTGTTGTCCCATTTCTGTATATATGTTCATGCTGTTCCTTCTGAATAGACTGCTCCTGCCAGTTCTTTCTTTACCTGTTGATATTTTACCTGACCTTCAAGGTCTTAGCCATATGGCACCTCCCACAGAGCCTTGAAGAAGACTAGATCCAGAGAAGAGCATCCCAGGTGGGAGAGACAGAGTGGGCCATGGCCCAGAGGCACGATGTGCGAGGGCGCTCTGGGGAGGTGAGCTGTCCAGTGGGATGAAGGCTGAGGGTAGGGGTGGGGGTGGTGAGATGCAGGGAATAAGGCAGATGGAAGCCAGGTTATAGGAGGCCTTAAAAGCTACACAAAATATTTTGGACCTCATTTTATAAGCTGAAAGATGTATACCTACCGTCGTTGGGTAGAATACGGTATTTTTATTTGGCCTGTACTGTTTTTGAAATTCTTAAATAGTGTCCAACTTATAAAAATAGAAAGATTTCAAATAACAATTCGGATTTCTGATGGATCTTGAAAAATTGGAGGAATTAGCAGCAATCTGCTGGAACTGAGTAGAGGCTGTTTTCCACTGATACCAACTTACCGGCCTGCTTAATTCATGGCCTGGCCCCACCAGCATGTGAGTTACGTAGATTCCTGCCCACTGTGTGCAGGAGCACGATGCAGGTAGAGGACACAGTTTAGGCTACAGACTCTGGAGCCAGATTGCTTCTCATCTAGGCCCAGGTCTGTATCCAATTAGCTCAAAGACCTTGGCAAGTTAAGCATATTTCTAATAATGGTACCTAACTCATATGTCTGCTGTGAGAATAAACCATAGGAAATTTTTAGAAGACTACCTAGCATGTAGTAAGTGCACAAAAATGTTAGCTGTTATTACTATATTGTACATGAGATAAACTCCAGGGCTGAAACTACCCGTCGCTTATTTCTGTGTGACTCACTGAATCGCCAATCTTTGGGCATGATAGGCATAAAAAAAGTAATTGATGAATGGATGAATGAATATGTGCTCCTTGAATTTATATTTCTGCTGGGTCCAAAGCTAAATTTAATTATGTTGTCCTCAAGAAATGCTTCCTATTTGTCTTGAGTTTGACCTGAACATAATAATTAATTTTTTTATAAAGTAGGATGCTGGCTTTCACAAAAAGCTAACAGTGCTAACAAAATAAGTGAAGGGAGATGCTGTTAACACAGTGTCATTTTTCTGTAGTGGATTTACCTTCCTAATTAAAAAATAAGCCCCAAGTGTGGGAAGAAGCTTAATTATGTGTTTTCTTTAGAAGCTCAGTTATTGGCAGGTAGCTATCTGTAATTCATATCTTAATTTAATGGTCAGTTTGCTAAAAGTCACCATGTAATTAACATAAGCAGAAATGATGTTAGAATGTATGTGTGACTTGGGTTCTCTGACCACCCCTACCCTACATGAGATCCACACTTTAAGGCCTCAGACCATCTCCTAAAACAATTTGGACAGTTTGGTATGAGAAAAAATTTCCAGTATGTCCAACATATCTTAGACATAGCTAAAGTTATGACACCATCCCACCACGACCTGTAATGTGATTACCTGTGGACATGAACTTTTGTGCTTACATTAATTGATCCATAAACACATTTGCCATCAGCAAATGACAGCATGAGCTCTGCAAAGTTGACCTGCAAGGTTGGATTCACTTTCTCTCTGTAAAACTTACACATTGACAGAAAACTTGGGTCCAGCAGCATTTAATTTCATTTGCATAAATATCATCTAAAACTGAAAGATGTATTTAGGATTCTAAAAGTTGCTCTTTAACTTTGTACTTTAAATGTCACATGGCTCTCTTCTTTTTTATTAAAAAAATCTATTTTTTAGTATGATAATAAATCTACTTTTTTTAAAAAGAAATGTCAATCTCTCTTTAGCTCTCTGCCTTTCCTCTTCCTACATTTCTCGCTCTCTCTTCCTTTCTCCCTCCCTCTCTCCCTCTTTTTACACAATTAATACCTATATCTCTATAAAGTTCTGGTTTCTAATCTAAAGGACAATTTCAAGTAATGACAAAATCTGGCAAATTCTTCTGACCATTTCGCCATCCCTCATTCCCTTCCTGCATCACTCATCCTGTGAGTGTAGGAAATTCTAGAATTACAGTACATCTCTGATATCTACTATACTTGTATCCTCACCAAGACTTTTTCTATGTTCAGGCTCAGAATGACATTTTGAACAAGATACCTTTGTGTATTGAGGCTATATCGAAAGAAAAGAAACTTGAGAAAAGAAAACTTGCTCCAGTTGAAAGCAATATTTGTATAAAGATGAATTCTATATAAAACTGTTTTATTATGAATACTTCAAGAAACCAAGAGTGTAATCCTACAAGTTGAAAGAAGATTTATCTTTGTACATTTCCACAGCCTTATTAACCTTATTTCATTTTCTTCTCTGGGTTGAAAGAAAAACATACTATCATTTCAGTTCCAAGTGTATTTTGTGAATTAAATGGCAGTGGGTGCCTACCTGTAGGCCGCAGATCCTCCAGCATATTTCTCATCAGCATTCCCTACCATCACTTTAAATGAAGAAGGAACCTGAGCAAGTGTTCACTACAGAAACTGTTGACAGTAGCAATGCCACACTCTCTGTGCATCTTAGTAACTCCTCAGACTTGTCTCCTTGATGAGTAGACAAAACAGGAGGAGGGTTGAATTTTTCCTTTTCATCTCAATGGTGTAGGTCAGGTCGGGAAAACAGAAGGGAATAGAGAGCCCTGGTGAAACAGCTCTAGTGACTGCTGTGACTGGGAAATTAGATAATAAACAGTCCCTGATACCAGGATTCTAATGGCCTAATATCAACACAGTCTGGAGACGCAGGCAGGAGTGGCCTTCCGTGCTCTGACTTAGGCCCTCCCTGGAGAGCCCTTTGTGTCAACAAGAACAGTCAGTGCTCCTGGCCGGCTCCCAGCACTCAGAGTGGGGCTATCATTTTTGTTTGCTTTGCAAATATCTTAATGGGAAGTGGTTCAACACCACCTATGGGTTAATCTGAGAGGTTCTGCCTGGCAGCTGTTGGCTCTGAGAACCACATGGCCCCTCTCGAGCAGCGGGCGGAGGGAGTCAGGCTGACTGTTTACTACCTAGCCAGGTTGAGGTATCTTTTTGGGTTTACTGGCTGGCAGGAAACACATTGTTGTCTTTTATTTTTAGTTTCTTTCTCCTGGGAGGGTAAAGCTGTTCTTCTCAGATCTAACTCTGCTTTTCCCTCTAAGGCAGGGCAGTTGCTTGCATTGATTTCACTAGCATGCAGCATACTTCTTTCACCTAAGCTCATTCTCATAAAATCTGAAATTTGGTATTAACAGTGGTGGTGTGGTGGTGGAGGCAGTGATATTGTTGCAGGAAGAAGGATCTCGCATGTTAGCCTGCAGAGAGGGTGAAGCCACAGCCTTGCCTTCACACAGGACCTAAAGAATTGAATAAATACTGAATTTCTTAAGAATTCCTGCCCTACTGTTCCCTCAGTTTTCTCCTCTCTTTGGCTTTTGTCTCGACCCATGGGAATGCTTCCCTGGGTGACTTGGCCAAGTCATGTCTTTCTGGATTTCTGTCAGCTGACATTGGCACAAATGAGCTTTTTCTTTATGCTTTCCTCACTGGATTCCAGGCAGGAATTGGACAGTTTCCACAAAGCAGGTTAGGGAAGTTCCTAGAGTGATGACAGACTTATAGACAGTTTCCAACGGCCCCATTTGTAAAACTAAAAACATTCAGATAACTCTTTAGGTCCTGGGAAAAATGTCCAGCTACCTCAAGGAACAGTTTAGCCTTCCTTCTAAGAACTTGTCCTTTCCTGGGGGTTTCCAGACCTATTTGTAGGGTTGCCTGGTGGTTGAGAGCAGGGGTCCTACAGTTCACTAGACCTGCTACTATAATACTAAGTAAGATCTCGATGAACTTAACTTATTTTCTCAGAGCCTTTGTTTCTTCATCTTTAAACAGAAGATAAAATGGCACAATATCTACCTCACCAGGCCATTGAAGTTAAATGAGTTAACATATACAAGGGCATGGCATTCCATCTGACACATAAAAAGCACTCCTGAATAGTAGTAATGGGGGGGGTGTTGTTATAAGGAATCCTTATAACAACATAAGAAAGGAATCCTTTCTTTATGTAATCCTTAGTATTTTCTGAAGTACTCATTTTGAAGTCTGTTACTCCCAACCCTTTAAAATTAAGCCAGTGTCAGGGCCGGCCAAGTGGCTCAGTTGGTTAACAGCTCATCCAAGAGTGCCAGCTCTGAGCAACAGGGTCACCAGTTCAATTCCTGGCCCGAGTTGAGCTACCACTGAGCTACCAACAGGTGGCAAGATGGCTCGGCTAAAAAAAATAATAATAATAATTAAATTGAGCCAGTATCAAATTGAGGATGACTTGAGTATCAAAGCAAATAATGATAATAAAAGAGTATAATGTATTAAATAAAATAAGAATTAATGAACCACATTGGAAGGGAAGGAAGGAAGGGAGGAAGAAAGGAAGGAAGGGGAGAAGAAGGAAAGAAAAAGAAAAGAGGAAGGGAGGGAGGAAAGGCAGGAGAAACAGGGTAAGCCTTTTTCAATGCAATAGAATGTGAAATGATAAATATACAAGAAATGATGAAAACAGAAAATTACCATTTGGCAACTACCAAAATAGTCATTGTTTCAGGAAAGAATCATCAATGGATGCTAAAACTAATAGGTGAAAGCCTAAGGAGTAACAAGCTATTTGCACAGCCTCTGAGTAAATCTCCCTACGATGCTCGTTAATTACAAAGGACAGTGGGGAAACCTCGTAGATACCACCTTACCCAAGTGATGAAAGTTAGCATCACCCATAATCAGACAAATTGACAGCATGCGCCTCCTGATAGGATGTACTTGGAAAAAACACAACTCTACTTCTGTGGATTTTTTTTTTCCAAATGTGCATAACTTGAATTTAATCGTGAGGAAACAGCAAATGAACCAAACAGCAGATGAACCAAACAGAGGGACCTCTTTTAAAATGACTGACCTATAGGATTCAAAATGAAACAGGGAGGAAGACTAAGGAACTGTACCAGATGAAAGGGGCCTAAAGGAACATGACAACTGGATGCAATGTATGACCCACAATTTTCTTTTGCTATAGAAGATATCATGGGCACAATTGGCAAAACCTGAATGTAATCTGTACATTGGATAATAATATTGTATTAATATTAATTTTGCAATTTTATTTTACCGTGCTCATATCAGAGAATGCCCTTACCTTTAAGAAACACATACTGGAGTATTCAGGGATAAAGGAGTATGAGGTGCAACTGACAATCAAATTGTTGAGAAAAAATTATATGTCTGTGTGTGTAAATGGATATCAGTACACATATACTGCGAGAAAGAGAGAAAGGAGATAAAGCAAATGTGTGCATTGCTAATATTCAGAGAATCTGCTGAAGAATATACAGAATTCCCTATATTATTTTTTCACCTTTTCTACAAATATGAAATTAAGTCAAAATATAAAGTTAAAATTAAAAAATAAAGCTAGTGTTACTTCCTCTTGTCAGACAGGGCAGTGCATCAGCCAGTTTCTGTTTAGCTCTGGATGGATTCCTCTCCAGCCACACCTAAATGTCCACATCAGTGTTGCACTGTCTGTGTCTGTCCTGGAACTTCTCCACTGTGACGTTGCTGACTAGTCACTACCCACGACACACAACCTTACTTAGGCTTTTCCACTTCATTTTTAATAAGTTTCCTAAAATGTCCCCCGCTACCCGCATGCCCCCGTTCTCATCTGTCTTTGGGCCGCATTATTTAGTGCCGTGCCCATCACGCACTTCAGTTCAGGGCTTCTTGCTCCTCTTTTCCTCAAACAGAGTACTGCTTTCAGAATTAAAGGAAGAAGACTGGGTTAACTATTAACTTTTTTTTTTCCCCCTTCACGTCCATGTTTATTATTTCCTTCCTTTCTTTTAGGATTACATAAATCATACATGCCCATGTAAAAATGTAAACTGTTCGGAAGTGAATACAGTAAGGGGTGAAAATCCTCTCTTCCTCTTCAGTATAACTATTAACTTTTGGGGATACACTGGTGACAAGAGCATCATCCAAGGAGCACGATGTTAGACCCATCCCTTTCTCTCTGACTCACTTGGACAAGTCACATCACCCCCCAAGCCCCAGTTTCCCCACTTACAACATGAAAAAGATGTAGTAAGTGACCCCTGCCGTGCCCTTTGCCTCCACAAGTGTACGCCCTTGCCTAATTCAGCATGTGTATATATATATTTTAAGTTTTATTGGGAACAGTGTGTTTTCCAGGACCCATCAGCTCCAAGTCAAGTACAATAGTTGTTTCAATCTAGTTGTGGAGGGTGCAGCTCCGTGGCCCATGTGGGAATTGTACTCGCAACCTTGGTGTTAAGAGCACTGTGCTCTAACTACCTGAGCTAACCGGCCGCCCCTTAGTCAGTCTTTAAAGCACTGCAACTGTAACTCAGAAGTAACTCACCCCACAAGTTACCTTGAGACCCCCACCCAAAGAAGAGACAGGTTACAGAAAGGAGTACTCCAGGTGCCCGTTGTCATTCTCCTGTCTCTCAAGCCTGAAGTTTCCAAGTTCAGGGATTAATTTTTTTAGAAGTGCAAAATTATAAACAGTAAGTATAACACCTTGCTAAGTATGTATTTTGTTTCAAAATTCTGACCATGTATACATCTTTTAATCCTTTTAAAATTCTGTTTTCTTATGTTTTTATTTTGTTCCACCTGAAAACACAAATGTAATTCTTTCCCCCTAATTGTCAAGCGTTTTTTTGTTTGTTTGTTTGTTTTAGATTTTTTTTTTTAATTGGGGAATTGGGGGGATGGGAACAGTGCTGGGGAATTAGGGGAAGGGGAACAGACAAGTTGTTGTCCTTTTGTTCTTCAGTCTAGTTGTAGAGGATTGTGGAGGACGTTGCTTCACTGGCCCAAGTTGGCACCATCATTGCGCTCTTCCCAGGTGAGGCACATCAGTCGCCGGCTTCTGGACGGCCGCTCACTGCGGCTGCTGGCCGCTCACGCTGGCTGCTGGCTACATACGGTAGCCCATGGCAACCCAGTGCCACAGGGGCTGCAGCCTACACCGTCGCCAGCGACTCAAGGCAGCCCAGCTCCAGGTTGAGCTGTTGTTCAGCATCTCAGCTGTGGAGGGAAGTGTCACTGGCCCTCATATGTGGGATCCGAACCGGGGCCCTCTGGCGTCCCAAGCCAGTTCCCAACCATTGCGCCACTCAGCCGGCCCAATTGTCAAGCGTTTTTATTTATATTTTACCAATGAAAAAACTGAGGCTCTGACTTATCCAAGTCAGGGTTGCCATATTTAGCAAATGAAAATGCAGGCTACCAAGGGCCGGCTGAGTGGCTCAGTTGGTTAAGAGCTCGCTCAAGAGTTTGAGCTCTGAGCAACAGCGGTTCGAGTCAGCCGGAGCTGAGCAGCTGCTGAGCTGCCAACAGGTGGCTGGATGGCTCAGCTAAAAAAAAAAAAAAAAAAAAAAGAAAATGCAGGCTACCCAATTGAATTTGGATTTTATGTAAACAACAAATTTAGTATAAGTATGTCCCAAGAAGTATTTGAAAAAACTTATATTAAAAAGTTATGCATTGTTTACCTGGAATTCAGATTTAACTGGGTGTCCTGTATTTTATATGGGAACTCTAGTCCAAGTTCTTTGAAACTAATATATCATGAATATGTATGTGTGTATCATGAATATATATCATAAAGTGTGTTGCCAAACATTTACCAAGTGTTTACAACAGTCCTCTGACCGCTACGTGCCATAACATATAGTGTTTTTTACCCTTTAGGAGCTTTTGATTAAAAACATATTCAAAGACATAAATTTATATTTATTATGGTCTTTACTCAGATGTCAGCGTCTGTAGCCACTCAGTCGAAAATTGTAGACTCTGCTTCCAAACACTTCCTGTGTCCCTTCCTTGCTTTAATTTTCTTGTTTGGCACTTATTTCTATTAAACATACTTTCATCTTTACTTATATCTTTCTTTTATTGTCTGCCTCATCTAGAATATAGGTTCTTACGAGCATAGGGATCTTGGATCTTTTTGTTAACTGCTGTATTCCCAGGAACAGTAGGAGACAAATTGAAGGTGCTCTATAAATACCTGTAGAATGAGAGAATGTCTGTGAGGCTACTGAGGATCTTATATTGTACATGTAATATGCATTGTTCTTATAATCGTGTAGAATCTCAAAAGGCTTGCCACCAATTTAGAGCCTTGAGGGCGGTACAAGTGATTATAATCTTAATATTAGTCCATAGACACAAGGTAAGTAAAAGATCAGCAGGTCAGGCTTAATTTAATCTGCCTTCTGGCAAGTTTTCTAGAACTGAATGTTAGTCTCAGATGCCATTCCTTAAGATCTAAATACAATTGTGTGGCTATTTGGAAGAGCCCAGTAACAAAATGGCACTGGACGTGTGCATAGGCTCTGTGTCCACCAGATCTGGATTTGTATCTTAATGTGACCTGAACAGGTGACTTAAACACCCCAAGCTTTGGCTGTGAAATAGGGACCCTGGTAGGACCTGTGAGACTCACACTGATGTGAGGATTTAACGAGATAACGCAGGCAAGTCCTCAGCAGCTTTAAGCCACTGTTCAGGTGTCTTGGCTGTGCTGTGGCCCTCAGCCCAGGGCCATGCACTACTGCAGGGGGAAGTGCTCTTCCTCCCTACTGCGTCCATCTTAATTCCATCCCCAGCTTCAAGCCAGGTTTTCTCTCAGCTGCCTTGGTTGCTGACAAAGAACTGGAGGAGGCTTTATGAGTGGCTCTCGGTGTGGAGAGTCATTTTTTCCAGGGAGGCAGGCATTCTCAGCAGAAGGAAGAAGAGCCCTCCTGCCTTAGACTTTACATAGTGACCGCTGCCTGTAATAAAGTAGCGGAGGAAAAAGAAGCAGTGAGAATGCAAGAACTGGCAAATTAAGGCTGCATGGGCTCAGGGTTGGGGAAAAGCAATGAGGCAAACAAATATCACATTTAAAGGGCTCAGTGGGATTTGAGACATTAGCATAAGTACATAAATCTAACTAGTGCTAACTTAGAGCAATGGCATTATGAAACATTTATCAGCCTTTTTGAGCCCTTTTGATGAATTTATCCTTGAGCGATGTTCCAAAACTTAAAATAATTGTGTCTCCAAGAGCCAAAAAAACTCCCGTATATTTAAGTATAAGATACTTAAATTGCATATTCCACCCATTCAGCAATGATACTGATTAGGGGTGAGATACAGGGTATGCATTCAAAATTCTTATAAAAGTTACCAAGTATCTAAAGATAATAAGAAAAAAATAACACAAAAGGTGCGATCATTCCTTCTTGTTTCCCCTTTTTTCCGGCAATATTGGTGATCTTATTTTGCACTATTATTGTTTGTTTTCACTTCTGCTATGCTCTTTGTATTTCCTTCACATCATATATTAAAGCCCAGGAACACTGTTTTCCATCTTTAGAGATCAAGAAATGCCAATTAAAATAATAAGGCGGTCCCAGCATTTTTTCTTTCTTTTTTTTCTTTTGCCAAAGAAGTAAGCAAAATTTAAAAAACTGATAATACCTAGTGTTGGTAATATGACGGGAAGTGGGTCTTTTCATACTTTTGTGGATGTGAGTGTTAACTTTTGTTGCTTTTTATAGGAGAATTTGATGATATAATTCAAAAGCCTTAAAATAAGCAAAAAATTTGCTCACCCTTTGACCCAATAACCTTACATTAAGATTTATGCTAGGGAAGTAATTGGACAAATACTCATAACTGTAGTCACACAATATTTTGTGATTTGTTATTTATGGTGTGATAAAACCAGAAACAACTTAAATATCCAAAAATAAGAGATTAGTTATGATAATCACCCAATGGAATACTATACAGCCATCAATATGCTATATATACATACTTGCATATGTGTGTATTACACACAAATATATGGAAAGATGCTTGTAACTACAAAAGGGAGGTTAAAATAGTAAATATGCTATGAACCATTATTTTTAATGTATATTATATGCATAGAAGAGCATCTGAAAAATATGCACCAAGATATTAACAGTAATTATATCTGGGTATGGAGATCCCTTATCTTTATTTTCTTCTCCTTGAATATCTGTAATTTATTCAGTATAACAGTAACTATATATTATTTTCTAATCAGGATAAAAGTATATTTTAATAAGAAAAAGGAAAAAAGGGGAAATATTTTGCCACCAATTCTTTTAATCACTTACTTTGAGGAGGTCAGTTAATACTATTCTTTTGTTGATCAGTGATTGCTGACTATTCAGACCACTTGGGAATTTGGAGGATTTTCACCAACTAAAAAATAAAGAAGAAAAGACAAAACTGATGAGCACAGTAATGGAAACATCTCTGATATCTGAAAAGCCATGTGGCTTATGGTACTTGGTCTTCCTTGCTCTCCCTCCCTTGATCTAAACCTGTTAAAGCTCACCTTCAGTAGGTGATTCGTAGACGCTTTATAATCGGTCAGGATGTGGCACCAGTCAGTTAAAGAACCAACTTCTCAGTATGGTTATGCTCAATAGACTGTGTGAATACACCAGGGAGCCTCCAAGTCTGCCCAAAGTGGAAGAGGTAGCTGGAGTGGGGTTGGGCACGAAAGACTGTTTAGAGAAACTGATACTTGAGCTAAAGGATAAAGAGGCAATGACCAGGTGGACAGGAGAGGAGACAGCATTCCAGGCAAAAGCATGAAAGTATGAAGACAACCCTGGGGAGATTTAGTGGGTGTTTGGCAAATGATCATCTGTTGTGGTGGTGGTGGTGGTGGTAAATCAAACACAAAAAAAGCATTCTAGAAATCCTAACTTTCCAGTCTTTTTAATAAAAGATGCATTAACTTACACATGTTGGGTGCCTTTAATTTAACAGAGTAATTCATATTCTTCTTAAAACATTTTATTATATTACCTTACAATCTTCTGTGGCTCTAACACTACTTAAATAAATATAAGCAATAAGAATATGCAATGACACCTAGCTGATGCAAATCAGGGAAGAGCAGATACATAGTGACAATGTGGGGAGATTCAGATCTGAGCATTGCTGCACATTTATACTCCCAGCCCTTAAAATGTTCACATTCTGTATAAGAACTAAATAAGAATGCTTGAGTTGCCAATTGGGGTTCAACCCATGGCCAGTTCATATGGAAATTCTGTTAGCACTCCGGTCAGCAAGGGATCTTTTACAAGGGCAGTGTCCTCTTCCCTGATCTTATTCCTTAAATGTCTTAATTTACCTTCAGAACTTGAACTTATTGAAACCACTCCTGAAGCTGTTTATGTTTTCTATTATCTTTCATTGTAATAACTTCCATAAGGAAAATTGTATGATTTATTTGTCTAAAACCTGCCTCCTTCAAGATTCAGGGGGCTCCTACTATGTGAAAATATCTTGGTCTGAGCATATCTTTTGGAGGATAGATTAACCACTGCTTCTTGGGAACAAGAAATTGACCTCTTGGGTGGCTGGTTAGCTCAGTTGGTTAGAGTGCAGTGCTCATAATACCAAGGTTGGCAGTTCGATCACTACGCCTTCCACAGCTAGATTGAAACAGCGACTTCACTTGGAGCTGATGGATCCTGGAAAAACACACGGTTCCCCAATTAAAAAAAAAAAAGAAGAAGAAGAAGAAGAAGAATCTTGAAAAAAAAAGCAAAACATGAAGTTGACCTTTTACTACAAGCTCCATGTACAAAAGATTTTTTTCAGATGTCAAAGAAGCAAGAACAAATTGCTTGATTATGCTGATGAGCCTTTCTCCCAGGGCTATCAAGTAAGACATGGCATACGATGAGAACTACTCCCAAATCTAGAGACAGTGGGAAGCTAACAAAAATCAACCCACAGTGAATTAACTGCAACCTATCCTGGTTTGAAATTAGAATATGCTTTCAAGTGTGAATGACTAATGGGTTTCTCAGTTTGTCTAGCAGCCATTCTAAATCATAATTGATCAAAGATAAGACATAATCTTGCAGATTTTATCAAAGTTAATAAAAACTGCACAAAGAAATTTAAATGAAGTTTAGAAAATAGAGAATCAGAGTGTAACCAGTGTGTCTCTACTCCTGTCCAAGAAAAAAGTTACTGATTCTAAGCCTAAAGTAAAAAAGACCAATTAACAAGGCCAGCTTGGTTGATCAGATCCTTAAAGAGCACCCTGCTTCCTTTGCTCTAATTCTGATGTGTAATTCATTCTCCAGGGTATATCAACCAACTGGAAAGGGGGAAAGTACAGTCCAGATTATACTACTCACTGTAAAATCACACACTGGCATTCGATACTTTTCAAATATGACTCTTCTGGGTTTAGTTAGCGCACCTCAGCTCCCAAGAAAACTCATCACCCCTCAACAAACTGGCAAACTGAATTTTGGAGCTTGCAAAGCTGAGACTCAGTCCCAAGATGCAGTGACTTCACCTAGTGCTGCCAGCCCAGCGTGACAAAGCCAGCTGGCCTGATGGATCTTTGCTGCAGAAGAAGAAAGATGCTGGGGTATTCTCAGCAGCCACGTACTCAGGAGCCAGCCTTCCTTCTGCCTCGCATCCGGTCACACTGGGATCGGGGTTTCAGAAGAAGGAATTAGACATGAGTTTCATTTGGGGGTCTTTTCAGGGCAGATGCCCAACAGAAGGGTTCTCACTGGTGGCTGAGAGTTTCTGTCTCCCCTAGAACCCACAGTTCAATGATCTGACTATAGCGGAGCAGCCAAGCGGCCAGACCCTGGAGGCAGTCGACTTGAGACTTTAGTCATAGCTCCTGAGAGGCTAGAGGAGCCCTAGAAATTTGCAGTGAATCCTATAGAGAGACAACTACGTCCTATTTACCACCCTTTGATAACCAGATTCACTGCTCCTGTCATTTAGGATGTGATTTCTAATGGAGGTTGAGCGCAGTGTTATCTAAAAAAAAATTTCCTACAGATTCAAAATGATACCACATTTTAAAAATGAATAATTCCTTAATACCATCTAACACCAATCCATAATCAAATTTTCCCAATTGTTCTAAGATTTCCTTTCCACCTGTGTGTCCACACCAGGATCTAGTACATTGCATCACACAAGTCATTATGGCCCTAAATCTCTTTTAATATACAATACCCCCTTTTTTCATGACATTGACATTTTAAGAGATTGAGCCAGTTATCCCATAAAATAGCTCACCTTCTATATTTGTCTGCTTGATTCTTTGTGGTGTTAGCTTTTCCCTCTATACCCTGTGTTTTGGGTAAACTGTCAATTAGATTTAAAGCTTTGATCAGATTCAAGTTAAATGGTTTTGACCAAAAGAAAAAATATAAATATCCTGGATGATGTCAAATACTGTATATTGCCTCACATCACAAGACATGATGTCTGGGCGTTAGTGGCTGTAAGGTTGGCACTGGATCAAGACAGTGACCTGATTTCTCCAGTGTACACTTACCTGTCCCCTTGTGACCTGGTGGTCCTTTCACCATATGAATGTCCTGTTCCCCATCAACCATTTGTTCAAAGGTTTTATCAGCAATTGATCATCCTTGCCTGAATCAATAGTTCCCCGTTGGCATGTCCTTTTTTATGCCAGCAGGTCTTATGCTGCACTATTTACTAGTTATAATGTGAAGCAAGTCATTAGCTTTTGGGTCCTTCATTCCCTCACCTGTAAAATGGGTATAAAAATAAATTAGTCTACATGGTTGTTAGGAGTATTGCACAAGATAACCATGTATTCATGTTTTGCCCGGTGATGGTGGCATGCATGCATGCAGTAAGCATTGGATATTTGTTATCATTGTGCTTATCTGTGTCTGGGTGTTGACAGCTTGCAAAATGTAATTCACTTATTGGCAGCCTCAAGTCCCTAAGACAAATGACAACATATCTGATGAAATTGCTGCGGAGTTGGGGCAGTTAGACTTTTGAAGAATATTGATTTAATCCATTTTTGAAAGGCAAATTGGAATTTGTTTCAAATTAGCACTGCTCAGATCAGTATTTCCTAAGTGGTGGTGTAAGAACCAGCAGGCCCCGACACGCTCCATGGGAGAAGGGTTCCATTGTTAAAATAACATCTGGGAAATGCCGCCCCTTTTCTTTTACTTTTTTGGGGCTTCACTGGGGTTTCATAAGTTAAAAGTCCTGGAAAGCCTCCCCAGAAAGAAACCTGCTTAACTTTGCTTAATCAACTATTTTCTCATCTATTTGCCTGTGGACACTACCCACCCCTCCTCCACCTTTTTAACACATAGAAATATTACATTGAGCTGCTTAGATTCTTCCAAATGCTTGAATGAGGAGGGAGTCAAACTGATGAGCTGACCCACAGTGGAGAGTTGAAAGGTGTCTGCCACTGGCCTTTGGATCCTAAAAAGCATGCAAGCTAGAGGAATTCCTAAGAGGTAAATTTCTTTGTTGGGTCAGGAAAGACAGAAATTGGAGACCCCAGGGTAATTCAGCAGGCAATCTCTCTTCCTTAGGTTTTTCTCCAAAGCTTACCAGGACTTCTAGAGGATCTCAGAGTCCCCCCATCCTATATAGGTGTCCTACAGCCACTGGGACATACCTAGGCTGACAGGAATGAGTCCCTTGGGCCAATGCACAGAGACTAAAGGGCAGAGAGGGTGTAATGGTTCAGAGGAAGAGCAGAGGATTTGGAGTCAGAAACACAGGGGTCAATGTCTTAGCTCTACCAGGTATTCTCCCCAAGCCCTGGGCAAATACCTTACCCTCCCTGAACTTCATCTATATAATAGGGAAAATTAAAGCACTTAGCTCAAATAGTTGTAAAACTCCCATTAGATATATAAAAGCATTTTTAAAAATAGGAAGTGCTATATAAATGCTGATTAATTTTAATTTTAAGGGAATTCTAACTGGTTTTCATGGCCCATTTTTGGGGATGCACTAGTCATTCTTGTATTCATTCAACTTGTCTAATATTTATTGAGCCACTTACAATGAACCAGCATTGGCTTAGGTGCTGATATAGGATATAGATAAAAGCAGATCTAGTCCCTGCCTTCATAGAGCTTACATTTCATAGTGGGAGACATGTGATAAACAAATACACACACAAATAAGTACCGTATTTCCCCATGTATAAGACACACCTTAATTTTGGGGCCCGATATTTTTTAAAAAATGTATTACATAAAGTTATTGAACTCAAGTTTTATTCATCATAAAATTCATACAACTCCTCATCACTGTCAAAACTCCCAACCATTAGCTTTTCCTCATCTGTGTCTGATGACGAATCACTGTCTTCATATATTGCCTCTCATGGCCTTCTTCTGCCGTGGCATTTTCAGTAGGGTTTCTTCTTCCCGTAGCCAGTCTCAGATTGTTTTCTCAGTTGGAGGAGGACCAAACTTATGTTCAGCAGCATGATTTCCATTCACTTTTGCAAACTGGATCACTTTTAACTTGAATTCAGCACTGTATGAAAATCTTTTCTGAGCCATTTCTGGGCAGAACTTGGCAAAACGTAACCTACCGTATATACCAGTAACAAGTGCAAAACAATGAGGGCAAAGACAACAAGCGCAAAAGAGCAGGAAATGCAAGTAAAAAAATCTACAACCACTGTATAAGACACACCCAGTTTTTAGACCCCAAATTTTTTGCAAAAGGGTGCATCTTATACATGGGGAAATATAGTATATCATTATCGTCCCCTTGCCCAGGTACTGATGTGACATAAAAATGGGTATATTGTTATAATCAATAAATAGATGCATTTTGAAAGTAATATCCATGAACTATTCACAGAAAATCAGAAAATGAATTTGTTAGTTTAAATAAAGAATAAGATTTATCAATGTAGAACTGAAAGAGACCCAAGGAATAATTTATCTCAACTCCATCATTTACTTGGTAAGGAAAACTTGAACTCAGAATGCTGTAGAAATGTACTCAGTCGTATGTTTTGTGTGTGTGTGTGTGTGTGTGTGTGAGTGTGTGAGAGAGAGAGAGAGAGAGAGAGAGAGAGAGAGAGAGAGAGAGAAAGGGAGAAAGAGAGAGATCAGGGACCCTGAGGCCTGGGTTGGAACCCAGGTTTCCCTTCCCCTAACCGGCTTTCCACCCTTCTGGGCTCCATCTGAAAGAGATCATAAAAGTTGGCTCCTATTTTAACAGTGTGTTATAGTTATCACACTTTGATACAATGTGTTCCAATTACAAGAAATTGAGGACGCAGCACAGTTGATTTTTTACAAATTTTGCTCCATGAAACATGAGTATTTTAATAGGTGTTAGTAGATGATCACTTTTTTAAGTTTCTTGGTCAAATTACTTTAGGAAACCTTGCATCGTCCACCCACCCTACTTTAGAAAGCCATACATGCATATTGTGATTATACAAGATCATTCCTGTCGTAAGGAAACCTCTTCAACTATGTACAACTCAGCGTTTCTCCAACTTATTTGACAACAGAATCTATTTGAATTATTTAACAAATAATGTGATTAATGTACTGGATGGGAAGTACGGCCTTAGCAACAGCTTGGTGGGCTTCTTGGTCAAGTTTGTGAAAGCCCAGTAGTAAACCCAATTGGATCACACAGCTTTAAAAAGGGAAGTTTCTCGGGTCTTGGGATCTCAGGCTGACCGTGGATGTCAGAGCAGCACCTAGTAGGATATATAATATTTCCATAAGATGACCATGTCCTTTTAACCAAGGACCAGAATGGGAAACAATGGGAGCTTAATTAAAGAGTATGTTCTGATACATCTTTGGAGGAAAACAACTCCCTTTAAGATTTTTAATGATCATTTTCAAGCCTTTTAAAAATTATTATTTTTATTTTTAGGTATTCACAAGCCCAGAGTTCTCCAAAAGGATGTGGTGACTTCGCGGGATATTCAAACAAGGTAGCTGGATATCTTGATTTCGAAGTAATTGTGTATCCTTATTTCAGACTCGTCCAAGTCCATGGGCGTGAAGTCTGTCTGTGGCTGCTTGGTCCAGCCATCCAAACATGAAATCGTTAGTGAGATTTTGAAGTCTTTGAGACAAAAGCCCAGCTTGCTAAAGGACTTGGTTCAGCAGAGA
The DNA here is from genome assembly GCF_001890085.2 of Hipposideros armiger. NCBI lineage: Eukaryota > Metazoa > Chordata > Mammalia > Chiroptera > Hipposideridae > Hipposideros > Hipposideros armiger. The sequence goes on from NW_017731616.1 coordinate 862,819, forward strand.
GATAGGGAGGTACAGTGAAGAAAGAATCAAAAGCCTGGAAATTTGCTGCTGAGAATAAATGCTAGCTGCTCCCTGAGGTGATTTGTCTGTGCACTCCACTCTCTACAGATGTTAGAGCCTCTTTTTGAGCAAGGACCCGAGGTTCTTTGGTAGCACTTTGATATCCTGCTCAAATTCAATATGTGAAATGGAGGCGTCTCTCTGTGACTTGGAGCCCACAGCAGGCTTTGAAGTCTGATCCAATTTTTGCTGCCTACTATTTGATGTTGAAAGGATGAAATGAAGAAAATGTACAGTTTTTGCCAGTAACTCTGCTGAGCATATGTAAGATTAAAAAAACAAAATCCTTTGGATGATGTACTTAGAAATGTTAAGTAGATTAATACCTTCCTATAGGTTTTCTTTTTTCTTTCTTAGGGATAAAAATTAAGGATAGAAGAAAATCAGCACATAGCTGATATTTACATTCTAGATTATAATTAACTTAAGAGGGGGTTAGGTTGACCTGTTCAGAGGAAGAAATAAATGAATGACGTAAAAGGTGTCTAGACTTGGCTACTAATTGCCCCCAACTCAATTTTAATGCAAGACGGGGGCAACTTACAACCTGACCCCAATATACAATACTTAGCGTCTTCCCCATACGATTCCAGGTCAGGAGGTCATGTAGTTAAATGGAAACCATGTCCTTAAGGCTGCTTTATCAGTGGATACAAATTATGTTTCTCTTACTGGGTCTTTCTGAAGTGCTCAGTTCCTGGGACTGATTTGCTGTCTTCTCGGACATGCCCTGCTGCTCCAGGTCACCCAGGATTGAGTCCCTCGAGGGGAGCCCCTGTAAAACCTGGTAAGAAAGACATTATGAATTGCATGCTGCTTCTTCTATTTGCATGCTTGTGTAACTTTTTAATGAGTTATTTGGGCAGGACTGTCTAGAAGGCAGGACTCTGATAGTAACATGACCTAGTGTTAACACAAAGTTTCGGTTCGGGAATAAAGGCTGGAATCCAAACTTCTAGTAAAGGTAGCAGTTTACCGCCTACCCATGCCACTTAAGTTTACTTTTCTGAGGGAAGAAAATGAATATCAAAGGTCAACTTTTCCCTTTACTTCTAAGAGCCTTAAATTAGGAAACTGCTTAAAATTTCATTTTGTTGGAGGAAAGACTAGCTTTCAGTGGAGCAGATTGTTCAGGGTCAAAATCTAGGGCTTGGTAAAGAATACAGACTGAGGGAGTAGCTCTGCCCATTTGGCCACACGGCCATTCTTTTAGCAAGAATACAAACATCTTGGCCCACTCTTTTGAGAAATAACTATTTCTGGCCCCGTTTCTAAATTCTTTGCTGCAGAATATGGTAAAGGACAGTTTTGGGGGCTTATTATGGCTATACTCAGTACTTCTGGAAGGTAAATTGGAAGTGTGATCGTAAGAAATATTTATGAACAAGAAGATACTAATGAGAGCGTAGACCATTCCAAAGAAAGAAACCTTTCCAACTTAAAATACTGACACTACACTTATTCTGGACCTCATCTATTTTTCTGAAATATGCCGTAGTTTTCTCCAAATTTCTTCTTAGCCTGTTTTTCAGTGACAAGGTAGCACTATTGTATATGAGGGGAAATGTAAAATAAATATGGTAGGCTCTCCAGTCCATGTGGAACTTAAATTTCTGGAGAGAGATGAGAGAAGTTGAGTGTATTATGGCAGAACCTTATGAATGAATATGCAGAAAATGATATACCTGTCAAAGGGGATATTTTCCCCACAGCCAGATGGTATTCAGGAGTCAGGCCATGGTGATGTAGGGGTAACAGTAATGCAAAAGAGGAAAATTTAGGGAAAACACAGTGTGGTGGAGTGGAATCCATTATGTAAGGATTTAGCTGGCATTTTTCTCTATCCAGACAGTCTCTATTTTTTAATTGGGGTAGTTAGACCATTCACATTTAATGTGATTATTGATATGTTTTGGTTTAAGTCTATGATCTTGCTATTTGTTTCCTATTTGTCTCATCTTGTCTTTGTTTCTCTTTTGGCATTCTACTTTAAAATACACGTAACTTTAAAATATATGTGAAAAGAAAAATTTCAAGTATGTCCGAGAAGCCAAAGGTACAGATTCTTGGGTCAGACCTGCCCGGATTCAAATCTCTGCTGTCCTGTGAATGTTAATAAAGTTATGTAAGAACTCCTTCCCTTAGTGCCTAAACATGTAAAATGAGTGAAATGGTATTCATAGCGGAAGGGTTGTGCTGGGGATTAAAAAACCTAGTAAAAGTAAGGGGCATAGCATAATGTCTATGGTGTGGTAATTTGTGTTACGGATATTATGTAAATGCAAAATTAATCTGTAAGTATGAATAACAGGTAAAGAAATAAAGTACTTATTGTAAGGCATTAAGTTTTGGTGGGATAGTTCAGGGGGAGTAAAAATATATTGTATTTTCAGCTATTAAAGAGACTTGTTGGATTGCAATCATTTTTCCCAGTCTTTAGGAAAGTATCCCAGAAAGACAATGTTTCTCATCTGATTTGCTATAAATTGCTCATATGTGCTCTCTTGTCATAATTGTTCCTTCCTTCCAATCTAGATGGCTTTCTGTTGGATTTGCCACCATCACTTCTCCTTATACTCTGGTGGCCTTCCTGCTTTCATTCTTTTCCTCCTTCAACATCTCTTACACACTGAGGGGCTTTTCTAAAGCGTTCCTTGATCATCATATTCCCTTCCTCTATACCCTTCAGTGGCTCCCCATTGTCCTAGCATCAACTCTAAGCTTTTTTAAAATTTATTTTTTCTTTTTCAATTACCATTGTCATTCACTATTATATCAGTTTCAAGGTGTACAGCACAGTGGTTAGACATTTATATAACTTATGAAGTGATTCCCCTTATAAGTTTAGTAGCCATCTGGCACCATTCATGGTTATTACCATATTATTGACTATATTCCCTATGCTGTACTTTATATCCCTGTGACTGTTTTATAACTACCAATTTGTACTTCTTAATCCTTTCTCCTTTTACACCCATCCCACCTGGCAACCATCAGCTTGTTCTCTGTATCTATGAGTCTGTTTATATATTATTTGTTCATTTATTTTGTTTTTTAGATTCCGCATATAAGTGAAATCATATGGTATTTGTCTTTCCCTGTCTGACTTATTTCACTTAGCATAATACCCTCTAGGTCCATCCATGTTGTTGCAGATGGCAAGATTTCATTCTTTTTTATGGCCAAATAGTATTCCATTGCATGTATGTGCCACATCTTCTTTATCCAATCGTCTATTGTTGGGCACTTTGGTTGCTTCCATATCTTGGCTATTGTAAATAATGATGCAGTTAACATAGGGATGGATGCATATATCTGTTCAAATTAGTGTTTTGGATTTCTTTGTATAAATACCCAGGAGTGGGATTGCTGGGTCATAAGGTAGTTCCATTTTTAATTTTTTAAGGAACCTCCATACTGTTTTCCATAGTGGCTGCATCAATTGCAATCCCATCAACAGTGAATGAGGGTTCCCTTTTCTCCACATCCTCGCCAACACTTGTTTGTTGATTTATTGATGATAGCCAATCTGACAGATGTGAAGCAGTATCACATTGTGGCTTTAATTTGCATTTCTCTGATGATTAGTGACGTTGAGCATCTTTTCATATGTCTATTGGCCATCTGTATGTCTTCTTTGGAGAAATCTCTATTCAGGCCCTCTGCCCATTTTTAATCTGATTGTTTGTTTTTGGTGTTAAGAACTGTAAGCTTGGCATGACATTCACATGTACTGTACTGGTCTTAATATTCCTTTCTAGCTCTATCTTCTATTGGTCTTTCTGCCTCATTCTGTGCTTCAAAATATCCACTATTCTCTATCCTTCAAGCATGCTCGGTGTGTTCTTTTTCTCCTCTGTGACTTCATTCGTGCTGCTCCCTCTGCCCCACCTACCCTTCCCTGTTCAGTCTCAGAGCCTTCTCCAATTCTTGAGAGTCCACAATGGCCCCCTCCTCTGCAGACTTTTACTTTTGTTTTAGTACTTATTACAGTCTGCCTTGTATTATAGTTATTTTCATGCATTACTAGATTTTTAACTCTCTGGAATTGTACCTTTTCATTTCTGAATTCCCTCCTCACAACCAAGCCTAGGTTCTTAAATTGAATTATTGAGCATCCAAAGCCATGATGAAATATAATGGAAGCAAGAATGAAATGAAATTCTTAAGAAAGTGAGTCAGAGAAAAGTTTTAAATGTATTTCCAATAATCCTAGAACGAAATAAATGTTTGTTAGTCACCCCCAAACAGACATAGCATACCAGTGGATCAGGTAAAACTGATCCAAACTGTTCATTTTGTTACTGTTGTTTTGAGCAGGAGAAGAGGTTTAGGCAGTAATAAGCATTATGTAAATCAAATGTTCCTTGACCTTAGAAAACAACAAAGATGAGTTGAAGAACAAACGTTTTCCAGTTTTGTTTATGTTTTCAAGGTGATCAGCTGCAGAAACAGTATATTCTGTAAGCGACATTTTAGCATATTATACCTTTGTGCTAATTCTGTGTGTTTAATCCTTCGCCTTAAACGACCCATTATTTCAACGATGTTTCTGTGGAAGTCTGAATGAGAGAATATTGTGACCTTTTCAGTTTTAGAAAAAATCCTTTCAGTTTAACATCCAACAAGTTTGCCTTCTAACTTGCAGTGAGTGCTAACTTCATTGTTCTACAAAGGGATCTGGTCGGGGTCCAGGATTGGAGGAGGCAGGGAATAAATCTGGTTCTTCAGTCAGGCCAGCCTCTGCTCAGAGAAGGCATGCAAAGAAGTGTGCAAATGAGGACAAAGGCTGTCCTCAGCGCCTTAGTCAGAGAGTCTCAGAAGTGGCCTTAATTAGTCAATTTAAACCTGACTCACTCCTTACAGAGCAGAGAAAAAAAGCACAATATACCCAGGAAGTGCATAATACAAGTCACTTTGCCACTAATCCAAGCAGTGGAATTATTTCACTGGACTGACAGGTATATATACAGACCTGACCTGATTGTACTGTGCAAAAATGTGTTCTTTAGGCATTTGTTCTATTTATTTATTTATTTATTTATTTATTTATTTATTTATTTATTTATTTATTTATTTAAGAAACAATTATTAACACTCACTAAGTGCCAAGAACTGTCCTGGGCCAGTGCTTCTCACACTGTTTTGAGCGACCAGTTTGTTTGAATTTCCAGTTTGTGCAGTTTGATACTTTTGTGAAATACAATAAAAAATGAACAACTAGATAATCGCACATTTATGTGTTGTATCAATATAAAATTGACCTAAAGTTTTCTAATTTAAATTACTCTACATTTCTTTACTCATGTTGTTGGGATCAGTAACAAGAGTCAGCCTAGAGACCACATGTCACTAGCACTATTCTAGGCATGTGTGCTATGCATATACCAGGAACAACAGTCGAAAATCCCTGTCTTCACAATGCTATGTTCTAGCAGAGAGAGACAACAATAAACAATAAGCATAATACATAAGTCAGTTGCATGGGATGTTAGAAGAGTGAAGTGCTATGGGACAGAAAATTCAGCAAAGGAGATTAGAAGTAGCCAAAGTTCAGAGGACAGTGTTGGGGGGGTGGTTCACTTTTAAATAGGGTGGTCAGGATGGGCTTCATTGAGACGGGTTGAAGGTGGTAAGCTAGTTAGCCATATGGATATCTAGAAGAGCATTACAGGCAGAGGGAACAGCCGTGGCAAAGGCTCTGAGGAGAGCATGCTTGGAATACATGAAGAGTAGAAAGAAAGCCCACGTGATTGGAGCTGAAAAAACAAGAGAATGGTAGGAGGCGAGGAGCCTGGTGATTCATGTCTGTATTCAGCAGGTCTGGGCAGCTCTTGAGATTCTGCAACACTAATGAGCTTCCAGGTGGTGCCAGTGTTGTTGACCTGAGGTCTGCATTTTGAGTAGGAAGGGTGGAAACTCAGTGAAATGGGAGTCACTGAGCATTTTCAGCAAAGGAGTGACATGATCTGAGTGCATTTTAAGATGATCACTCCATCTATTGGGGGTGAGTATAGACTATAGACATCATCAGTGAATGAAACATTCTGTGTAAGTTGCATCTTCCAGGCAGCTGAAACTTTCTAAAATATATGACTCCCTTTCATGCTAAGTGTATAGACCACAGTGGTTAGGATCTCAGGACACAATTATTAACAACAGTGATTACACTGGGCTGTGATGCAGAGAGATCCTTGGAGACCATTGTGAAATGGGGCCACCTACCCTTGAATTAAATGACCCTCGACCATTATGATTTTTAATTAATGTGCCTGATTATTTTTACTTTCTTCTCTCTTAACACAAAGCTGATATTTCCTGCTATTGTTAATATGCTCACTTTTTGTAACATATTTTCCTTTCCCTTCTCTCTTTTTCTCCTTTGTTGTGGTCTAAAATACAGGTTTTAAACATTTTTCTGCAGTTAAAATAAAATGGAAATGAGTAGGGTATCTGAGGGAATCCCCTATGAGTAAAAGAAAGGGAACTGCCACAAGTAGCAGGTGCCTACTTTCCGCACATGCTAGGTGCTTTACCTCTATTGTCTTAGTGTAAAGTACATAAGCTTTAGTGTAACTGTGACCTGCTGGTTCAAGGACCTCCATTGCCTGCCCTGAATTTTCTGTGACACCTCACCTAAATGAGGCAGTTCTGCCCTTGGATATCCTCTCATCTACAGGTAGTATAAATTATTTGTATTTCTTTTTGTAAGTAAAAAAAAAAAAATCACTGCACTTGCTAAGAGTAACTTTAACTGCATTGCATCTTAAAGATGGAGCATGGTATATTTCAGGGAGCTGAGGAGTGAACAGCATTGTACCAGCCTCCTGGCGGGGGGGGGGGTCACAGTTGGCAGGTGCACAGTGTCAGGGAGTGGTAGAGCCCCCAGAGAGCATCTGGTGTCAGATATTTCAGGGCCTGTCCACCCCATGACTGCTGAGCAAATCACGCATACTTTCACCCGGCTGCTTCTCTAATGTCATCTACTTCTTTATTAGCCTTTACCTTTCTTATTGCTCATTATTAAATGTTGTTGATTTTGGCATCAGTTCAGCTATCAGAAAGCAAACTTGGGCTGTATTTTATTCTTGAAACTCTTAATCCTTAGGGTGATGAAACATCTCAATTTTCCCAGGACTGAATGGTTTTCCAAGACATGAGATTTTCAGTGCTCATACCAGGAGAGTTCTGGGGAAACTGGGACAAGTTAGTCACCCTATTGTAATACTAGAAGTTGACTCAGTTTGGGGGAGGGGGTAACAGGGTTTTTTTTTTTAATTAGGTTGCTACATCAGGCAAGACGAAGCCTTAGATCACACTACAGAATCCCTCACACTGGCTGCCTAGGTTTGGAAGGGGTTGCAAGCAGCTTGCCAAACAGCAACCACTGTGATCATAAAGGGCTCAGATGTCACCCATTTGACAGGGAGAGCATGTTCCTACAATGGAGCCTCAAAGGCAACATAATCCCTTTCGGGAAAGCACATGGAAAGCAAACCTCACACAGAGGGAAGGCTCCTGGGCCTCTCTGTCCTGCACCCAGTGCTGTGAGGGAATGCACACACGGGACTTCGAGGCTGCTCTTGTGCCCTCCCATGTGGGTAGTCTCTGGTGCTCTGAAGCCCCCTCTCTTCAGCTCCCACTGGGCTGAGGTGTCTTTTCTTCTTGCCTGGATGTCATGGAATTCACCATAAACCCTCCTCGGTGAAACAGGTAAAGCCTCAGTCTCAGGGCTTTTCTCAGTGAGATGGTAGAGTAATTACAGGCACAGAAGTCTTTCCTTTAGCATAGGAGCTGGAAAAAACACCGCCTTGTCAAAGGATCTTTTTAGATCCAGTGGCTCTCAAACTTCACTGGGCATCAGAGTCACCCCAGGGGCCTTGTTAAAACATATTGCTGGGCCCATTCTGCAGTTTCCCAGTTTGTGTGGGGTGGAGGAGAAGGAGATTTGCATTTCCCAGGTAATATGATGATGCTGGTCTGGGGACTGCCCTTTGAGAACAGCTGATCTAGACATCCCCTATCTCTATGATACTACGCTGAATCAGAAACACTGAACTTTATATATATATATGGCTTTCTATTCATTCATGCAACAAACATTTATTGAGCACCTACTATATGTTAACCCCAGGCCAGAAAGTGAAATAAGACGCTTAACAAACTAATGTCATTCAAATATCTTGATCTTTGCAGCTATTATTTTCCAACACGATTTGTTCACACCCTGAATGCCCATATTTATCTTAAGTGGTCTCATTAAATACTCAGGAAGTTGTCAAGAACTAATTTACATGTACTTGTAACTTTGCTATGGAGGAGGAGGAGAGTATTTCAGACTTTATAAAGTGTCTCAATTTCTAAAATTATTAGAAAGTATTGCTTTTAAAGGATTTTTTTTTTAAGATTTTTATTGGGGAATTGGGGGAAGGGGAACAGACAAGTTGCTGTCCTTTTTGTTCTTCAGTCTAGTTGTGGAAGACGTTGCTTCACTGGCCCAAGTTGGCACTATCGTTGTGCTCTTCCTGGGTGAGGCAGATCAGTTGCCAGCTTCTGGACGGCCACTCACTGCGGCTGCTGGCCACTCACGCTAGCTGCTGGCTGCTCATGCTGGCTGCTGGCCACTCACGCTGGCTACACACGGTAGCCCATGGCAACCCACTGCAGCAAGGGCTGCAGCCTAGCCATTTCCAGTGACTCACGGCAGCCCAGCTCCAGGTTGTTCAGCATCTTAGCTGTAGAGGGCAGTGTCACTGGCCCTCATATGTGGGATCCGAACCGGGGCGCTCTGGTGTCCCTAGCCAGCTCTCAACCACCGCGCCACTCGGCCGGCCCAGGATGTTTATGTTTTTATTTTATAAACTCTACTGCCTCTGCCAGCCTCCCACAAAGCAAAATTGCTTTAAACCCCACCAGATCTGAATATTTGCACATATCTCTAATATGTGTGTCATTACCATAATGTTTGTGTCCTGGCTTTTTTGCAAAAGAATTTAGGCAAGGTCAGCATAAGGAGCATACGGCTGGAAGCTTGTGAACACAAGGGCAGAGGGATGGAAAGAGAAAGAAGAGAGATTATAGTTCTTCTAATCCCAAATTTAATGTCTAACTTAGCCCTATTTATCATACACTTTTACCCCTATAAATCATACACCTTTCCTATTTTGCTTAAAAGACTTTTCTCATTTTCACTAGATCTGGTTTGGCAGTTTGTTTGTTTTTGTTTTGCTTTATTTTGTAATTTTGGAGGATGTGGACAGAGTGTACCAATTAATTGGGACATTAATTGCAGTCATGGCAGTTGACCCCAACTGAGGCCTCTATCCAGCCTTGTGGCTTTCTAAAGGAACTTTAGGATACCTACCAAGAGGAAAAGATTCGTTTGGTGCTCCATTTTCCCTGAGATTTGGGTATCAGGGTGATAAGGAAGAAGGGAGACTGTCCACGTAGGTTGGCACCATACCTACTCTTCAGTTAACTGAGGCGGTAAGATTCTGACCCTGTTGGAGTTGTTTAGAGAGAAAAGCGGCCACAGCTGTGAGAGCCGGAAGTCAGAAGCCAAGGCGGTCATTTGTCAGCCATCATCCCTGAGGTCACAGACCGCAGGGAAGGCCTTGTGACCGCCTGTTCTCATTCCTGCAACTTGTGGAAGCACATGTTACAAAGTTGGAGAGTTTTTAGACAACATTTCTGCTTAGATTGTTACAGCAAACAGATGAGGAAAGTTCAGCAGGAACTTTTCCGGTGCTTTCCTGAGTGCATTAGGTCAGGATGCACTTTTTTCAATGCCGAGTTAGAGTCTGGCATTGACCCAGGACATCAGGAAAGCAGCTGCCAAGCAACACAAGGTGGGGGCGGGGAGGGGGTGAGTCGAGTTAGGGTACTTGGCTTCCAGAATTGAACGTTGATGGCATGGCTGTAAAATGTGCCAAGAGTAATTTTATTTTTAAATTCTTTTCTTGATGTATTTGAAACAGCACACGTTCTGTAGGCTACCCTGTTAACCTTAGCTGCCTAGTTTGTTTCATTTTAAAGGGTCCTTTTCAACTTTAAAATGAACATACAGTTGTATAATGGTAGGAGTGGAGTGATTTTTCTTCTTTTTACCTTTGTTTGTTTTCCAAGATTGGGAGTAATACATTTTTTGAGGCTTCTTCTTTCTTTCTTTCTTTTATTTTGTTTTAAGTTAATAGATTCTATTTTATTAATTGTGGGTTTTCAGAAAATTTGAGCAGAAAGTACAGTTTCCATGTACTCCATTAATTCTTCCCCTCTCCCTAGTTTTCATATTATTAATATCTTGCATTAATGGGGCTCATTTTTTACAATGATGAGCCAATATTGATATATTATTAACTAAAGTTCATAATTCACATTAGGGTTCATTTTACTATGTTATACAGTCTGTGAGTTTTGATAAATATGTAATGACATGTATCCACCATTGCGGTATCAAACAGAATTATTTCATTTTCCTAAAAATCCCCTGTGCTCCACCTATTCATCCCTTTTTCCCTCCTACCCTCCCCTTAAGCTCCTGGCAACCACTGTTTTTTGTTTTTTAGTATCAAAGTTTTCCTTTTCCAGAATATCATATAGTTGGAATCAGACAGCATATAGCCTTTTCAGATTGCCTTCTTTCACTTAGCAGTCAATATGCATTTAAGATCCCTCTGATAGTTCATTTCTTTTTATTGCTGAAAATAATCCATTGTATGGATGTACCGCATTTTGTTTATCCATTCACCTATTGAAGGGCATCTTGGTTGCTTCCAAATTTTTGACAATTATGCAGGTTTTTGTGTGGACATAAGTTTTCAACTCCTTTGGTGTTGAAATTGTATAATTTCAAAGTGTATAATTGCTAGATTATATAGTAAGAGTGTGTTTAGTTTTGTAAGAAACTGCCAAACTGTCCCTTAAAGTGGCTGGACCATTTTGCATTCCCACCAGCAATGAAGGAGAGTTCCTGTTCTTCATCCTCACCAGTATTTGGTGTTGTCAGTGTTTTGGATTTTTTGCCACTTTAATAGGTGTGCGGTCGTATCACATTGTTGCATTTCCCTGATGATGTATGACGTGGGGCATATTTTCATATGCTTATTTACCATCTGTATGTCTCCTTTGCTGAAGAGTCTGTTCAGATCTTTTGGCCATTTTAAAATTGTGTTATTTTTCTTATTTGGGGGGTTTAAGAGTTGTTTGCATATATTGGATACCAGTCCTTTGTCAGATGTGTTTTGAAAGTATTTCTTTTAGTCTGTGCTTGTCTTTTCATTCTCTTAACAGTGTCTTGTGTAGAGCAGTAATGAATTTTTTACTTATATAATCAGGGAGAAAAATGTTTTCAAATAAACTTCACACCTATCTTGTCTTAGTACTCATTCCTTGTCCAAGAAATTGAGACGAGCCTGAGAGGAACAAGGTAATTGGTTGTTCAGTAGTTGAACACATGAGAACTGTGACATGAATGTGTTCCCTAAATTAAATGTAATCAATTCTAAGTGCTATAGGGAGCCAAGATGACGTATTCCAAAAGTAAATGTGGGGGGGAGTATGAAGAACCATGGTAAGACTTTTCTCTCAGTTTTTGTTTTTATTTGATTCTTATTTCCTAGCCACTTATACTCCTTAAGTAACTAGAACTAACTCCTAGGATGATTAGGAAAACTCTGGGGTTGTCTGCTTCAAGTAAAATCAGTATTTAATAAGAGACAGAGTGTTGGTTTAAATTCACAGATGTCTGGGAGAGAGCAAAATGCACCTTGATTACTTACTAATTCGGCAGATGTTTATTGAGCAGCTACTAAGTGGCAGGTGCTGTGTTGGATCCTGGTAATATACAATATAAGGGAGCGAGATGCAGCCTTGCCCTTGTGAAGTTTACATTCCAAGGGGAAGATGGGCAAATTAGACTGAAATCAAGTCTCCGCTGACCAGGATGTTAATAAGAGTGAGCACTAGAGCTGTGCTACAGCAGGGATAACTTTGTGGTCTCGTGGGAGCAAAGAAGGACCAGATAGGCTTACATCAAAGCTGAGAACCAAAGGGCGGTCAGGAACTGGCAAAGAGTAGAGAAAGATGTTCCCAGTCCCTTGCCTGTTCCCTTTCCACACCAGGAAAAGCTCACATGTGAGACAGTTTTAAAATTTTGAAATATAACATGCCTGCAGGAAAAAAAAAAGTTTAACACAGAGATGGGCAGGGTAATGAGTTATTATAACTACTACGGAGACCACAAAACAGAAACTGCCGGAACCTCAGAAGCCTTCTGCACACCCTTTCTTGGTTGTGATGCTCTTCACTTCCCTGCAGGTAACCATCTGTAAGTATGCACCCCAAATATCATAGTTTCTTTTTGCCTGTTTCTCGGCGTGGTGTAACTGGAATCACACAGCATGTATTCTTTGGTTTCTGGCTGTTTCTTCCTTTTTTTTTTTGCCCTTAACATTATATTGTTAAGATTAGCGTGTTTATTTTTATTGCTATACAATAGCTCGATTTAGGACTCTGTTCTTTTGTCGCTGAGCATCTGGTTGAGATCCTTTTGCTCAACCTTCTCATTTTACAGATAAGAAAGCTGATTCCCAATTGGACAACCCAGAGCCAGAGCTTAACCCAGAGCTGCATTCTAGGGAGAAATCAAGGAAGTGATGGCTGTCTGCACCAGCTCTCAGGGCCCAGACTTTTCTTGACAGTGTTTTGGACGGCCATCTTAGCCCCTTACCTGTATTTTCCTCTTTGCTCCACAAAGGAACAGGGGAAAATAGAAACCTCAAGGGACTGACCAGTTAGCTCTACTCTGAAGTCTGTTACATTATGCCCAAGTTTTCTAATTGTTTGTTCACTGGTCAGAGTTTAGAATTTCACGGGCTCTATCCTGATTAGGCTCAAGGCAAGAAGGCAAAATAAGGGACATAAATCCATGTCTAGGGGATTACTGGCATAGGAGTAAGTGTTTTGTTTAGGTCAGACTGCTATTGGATTTGGATTTAAATTGCTTGTAATTTTTAAAAGATACCTTTTTTATAAAACTGTGAATATGAAGTGGGGATAATGGCAGGAGAGAGAAGTTCAAGATTAAAAAAAAAAACCCTGATATTAAATGAGTCTGCAGTTTTTCTCCCAGCTAAGAACAGTTCACAGTGACTTCCTGACCCCCTATAAGTCACTGTACTCTACCCTAAACCAGAGCTTTCCTGAGCTCTGCCCACCCGCCACCCCAAAACCTTTCCACTCCCATATTTTCCCCATCTTCCTAGTGCTTTGCTGGTATGTAAGCCTTTTATTACACTGACCTTCCCTTCTCTCTGATATGCATTCTTTTTTTTTTTTTAAGAAATTTTATTGGGGAACAGTGTGCTTTTCCAGGACCCATCAGTTCCAAGTCAAGTAGTTGTCTTCAGTCTAGTTGTGGAGGGCGCAGCTCCTTGGCCCATGTGGGAATTGAACCAGCATACTTGGTGTAATGAGCCTGCGCTCTAACCACCTGAGCCAACCAGCCACCCTGGTATCCATTCTTAGGTTCCTAAGAATTTGTGTGTGTGTGTGTGTGTGTGTGTGTGTGTGTGTGTGTGAGAGAGAGAGAGAGAGAGAGAGAGAGAGAGAGAGAGAGAGAGAGATACATACACACACACTGGCAACTGTGAGGGAACTCTGGGTCAGGACTTGTCCTTAAAAAATAAGACTCTGGAACATTGGCTGAATGCATGATAATGGAGCCTGACACGTGGTACACACCTAATAAATGCTTAGCTGCTGCTGTGATTTCTCACTCCTCAAATGAGAATCACTTCCCAAAGCACCTAATTTCCAGGTTAACAACTCCCTCCTGTTTTCTCTTCAGATTGCCGAGTCTTATGGAGTACGCTAAGGTTTCTATAAATTGCACTTGGGCTTTCCTCCATGTCACCCCAAGTCTCGAGAGCATATGACCTTGAACCTTACCGCGTTAACTTCTTGGTATTTTCTGTGGCTGACAATTTGTGTAAAGGGAGAGAGTGAAGTTTCATTAGTCCACCCAAATGGTATAAGGGCTATTTTGAGCTCCCACTGACTCAGATCCCCATTTTCTTTCTCTGCCATCCAAAAGGGTCTGTTTGGCTGCTGAGCTGTGAGCAGTTAGAACAGCCCGTCTACCTAGACATGGGGCTGCATTTGTCTGACCTAATATACATGAAGTCTCAGTGTTCCCAGAGGGACCCTTCCTTTTTAAAGGAAGAAATTAACGATATCTCTTTTCATTAAATGGGTGCCAGGTATTTTCTCTAAGCAGCCTCTTTAAAAGAACAAATTCAAACAGGCCCAAGAAACAAATGCAAGAGATCTACAAAGCTCTTAAGGGATGAGTTTACACACTATCCTAATTTCAAAGGAGAAGGTTTTGTGCCAGGGCACAATGGCTGGGCTCTCCCAGTGGGCACACACCAACTTGAAATGTCAAACTCTGCATTTGTGCAGAAATCCGATAAGTGCGAAGAGCTCTAGGCTTGTTTCTGTCCTTAACTGTTTTGCTTCCAGAGGACAGTTCACATGCAAACTCATTACACACAGTCTGAATGTTTGGGGTATGGCTGGCGGACAGAACATCCAAGGACCCACTCCAAATCTCCAACGATCAAATTACAAAGTGTCCGTTCTGTTTGTCTGTCACTGCTATATTTATCCATGCCCAGAGTGGATCGGCTTACAGCATCACACTTGCACTCTGTCTTCTGATTTTCAACTTGGGTTGCTGTCTAGAGACCAGAGCTCTTCTCATCTCTTGTGGGCTGCTCATTCTTTGCCCTAGACTGCGTCCTCTTATTCAGTCCATTAATGGCACCCCCACTTCATGTAGCAGCTTCTATTTAACACTGTGGGAAGGCCCTGAGAAACAAGTACATCACATTGTTTGTCTCTCCCTTTTGTGCATGGACGGATATTTGTCCTCTCCCTGCCATCTGTAAAATGACTGCAGTCTCTGCCTTTAAGCAAGTATTTTTCAAAAATTGATTGTCCTCTCCATTTGAACATGTTGCATATTCCTTTGAGTCTGTTCACCCCCTAAAAGTATTTTCCTGCCTGTCCTGTTAAAGCTAACACTCTTTACCTTGATACAGAAACCATGTAGGAGACCAGAAATTATGGGCCTGTGGCGTTCCCTCAAAGCCTAGAAAATATGTGTGTATGCGTATATAAAAGACAAGGAAAGTATCAGACAGAATCCCAGCAATAAATGGATTGTACACTCAAGTTAGGATAAGTTGTGTATTGCTTAATAAAGGATTAATTGTAAAGGTTATGGGAAGGCTATAGAGAAGCCATAAAGGATAGCATAGTTCCCTAGGAGCTGGCGAGGGTCGAGCTGGAACCACATAGACCTGGAGGGACAAAGAAAGGGCATGGCATCTGGAACCCAGAAGGAGAGAGCCCTGTGGGTCTAGGGGTCTTCAGAAAAGAGACGATCTTCAGTCAAAGACGTAGTCAACACAAGACAGCTCCACAGGGAGGGAGCTGGGGAATAAGAGACAGTATTTGCCCTGTCTTTCCTCCCTGTCTTCCTTCCCCCTGATTTCCTGCTAGAGCTCGCTATTGGCCAAACCATTGGGAAGCCAGAGTAGTTCATACCAGTCAGCTTCTGGGGCAGAGTTCTTCTGGATAAAGAATAGATCTGGAGGGAAGGAATGCTTCACTATTTAAAATATAATTTTAAATACAATATAATTTCAACTCCTGATATAAAGTTCACACTCTCTCCCACAAAGACGAAAAAGGCTTCTCTGGAATAGTGCATCAGTTCGTAATTCTTCTCTGCTTCAATAAACAGACACAGGAATACAGTCGCTTCAATAGATAAATGTTTATTTTCTTCATGTCACCAGAAGTCCAGGGAGGTAGACAGGTTCTGGCATTGGTTCAGAAGATCAAGAATGTCAGGTAAGGCCACGTCTCTACTGATAGAGACAGGAGGTTGCAGAACTGTAAAGGTCAATGGAAAATTTCTGCCGAAGTACCTGTTAAGTGCTCATGTATGCTTGCAACTACTTTCCCTATCGCTTAGCCTATAAAAACCCCCAGCAAACTCCTGCAGGCGGCTGATGCTAGGCTCAGCCCCGACAGGCAAATAAAGCTGCTTGGTTTGGACATGTGCCTCAGACTTTAACTCCTCGGGGAACCTTTCATTTACAATCCTCTTGGCTTTTCTTTTATGGTCCCAAGATAGCTGCTGGAGCTCCAGCCATCATGGCTCCATTCTTTGCGAAAGGACAAAAAGGATTTTCCTGGAAGCCCTACCCAGTGACTTCTGTTTACATCTCATGGTCCTCCTTTATCTGCAGGAGAAGATGTAAAATATATTTGAGTTGATCACATTGTGCCTGCTATGATATAAAGGTTCTGTTGGGAAGAAAGCAGGGGAGAATGAATGTGGAGTCTACAACTAGTAGTGTTTACACAACACAGAATTTAATCATCTGAGGCACATAGACATACACCCAGGGCATTGTTTCATGCTGGTTTCTTTTTTTTTTTTAAGGTTTTTATTGGGGAATTGGGGGAAGGGAACAGAGCTGGGGAATTGGGGGAAGGGGAACAGACAAGTTGCTGTCCTTTTGTTCTTCAGTCTAGTTGTGGAGGACAATGCTTCACTGGCCCAAGTTGGCACCATCATTGCGCTCTTCCCGGGTGAGGCAGATCAGTCTCTGGCTTCTGGACAGCTGCTCACAGCGGCTGCTGTCCGCTCACAGCGGCTGCTGGCTACACACAATAGCCCATGGCAAACCCACTACAGCAGGGGCTGCAGCCTATGCCGGCACTGGCGACTCACAGCAGCCCAGCTCCAGGTTGATCTGTTGTTCAGCATGTTAGCTGTAGAGGGCAGTGTCACCGGCCCTCATATGTGGGATCCAAACCGGGGCCCTCTGGCGTCCCAAGCCAGTTCTTAACCAACGCGCCACTCGGCTGGCCTTCATGCTGGTTTCTGAATTTGGGAGTTTTCAAGTCATATGAATGTGATATTCCCTAATGAATGATCAAATTTAGCCTTACATCCTTCTTCATGGAATATCACAGCCTGCGGACAAAAGAAAGTTCACTGGCTAGAAATGATTATAAGATTCCAAGGAAAATACTCAAATGTGTCTTGTGGAAATAGTTTGTGTAAGCAAAAGAAAGCTATTTCTGGTAGAGTCCAGAAGTAGGACAAATGGAAAAGACACACTTTGTTACCATGCTGGTGGAAGTATAAAGGCTATAACTGTTGTGCAAAAATATTGTGCTTTGTATATTGAGGGCCTCTAAGACATGTTCCAATCCTATATCCCAATAATTCGCTCAGAATCTGCCTTTTTTTTAATCTAAAAAAACCTTAAGAGACAAATAAGTTTGATGCAGCTATATTGTGGAATAATATATAACTATTACAAATTATATTTACCAAGCATTTAAGATGGTATGGGAGATTTGGTTTTATTATCACAATAATCTAAGTTCTGCTGCAGTTTTGCCTAAGTATTCCAATTCTAGGTCTTCCTTTCTTTTAATATCCAACTGACATGGCTGGAGCCCCCATCCTAGTAATAATAGTGGGATGCATACCCTGCTCCACTGCTGCCTCACCATAATACACGGGTTGTCAGGAATATGAGTAAACAAGAGCATTCATATTATTGTTTGTGGCAGGGAAAACAGCCTCTTGGGAGGGCAATCTCCCAGTATATCACTTGGCCCAGCAATAACTGCTCCATAAATGTATTCTCTGTGCATAATTGGATAAGAACATTGGAAGCTAGGCATACAATTCTGTGACGGGTTGCACTGAAGTATATAACAAGAACTTAATGGTGTAAAATCTTGGTCACTCTGAGAATGATGGTAGATGAGGAGAAACAGGGACATGCTTAATATGGTACCCGGCACACAGTAGGTGCTTCATAAGTGTTTATCACATGATAAGTTAATTCAGATGGGTAGTCTCTCTGGGGAAAATTAATTTTGTTTCAAAACATCTCACAACCTGATTTTAGTCGCATGTTGTAAATAAATATTTACATGGCAACATTTGTAGCCATGGGACTAGAGTTTAGGTCACAGCGGTTCTCAACCTGTGGGTTGCGACCCCTTTGGGGGTTGAACGACCCTTTCACAGGGGTCGCCTAAGACCATCGGAAAACAGAAAGATATTTACATTACGATTCATAACAGTAGCAAANAGAGTAGCAACAAAAATAATTTTATGGTTGGGGGTCACCACAACATGAGGAACTGTATTAAGGGGTCGCGGCATTAGGAAGGTTGAGAACCACTGGCTTAGGAGATGGGGCACCAGTGTGTTTAGAGCAGTGGGAGACTTTATGGGATGGGATTTCTTTCTTTCTTTCTTTCTTTCTTTCTTTCTTTCTTTCTTTCTTTCTTTCTTTCTTTCTTTCTTTCTTTCTTTCTTTCTTTTTGGTACAAATTCATTATGAACATGAATGCAGTCTCCAGGCAAGACTGGAGAAAGAGATTAACAGTGGACCTTGGAAAAGTCTGCAGAGGGCAAGGTAGACTGACTCAGCTTGCTCTGTGGTTTATTTAGCTCTGTGCAATGCTTTGGATGCGAGAAAACCAAACTGAGTCATCTGATTGATAAGCATTATAATTTTAATAAATTCGCATGGTCTGGAGACATGGTCTCAGGCCCCACTGAAAGGCCAGGGAAGAGGGGGCGGGGGAGGGGAGGGCATGTAGCCTGCTTTAAAGTCTTTTCTCTTCCTCTGCTCAAACACTTTTCCTATGACACACCTGAAAAATATCTGAACCTTTGTTGCAAAAGAATTTGGCTACAGTAATCATTGAAGACAAGCTGAATTATTGGTCTTCCAATCAGCAGGTTATAGCACATTAAAATACACTTGGATGAAGAAGGTATGTTGAATTAGAGACTTCTGAAAGTTATTTTCTCAGCAGTTCCTAACAGAATGTGCTTAAATTGCTTAATGTAAAAAAGCATCTAAAATAGAAGGTTAAGAGACTTATGCTTTATGTTACAAAGGAAAGGCTGAAGTACTGTCGAGAAGTATTCTTTGGATAGAAAACACAGTTAAAGTATATAACATGGTGACTAAGAAAAAAATGAGTTTGAAAATATGGCTATGGAATGATGATTTTGATTTTAATGCCTGAGAATTTTTACCATGTGAATTATAGGCAATATGTTAAAATAAAGCTTGCATTTTAGTTTTAGTTTTAATATGCATTACATCTAGAATTCTATCACTTGAATTTTTCTAAGTTCTCCTTAGCCCAGCAACTGAATATTATACCTCCCATCTTATGAAGGGAGTTATGAATGGCCAGTGAGAAAATTTTAATTTCCTCAACAGCACTTTTTTATACTGATTTATTACAGTGATCTGCAGTAAACTGATTAAAATATTGAAATCCATGGCGTTATCAAATTGTACTGGTAAAAGAAAGTTCAATTTAAAAAAAAATTATACACCAACTGTGAATGGGTTTGGCATTTTGAAGAGGGTCTCATTCTCAGCCAGTAAATCTTCTCTGTATAATTCTGAAGTTCAAATGTTTCTGATTAGTGTCCTCCTGTCTCATTGGTACCTCCTGGAAGGCAGTAAGATTAGTAGAGTGCATGAGTTTCTCATATCTCGGCATGATTGAGTCCAGGTTTGAGAGTAGGGCAGTAACACTGGTGAAGAACTATAGCATTCTGTGCCTGAGTCACAGTCTCAGATCCTTAGAACTTGAACATGGGTGTTTGTCAACCACCTAACCTTTAATATTGTCATATTTTTAAATGAGACACTTAGCTCAGTGGCATATGGGAAACAGGTTGTTGCATTTTTGCAAGCAACCTTCAGTTAAAACAACAATTTGAACTGCATTTATGGGATTTATTGTCATGAAGAGAATGTCCTCTTGTCTTTCCAGAGTCTATTTCCTAAGAGCAAAAATAAAATGATGCATTAGAAAAAGAAGAGGGAGTGACTTTAGTTATTAACTTTATGTTTAGCTATAAACTTGATTATCACTGTTTATTTGCAATTATAATTGTAATACTATATCCTACAGAAACTGTCATTCTAATACCAAAATCATAACTAGATAAGTGTTAATAAAATCAATAAGAATTTCAGTAAAATCTTTGTGAATTTCTATGTTTCTCAACTGAAAATGTAAATTTTCTCCCCCACCTGTGGATTTTGGGTGATGTTAGTGAAGATTGTGGAGATGCTGAGACAATGACTCATAGAAATGTTTGAAACTGTCTTTGGACCTGAAAGTATAACATTCCTTTGCTTATATTAAAAAGTCACATGATGAAATGTCTAAGAAAGTTAATAGGGTGCAGCTCCAATAGGAGCAGCAAAGAACAAATCACTAAGCCTCGCTTCTGATGAGCATGCTTTGTTTGGGGCCCCTGGCTGAGGTTGAAGGGAATGATGTGTTGAGCAGCCCCTCTCATAATGCTGAGAGACCTCCAGGCAGAAAGTCCAGTGGAACAAAATAACACACACAAGAATCACACACTGTAGGGAAAGCCACACCTTTCATTGCTTATTATAGGGAACAGAAATCACTGCAAGTGTTCGGAAAGGAGGGTTTTGTTTGTTTGTTTGTTTGTTTGTTTGTTTGTTTGTTTGTTTGTTTGTTTGTTTGTTTTGGGTTTTTTTCGTTTAATTGGGGAATTGGGGAGGGTGACCAACCAAGTTATTCTTCAATCTTAGTTGTAGAGGGCACCAGTCACCATCTGGCTGCCCGTTGGCAGCTCGTGGCCTCTAAGTTCAAGGTGCTGTGTCACAATCTTAGTTGCGGATGGGCGTAGCCACCATCCCATGCAGGAGTCAAACCAGCAGCCTTGTTGTAAAGAGCACGTGCTCCATCCACTGAGCCATCCGGGCGGCAGCTCAGCTCAAGGTGCTGAGTTCAGTCTTAGTTACGGGCAGGCGTAGCCCACCATTGTTAGGAGCATGTGCTCTCACCAGCTGAGCCATTCTGCCACCTGTTGGCAGCTCAGCGGCAGCTCAGCTCGTATGCAGCATCACTGGCCCATGTGGGAATCGAACCGGCGGCCTTGTTGCTAAGAGTTCATGCTCTTAGGCTAACTTAACCAACTGAGCCACTCGGCCGACCCAAGTAGAGTCTTAAGTAGACATACCACAGGCCCAAATTGTGAAAAACTTGATAAGATTTAGGAATGGGATGATAAAGAGTCATGCACATTTTCGTGTGCTTCCAAATAAAAATTTCATGTTCCATTTAGTGACTTTTAAAAGCAGTAACAGTAATAACATTACCTAGAAACAAATACATTCTACAGTAGATCCTCAAGGGATGTGTTGCTTTGCATGGGTGGGACATGGATTATGTTTATGCCAAGATGTTGAAGCGGTAGGGCAGAACGGGGCGCCACTTGCCGGTCGTGCCATACAAATAGTACCCTTTTCTATGTACGCCATGGCGTGGCAGAGGCTGAAAAGCCTGCTTTCCAGACATGCTTTGCAGAACCACGTCTGGCTACTCTGCTTCCTTTGCTTGACCACGCTGACTAACAATAAATACTTAGCAATATTCTAGCAAATGTTCAGGAGTGTGGGCATACAGAGCGTTTCATTTTGTTTGTGTTTAAAATATGGTTTCCACACAGATGGTATTGGTTTAGCTGTTGTGTAACTTTGTTTCAATCTTCTTCTGCTCAAAAGAGAGATGAGAACCATAGTCCTTTGAAACATCCAGCTCCCAGGTTTGTTTTCCATAGTTTGCCTCACCACATTTGCAGAGGTACAGGCTTTGGTCCCGAAAATACCTTCACTTGTCAGTGAGATTAGAGTGACTTTCAATAGTGGTTTCAGCTGGATCTTGGAATATCAGAGTTAAGGCATAAAAGGAGGCTGTGAAAATTCCATGGACCATGGATTTAAATATTTAGATTCCAGGTGCAGTTACTGTATCAGGACTCTGGCCATGATACTAGAGCTGATGAAGCCAACTATTTCTTTGAAAGGTTGGATGTCCAGGGACAAGGTCTACAAAAAATGAAGTCAGTGCCATATGCATCCTATTAAATAAGTTGGCATTTAATATCCAAAGGTATTTTTAAATACCCAGTCTGCCATTTTTCCCTTCCAACCTTTGTGGTGAGGGTGGATGGGAGGAGAAAAAACAACAACATAAAACCTGAAACAAAACCTTAAAATACTAGAAATTCATAAAACTGTGAATGTCACTTTTTTGTTTGTTAATCATTATACCTACACTTCCCCATTAACTGGAGTCTAAATATTATTCCAGGGAACATTAGAGTGCTAGCTTTGTTTCCTTTCATCTATATTTAGTTTTCCTTTGGCACTTCACCCATCCTTCCAAAAGTTAGCTAAAGTAGTTGTCTCACTTTTCCATTTCCCCAGAAAAAAAAAAAAAGCAACTTCCAGCAATATTCAAGTAATATGTTCTTCTCTTTACACTAATGTGTTATCTTAGGTTAAAAAAAATGCTGTATAATAAGACACCTTGTTCATCACCAGCAGCTTCTGAAGGATGTCCCACGGAATCCATGAAACTGCACTTGAATTATGCATTAACCCATAAGCAGAAGAGTCATTTTCTTCCTGGGAACTTGAGAGAGAGAGAGAAATACAGAGACACAGAGACACAGAGACACAGAGACAGACCAGGTTGGGTTATTTTCTCAAGCTTTAAGTTTTGAACTGTCATCCATAGAAAACTGAGTCATGACAATGCCTTGCTCTTTTATTCCCTAAATCCGAGAATTCAGTCTGGTTTTTCCTGTACAATCTGGTTCTTTTAACAATGTCCTTATTATAAAGTGATGTGGATTATTATTATTATTTATTTTTTACTTTTTTTTTATGCGGGAGTCGAACTAGCAGCCTTGCTGTTAAGAGCACACACTATATCCAATCAGCCATCTGGGAGGCAGCTCAGCTCAAGGTGCCAAGTTCAATCCCAGCCGCGGGCGGGCGTAGCCCACCATCGAACAGGCAATCTTGTCATTAGGAGCACGTGCTCTCACCAGCTGAGCCTTCCTGCCACCTGTTGGCAGCTCAGCTCGGGTGCAGCTCTGGCGAAGCTCACTGGCCCATGTGGGAATCGAACCAGCGACCCTGTTGCTCAGAGCTTGTGCTCTTAAGCAAACTCTTAACCAGCTGAGCTACTTGGCTGACTCTGATGTGGATTATTTGAGCATGAGATTATTTAGTAAATGCTTCCACCTAAACCTAATTTAACTAACCTGGAAGAGGATTAAGGAGACTCAAACCTTAGTATGATTCTGCGGGAAGATCCAAGGTTCATGCACTGAGCTGCCAGAGCTATTGTTTCAAATGTTGTGAAATAAGATTTAGGTCTTGTGTGCAAGTCTTTGGCTGAAGAAAAGGAGTTTTCCAGTTTGGAGAGGAAACCAGCTTCTTCCAGCTGCGGTCACAGGAGTTTGGAAATGGTGTTTAAAGGAGAAGAAGACCTCCATGCAAAACATCCGGTGTGAAGGATGAGAGTTGAGGTGGTTTGTTTATCTTCCTTTTTATTGAGCTCCTTCCATCATGCTAGATAACCATATGTTCCTAGAGACACAATTAATCTTTTTTTTTTAAGATTTTTATTGGGGAATTGGGGGGATGGGAACAGAGCTGGGGAATTGGGGAAGGGGAACAGACAAGTTGCTGTCCTTTTGTTCTTCAGTCTAGTTGTGGAGGACGTGGCTTCACTGGCCCAAGTTGGCACCATCATTGCGCTCTTCCCAGGTGAGGCAGATCAGTCGCTGGCTTCTGGACGGCTGCTCACGGCGGCTGCTGGCCGCTCACGCTGGCTGCTGGCTACACATGGTAGCCCATGGCAACCCACTGCAGCAGTGGCTGCAGCCTACGCCCATGCCGGCGACTCATGGGGCAGCCCAGCTCCAGGTTGAGCTGTTGTTCAGCATGTTAGCTGTGGAGGGCAGTGTCACTGGCCCTCATATGTGGGATCCAAACTGGGGCCCTCTGGTGTCCCAATCCAGTTCTTAACCATCGCGCCACTCGGCCGGCCCTATAATTAATCTTTTTTAATATTGGATCTTTGTGAACAAAATCACAGGTTATCCCCATTTCACAAATGAAGAAACTGCTGCTCCTAAGAGTTAGGTGTCTTGTCCACACACATACAGCCAGAAATGTCAGAGCCAAGACTCCACTCGGGGTTTTCTCACTGCAAAACCTGGGATTTGGACCACCAGGTTCTGTCACCTTCCATGGCAAACGTGTTCCTCTACTCAATGTTGTAAGACACTGTCTTAGTCCCTGGGGGCTGCTGTAACTAAAATACCATAGGCTGGCTGGCTTCCCAACCAACATGTATTTCTCACAGTTCTGGAGGCTGAGAAGTCCATGATCAAGGTGCCAATAGATTTAGTGTCTGGTGAGGGCCACTTCCTGGCTCATAGATGGAGGTCTTTTTGCTTTGTCCTCATTTGGCAGATCTGGTGAGGAAGTTCTCATAGGTCTCTTTAATAAGGGCATTAATCCCATTCATGGGGGCTCCTAATCACCTCCCAAAGTCCCCACCCAAATACCATCACATTGGGGATTAGGATTGCAACATGAATTTCGGGAGAACACAAACTTTCAGCCTATAGCAGACCTAATTGTTATATGTCTGGCAGGGCTGATTTTATTTAGCAAATGGCCATTCTGATTATTTCTTCCTTGAAGAAATAACCATTTGTGTTTTATTCTGGCCTAAATTTGGGATTTTTGTATTTGCAGTTTCTCTTTGTGGTTTTGCAGATCTCCAGACAGTTCTCAATTGTTGCACAGATGTCAGTATAAACATTTATTCTACAAACTATCAGCACCCCAGGAACCTACCCGTAAATGACAGACAGGAATTTGGAGTTCCCACAGCCTTATCCTTAAGCCTCTCACTATCGTTATTCCCTAATGTTGTGCTAGGAATGTAGTTGGGACTGATCTTTGTGAAATAAATGAGTCTATCCCATCATCCTGAAAGACTCACCAGTAACATCTCCCCTGCTAATTTAGGATTACCTCCTAAAAGCCCGCTGTTAACACATCCTTTTGTTTCTCAAAGTAGATAACACTTAGATGTTATTTATCAGACTAGCTTGCTTTCTACTAACAATGAGGGATTTCTAAAGGAATCAGCAATGTTGGTGGATGTTTTTGAGGAAAAGCAATCAAAAGATTTGTTTGTCCCTTGACTATACATTCATTTTTCATTTACTATGATCCAGGCCACATACATAGAAAGGTGAATATGATTCTGTACCTGTTCACAGGTGGGATAGTTGTTATGTTGTTATGTACAGGATGAAATGAGAGCCCAGTGTTAGGGCGTTTGACTTGGACTTGAAAGTTGGGGAAAGCTCCAGGAGAAGATGAGCCTGAGGTGGTTATTTTAGGGCTAGAAGAGGGCATTTGTTGTGTTGGAGCATAGGCTGAGTTCTGAGGAACTGAGGAGATGAGCTGGAAAGGTAAGTAGATATCAGATCAGGAAGGGCCTGTGAAGAGCATCATCTTTGTTCTGGAAGTTGCAGACACCATTGATGATATGAAGCAGAGGAATGACATGCTGGTTTAGAAAATTATCTCAGGCTACCATGTAGAGAATAGATAGGATGGGGCAAAACTAGAGATGAGATTAGCAGAGAGGCAGTCCCTGTGGTCCAGGCAAGAGTTGATGAGGGCCTGAATTAAATCAGTGAGATAAATGGAATGATTCCCTCAGGGAGGATAAAAGTGGGGTGCACAGGGCCTGATGACTGATATATGGTGGGGAGTAGTGGAGGGAGGAATCTGAAATGAGACGCCTTTGTTTCTGGCTTGTACTCTTCCTGAACACATTGTAGGAAAGTGATGCCTTTTCAACAACTTTTTAAGGCAATGAGTCTGAATGGCAGCTATTAAGATTATGATGAAAGGATGCTAGAGAAATAAATGTGAACACAAGGGTCCATCTTTCAATATGCCATTGAAATATTGGTGCTCGGGTGGTGGAGAGGTGGAGGAGACCATCAAATGTTGGCATTTCCTCCACCCACCAACAGCACAGGCCCCGCCCTCATGGCCAAGGTTGGCACCCACTTATGGGATGCACCCCTGGTGCAACATGGCAGATATCCCACTGGGCTGGGCACGTCTTGAAATAATTTCAACAAACATAAATATCCATAAACATATTCGGTTCAATTGGGGAAACAAATACACGATGTAATATGTGTTATGAATGTATGTCTGGTTCTCATTTTTCCAAGCCAATCTATTATGAGAAATAGTTCATACCATGACTGGTTTTTCTCTAGATATTCCTGAACCTCTATTCCATCAGTAATTTGTCATATAAACTTTGATCTTCCATACTTTATATCCCAGCTGTGCCTTGTAGTTGGTCTCTATGTGTTTTATTAGTCAGGGATAGGGCTCAAGGTGTAAAAAAATTTTAGGTGAGATCATAAACTCTCTAAAGCAGCATTATTTTTTATAAAAAATATCTGTTATTCTGGAGATTGGACTGCTTCTAGAACATAGACTATGTTGTACCAGCAAAATTTGACTGAATTATGAATCAAACTCCATTATCTAATAACTAGTAGGATATAGGATGCTTGTCAAAGCACAAGAAGCTGTAGAGTGGCTACCTAGGCGATTAATTCAAAATGAACACATGGTTGCATTCTTCCAGAAAGATCCACATCTGGACTTAAGAACCCAAGCGCTCCTCAGTCCAAAGAGGACTATCAACTCCATTATAAGTCTGGAAACTGTTTATTTTCCAAAGTAAAATGAACAGCTGACAACAGGCAGTTAACCTTACAAATAAGCAGGAATAATTTGTGGCATTTAGTGGAGTGCAGATTGTGGACCTTTGACTGACACAAAATTCACCTAAAAATATTTTGTACCATTAATTGAATAAGCTCTAGGAGGAAGGAATGACAGACCCAACATAAGCTAGAAGAATATTTCAAGTTAAGAAGTGAAAAGATAATGCCAGTGCATGTTTCACTATATATATATTTTAAGAAAAGGAAACAAACCTTCTAAAAAACTAAGTGTGGTTATAAATAGGATATATATATAAATGGTTCTGCTTAAGATTAATTTCCATGAATCCACCATAGTTGCCCTTTTCCTTCTCCAGTTAATTAGTAACTGTAGTCCAAGTTAAGCTTAAAGTTCCTTTAAAATATGTTCAATAACTACCTTGTTATTGTTTCTTATTAGTGCTTAGAGCTGGAATATGCCTTAGAATTCAACAGCCTAATCACCCCATTTTATTTGGAAGAAACTAAGGACCAAGAAAGTGAAATGACTTGCTACAGCTCAGAACAAACAAACAAAAAGACTTTCACCCTACACTGCTTCAGAACACGGAAGCCCTTAATATAGCATGCATATATTTGTTCATCAGAAAAGCTTTATTGTGTTCTAGTTATTGAAGTTAAGTAAATCACAAAGCTTTAACTAGCTGTACCCTGAAATGTGACCATCTTCATGATGTGCATGTGTGGTGGGCTCTCATTGACCCTTGTCAGGTTTAAGCAGTGCTTAATTCTAATTACCTTCATTTTCAGTTGTCCATTATTTAATTTATTGAAATTGACCAGTCTAATATATGGTTTTCGGGATTTCAACACAATTTGGGGATTTTTTTTTTTGCAATGTAAATATTTTTCTTTTGCCCAAGGCAATAATAGACAGGGAGGCAAACACTGCTTTAAAGAGGGTGTTTGCTGATTTACATATTTAAAAAGTATTAAGATCAAAGGTAATGAGAATTTAATCCATATGGCATGCAGAAGATAAATAAGAATATTAATACTGTATCAAATACTAATTAAAAGAAACACATGGATCTAATTTTAGGACTATAACACAGGGATGAAATGCTGTTTGTAAAGCTAATACCTGATTCTCTTGTAAATAGTACTGTTATGGTGAGTTGTTTTGTCCCCCTCAGGGTGAACTACTGGCTGATTAATATATACAGCTTTCAGAGAACCATAGTAATTATGAGACAGAGATTCTGATTTAACAGTTTACAAAGGGCTTTCACATCTTCTTTAACATCTATTTTGATCCTCAAAGCAAACCTCGTAGTTCCTTGAACTCTTACCCCTATTTCATTGGAGAGAAAATATGCTTATAGAGACAGATAAACCTGGACCTAATCTCAGTCTTAATCAATAGTTTCCCCCCCCTCCCCCTCCCCTTTCCCTCCCTCCCTCACCTTCCTCCTCTCTCTTCCTCTTCCCCTTCTCTTTCTAATGATCACTCAGAAGGGTACAGGGAGAAAAGTAGTCTCATCCACTGAGAATAATGGTCTGTGAATTGGTACAACTTTTTTTTTTAGTATCTATTACTATTTATACACTTTATGCTAGTCATCTCACTTCTAGGAATCCAATTTTAGGAAATAACCTGAGATATGTTCAAATATTTGTGCGTAAGGATGTTTATGGCAATTACAAAGTGTAATCATAAAATGCGGTGAATGTTTAAACCCCCCAAAAATGTATTACAGTAAAAGACACATTGCCATTAATACTGCTCAAAATACTCCCCCTTGCTTAGAACACACTTATCCTGTTGTTCTTGCCACTTTCTGAAGCAGTTTTGGGAGTCCTCTTTCGTGAGGGTCTTTAGTTGCTCTGTTGTGGCTGCCTCGATGTCCTGAATTGATTCAAAACATTTACCTTTCATGGTCATCTTGACTTTGGGGAAGAGGCAGAAGTTGCACGGTGCCAGATCCGGTGAATAAGGTGGATGAGGACACGCCATAATATTTTTATTTGACAGAAATTGCCATGCCAGAAGCAATGTGTGACATAGAGTGTTGTCATGATGGAGGATGAAGTAAAGACACTCATGAAAGAGGACTTCCAGAACTGCTTCAGAAAGTGGCAAGAACAATGGGATAAGCATGTTCAAAATGAGGGGGAGTATTTTGAGGGGGATTAACGGCAATGTGTCTTTTACTGCAATATATATTTTTTTATTTAAACATCATATTGCTTGGTGACCACTAAACTATTGTCTGTGTCTATGAGTTTTTGTTTCTTCATTTGTTTGTCTTGTTCCTTTGTTGTTTTCAATTTTATATACTACATATCAGTGAAATCATGTGATTCTCAACTTTTTCTGTCTGACTTATTTTGCTAAGCATTGTAATCTCAAGGTCCATCCATGTTGTCGCAAATGGCACTAGTTCATCTTTTCTGATGGCAGAATAGTATTCCATTGTGTATATGTACCACAACTTCACAAAGAATATTTACGGTTACCAGCAAGAGTTTGTATTTAAATGTTAAGAGAAAACGCAGAATATAAGATATATAATTTTTAATATATATTTATATACCCCCACATATTTATATTTATTTTGTTTGTATCAGGGGTCAGCAAATATTTTCTGTAAAGAACCAGGTAGTAAATATTTTAGGCTTTGCAGGCCATCAGGTCTGTTGCTCAACCCTGATGTTAAAGGTTGAAAGCAGCATAGACAGTACATAAACAAATAACCATGGCTGTGCTCCAATAAAACTTTACTTATGGATGCTGAAATTTGAATTTCATATAATTTTCATGTGCCACAAGAATTTATCACTCTTTTGATTTTTTTTCAAAAAAGTTCATGGGCCATAGAAAAGCAGCAATGGGCCACATTTGGCCCAAAGGTGTAGTTTGCCAGCCCCTGATTTACATTGTGGAAAGAAATACCCTAAAATAGTTACCTCTGGGTAACAGAATTATGAGAAGTCCTTATTTCCAACCTTAATATTCTTACCTATATAGTCTACATTTTCTATAATATATGTATATATTATACTTTGAGTTTGTGTAAGGTAAGTATTATTTTTTAAAAGAATTTGTCCCAAGTTTAACACATGGTAAGTGGTGGGGAAAGTTTAAACAGAAAACCCCTTTCTACCATGCCCCTGACCTCCTAGAATCTTGTGGCTAGAAGGGTCTTTAGAGATCTATGAGTAGACCAGCCCTTTATTTTACAAAAGGAAGTGAAGACTTCAAAAACTTAACTGCTTGCTCAAGATACGTAGCAATCAGTGGCCAAGTCCCAGCTGGCACCAGGCCCCCAGCCTCCCTGTACAGTTCTCTTCCCACTTCCTCCCTAGGCACCAATAGATGTAGGCAGAGTGAGTGGGAGCCATCTTTTTTTTTTTTTTTAATTTCCAAATCACTTTTATTTTGTATGTTCCTTTTACTTTCTGGTTTCTTTTAAAAAAATATCCTCAGCCAATTCTGTAGGCTAATATGTGAAAACACCAGAGGCCTGGTGTCTTATAATCCTTTATGAAAGAGAGCCACATGTGGAACGAGGTAATGGGAAGAAAAAAACGTTTGTATAGTCAGCTTTGTCAGAAATGTTCAGTAATGTGGTTAACGGTCAGCCTTTCTATGTGAGAGCATGTCCCTGGCCAGCCCCCTTTGGGGGAGCTTCTCTGCTCCCCTAGGCATCTTCCAGACCTTTAGAACCCCATCTCACGGTTGGCCATAGCCCTAACTAGGGAAAGGGTAAGGACCTGGGTTCCAGTCCTAGTTCTACCACTTAGCTGTACAGTCCTAAGAATGTTTTAAAGAACATTGTTCTGCTGAAGCTCTCTTGTCTTTCATTTTCATTCACTAGCAACATTTCCTGATCACCTATAACTATGTTGAAGTCACTTTTCTAGGCTAGCCTGGAAACAGAAGGATAAGTCAGTCACAGCACTGGTCCTCAGTGTCCGTAAAGTGTCAGTAACTCCCGTTTACTTCTCCGGGGAGTTGGGTATCCAATTTAAGTTACCTGCATGAGGTATTTTGAAAACTTGAGCATAATACAAATGTGAGAGGTGATTTTTTTTTTTAGATTTTTTTTTTAATTGGGGAATTGGGGGAGGGGAACAGCATTGGGGAATCAGGGAAGGGGAACAGACAAGTAGACAAATTGCTGTTTTGTTCTTCAGTCTAGTTGTGAAGGACGTTTGCTTCACTGGCCCATGTTGGCATGATCATTGCGCTCTTCCCGGGTGAGGCAATCGATTGCTAGTCATTGTTTGGCTGCTCACGGCAGCTCACGGCAGCCCGGCTGCAGCCTACGCCGTCGCCAGCGACTCACAGCAGCCCAGCTCCAGGTTGAGCTTTGTTCATCATCTTAGCTGTAGAGGGCGCAGCATCACTGGCCCTCAATGTGGGATCCGAACCTCGGCCCTGCTACTCAGAGCTGGTGCTCCCAAGCGAGCTCTTAACCAACTGAGCCACTCGGCCGGCCTGAGAGGTGATTTTTATTATTGGTGTCTTTGCTCCTCACTAAAGAGTCAAAGGCAAAAGGCTGAAGCTTTCACAATGTTTAACCAGAGAAGGAGGGCAGAGGGAAGCCCTGAGAGAGTTTTAAGATTTAAGATTTCCAGAAATAAGAACAGATTGTCCACAGATCCTTTCCTCCTGATTGGCCTATCAACATGCCAGCATACGGAGCTGACGGTGAAGCTGAAGGGAGTTAAGTCGTTTCCAGGTTCTGATTAATTTGAACTTGCAGGTGCTCTACTGGCTCTGAATTCATATCCCCAAGATATTAGAAGTACTAGCTAAAAAAATAAACAGGTTCCTATGTCCTTATGATCACAAAGAAGAAATTCACAAAAACTTGTCCTATTCAGATAAAGGTTTTTGGTATTTTGAAGGTGCAGAGGGGAGACAGGTTACAAAGGATAATTCTAGTTTAAGAACCCAAGCAAAGGTCAAGGACTTAATCATTCTTTAATGTTTACTGTATTTCCCTCATATGGGTTATATACACCCTGTGAATGCTTGATGCATGTATATAAAACTGCATCTTAATATGAGCCTGCAGGGTCCTTTATGATCACACATATGTTTAATTATAAGATGACTTCATTGTAAGATTTTTGCTGGCAAGTAACTGCATACCTAACTCAAACTAGCTGAAACAATAAAGAGGATTTATTGGCTCACTTAATCGAAATGTCCTGAGTACATGAGGCATGACTTCATCAGGACTTCGGGCTCTGTTCTTTGCAATTCTCATAACTCTGCCATCCTGCATGGTTTAGCTTTACCCTCAGTTTGGTTTCTCTGAAGATGGCAAAATGGCTGCAGAGCTCGTAGACTTGACATCTAAATAAAATCTTATTCACTTGGAGATAGAACCTCCTTATCCCAGAATTTAATTGGACTATCCTTAACCAATCCCTGTGGCCAAGGGAATGCTATGGGCTGATTGGCTGATGCTTGGGCTGTGTGTACCTATTACTTTAAGGAAGGGAATGGGGTTACTCTAACTTAGACCTATTAGGGCCCATCCTTGGTTCAGGGGCAAAGTCAGTCTCTCCTCAATTCATGACTGCTATGCACTGTGGGAGGGGTAGAATGGATATTAGGAAGACAACAGTATTTATTTTATTAGTCAGGGTCCAGTAAGGAGACAGAAACCATACCAATTACTTTAGCAGAGAGAATTTAACAACTCTTTAGTTGTTAACCAATATTAAACAACTGAAAACGCAAATGGGAACACTGTAGTATCCTGAAGATAATGACTTGAGGAAGCAGCTACCACTCCTAAAGCTGTTCCTCTCTAAGGAACAAAGAGAAGAGGTTGTAATTGCTAGGACTCAGCCTCACAAAGCTGAAATCCAGACCTCTGAGTAGGGTCCCTGTTCTGCTAGTGCTGGTGTCTGAGGGGATGCAGTGAGGCTTTTCCTGGTGGCATTGGGACACTGAAAACTGGAACTAACTGCGACTGCCGGTGTCAACTATTGCCGCCAGGACAAAAATCTGTGGCGGCAGTGATGCTGTTAGCAACAAGAAGCCCACAGGAAGAAATAAGTCCCACCTTCCCCGCTCGAGCCATGCAGTCTCCCCCTAGCGCCCCCTGTTGTTGGAGTCTATAGGGGATCATAGAGCAAAGGAGAAATATAATTTGTAAGGTCCTATCCAACCGTCACAAAGAGTGTGGAGCTGAGAATAATAATAATGGTATTAGGACAAGAAGGAAAGAGAAAAGAAATCCGTGTGCTTGTGTATACATACTTGTGCATAAAAAAGGCAACAAGAAAGTACATTTAATTGCTATGGTCCTTGTTACTGCAAATGAAATTATCCTAAAGCCATAGTTGATGCTTATAATTTACTTATCCCTTACTCATGATATCTCAGCCAAGACCTCAGCTTGTGAGAATCTTTACCTGGCAAGGTGACCCAATCCTCATTCCTGAAGGGTCTGAATTTTTCACTGGTTCTGCATAGTTCTGCTTACTGTAGTTTTCCATTAGCTTTTACTATTGGATATAGAAGTGCTGAGAGGTACCCAGAGAATGTCCTGAGTTCCAGACATTGTATGGCCCCTATTGTATAGCCCCAATTCCCTGATAGGGTCAATCCACCCAATAGAGCAATCCCTTTCTTTACCTGTTGGTTCAGTGGCACAAGGAGCCCAAAATGCCAAGTGGCAGCCTCGTTTTCCAATTCACTGAAACCATTGTTACATCCTCTGGTGGAAGCATTCCTTTCTTGGGTGCCAAGACCTTCAGACCAGGAGAACTCAAAGTTGTGGGGACAGGAAGCAAAACATTCTATATAAAACTATTTTAATTATTTAGGAAGTAATTTTTAAAATCCAAAATGGATCCATTCTCTCTGATTTATTCCTCCCCTAAAATATGTATTTTTACTTTGGACTTTAGTGTGCGGGAGGGCAGTGTGTAACTATTTTATGTTTGTGTGCCCAGTGGGACCTTTCATAACATCTGTAACCTGATAGGCAGGCAGTAAATGCTGGTTGAATGTATAAGTAGATAGGTAGTTAGAGATGCACTAACTGGTTAGTGTCAGAAGACTGAAATGGTTTCTCATTTTCATTTTCATATTACTAGCTCACAAATGAAAGCTAGGTTGCTTCAGTCCCTGGACTTATGAATAAATGCTAGTAAGTGGTGACTCAGCAACCCCATTTATCAGTACTGGTTTGAAGATCACTAGTATCCGAGTTCCTCAAAGGAGATGGTGGGTCCCTACTCCCCTTCAGCATGTCATGGTTTTGGGTCAGTGTTTAATATTACTGTGCACTTGAAAATGGAATATCTTAAATTTTAGAAGATTCATTTTCCTGTAAGTGACTTTAAAGAGGGAAACATTTCATTAGCTCCTCTTCCCAAATCCTGAGGAGTTTCTGAAATGTGAACCACAGCAGCCTTCCACTGCCTGAAGCGCCTTCACAACATCAAACGCTTAATGAAAGTGTTTTCCTCAAACCTCAAGCATTTCCAAGTATTAAATGTGAAGAGGAAAGATTTTGCTCTAACCGCAAAGTGTTCTACAACTGCAGGGTATATGAGAATGCATGTGTGTGTGTTTCCTGTTTAATACTTCTGAGATAAATGTAATATTATGCCCAAACCCTGTCTAACCATGATTGTATAAACAATTCCTATCCAGGATATTCTGAAGGGTTCATTAGAAAGAATGACAGCCAAGCTGTCAGCCTGAGAGAAAGTGGGTTCTCATGCACACAAGGTCACGTGCCCACTTAGGGTTATAATATCTGGGGACCTAAGAGGGGTAGTTTTGGGGGTGGAGACAGAGTGGCCCAAAAGGTGACCAAGGATATCAATTTTAATTAGAGCTTCTTTACTAAAGCATTATTTTAAGGGCTGGCCTGGACTTTAAATACAGAACAGCTGTTTTGTATTTGAAGTCTCACCCTTTCCAGAGCTACTATGAATTACTTTGTTTTAAATAAATAATATCAAAAGTAGTTCCCTGTGAGAGGGTATCGGAAACTTAGAGCATCCTAATATAAATACAGTCAACATTCTTAATTATTGATAAAATTTGCATAATGTATACTGTTTAAAATGTATTAAATATCCTAGACTGTTAATATATTCACTGCATTATCCACAATTTTCACTCATTTCTCTGAACTAACTGCTAAAATATTCACATGTTCACTTAAGAAACTTGTTTTGAAGAGCAGATATTATGGTCTAACTAAATAGGCCCCCCAGGAATTGTGCTGTCCCCAGATAGTGGTGGCATTACATGGAGGGCCTAGAAAGCTAACTGAAGGCTTGGGTCTTTAGCAGTAGTTCCAAAGAACTTGGCGTTTTAGTAGAGAAATGACTTAGTTACAGAATTTCTACATATTATAGGAAACAAATTGTTGTTTTTAAGAAATTCATATTCTAATTAGTCCATAAATCCTGGGGAAACTAAAAGTTAATGGATTGAATTTAATTATTCAGCATGTTTGTAGAGTTTGTCACCATAGAAGGAACTATTCATATAAATGCAATAAAAAATATATTTCTTGGTTTTGTAAATTAGAGAAACTATGACCAGCAAAGAATTGGAGCATTACAAATTTAAAGATTGGTGATTTGTAAACATTACTTTTGTTGGTCAAGACCTTTTCAAGTTATTTGAACACATTGGGGGCGCTGCCAGTTACAACCCAATAGTGCTTTGGTTTTTTTAATAAAAATTCTCAAACACTCAGAAAATAAGAAAAATGGTACAAAATCACCCCTATATTAAGTTTTAATATCTTACTTTACTTGCTTCAAGTTTTTTTTAAATTTGAAGTACTGTTGAAACCCTCATTACCCTATCCTAATCCTACCCTTCCTCTCTTATCTCTACAGTATCATTGTCCTGAATTTTCACCTCATTCCCTAGCATGTTTTTAACTTTTTACTGAATGTGTAGTGATGGGATTCAGGACACGCTTTCCTAAAATGTGGCACTTTGGCATATTGAATATTTCAAGCTGGAGGAATTTTAGAAATTGAATGTGTAGGAAGGACTTTCTGACCTCCTCCTAAAGCAGGTCATGTGAGAAGTGCCCTCTCCCTACCTGGAGGGAAGAAGCATCCTTACCTCTGAAGAGAAGGGATACAGAGAGGAGTCTGACTAAACATGCCCTGCTAAGTTCCTCCCAGTTTCCTACACTTAGCTCACCTATGTCCTGTCACATCTTTCTACAACTTTCCACCCTTCATCAAGCCTAGCATAAAGATTGTCGGGTTCAACCATTTCTTCAGATCTTCATTTCCTTATGAAGGCTCTCATGTCCTATAAAACTTGTATTAAATAAATTTGTTTGCTTTCACCTGTTAATTTGTCTTTGTCCATTTAATTTTCAGACACATCCAGGGACCCTAAGAGGGTTGAGGAAAACTCACATGATAGAGGAATCTAATTTTCTTTTTTTCCTATGTGGATAACCAATTGGTCTCGCTCTGTTTGTTGAATCAAATGTCCTTTCCCTACTGATTTGTAATGTGGACTGTATTCTTTTCCTATTGCTTCTGTAACAAATCACCACTAATTTAGTTGCTTAAAACAACACAAATTTATTATCTTACAATTCTTGAGATCAGAAGTCCAAAATGGGTCCTGCTAGGCTAAAATCAAGGTATTGGCAGGGCTGCATTCCTTCTCGAGGCCCCAGGGGAGAATTCATTTGCTTGCTTTTTCCACCTTCTGGATGCCTTCTGCAGCCCTTGGCTCATGGCCCCATTTCTCCATCTTTGAAACCAACAGTGCCAGGCCAAGTCCTTCTCACAGTGCCATCTGTCTGACACTGACTCTTCTGTCTCCTGCTTCCATTTTTAAAGACTCTTGTGATTACATTGGGCCCACCCTGATAATCCAGGATAATCTCCCTATTCTAAAATCAGGTCAGCTGATTAGCAACCTTAATTCCATCTGCAGCCTTAATTTCTCTTTACCAGGTAACTTAATATGTTCACAAATCCTGAGGACTAGAATGTGGACCTCTTTCGTAGGGTAAGGAGTGGGTGCATTGTTCTGCATACCACATAGTTCAAGGTTCCAAGCTATTCCTGGGGTTTCAGTTTTGTTCCATTGATTTATTTGTCTCTCCCTGTACCAATACCACACTGCCTTAATTTTAACAACTTTATAATAAAATTTGATACCTGGGAGACAAGCACCATCCCCTTCCACACAACTGGTGTTATACTTCAAATTTACCTTGAACATTCTTGCTCTTTTGATCTCCCATTTGAACTTTAGGATTAACTCATCAAGTTTTAGGAAGTAGGTTATGATTTTGCCCTGAATACACAGTTAAATTGGAAAGAATTTCTATCCTTATACGTAAAGAATATTGTATTTATTCAATGTATTTAATTTGTCTTTTATATCATTTAATAATGTTTTAAAAATATTTTTTCTGTAATTTTTCATATCTTTTCTTTTTTTTTTTTTTAAAGATTTTTATTGGGGAATTGGGGAAAGGGAAACAGACAAGTTGCTGTCCTTTTGTTCTTCAGTCTAGTTGTGGAAGATGTTGCTTCACTGGCCCAAGTTGGCA
This sequence comes from Hipposideros armiger, assembly GCF_001890085.2. Taxonomy (NCBI): domain Eukaryota; kingdom Metazoa; phylum Chordata; class Mammalia; order Chiroptera; family Hipposideridae; genus Hipposideros; species Hipposideros armiger. The sequence continues at coordinate 900,229 of NW_017731616.1, forward strand.
CCATCATTGCACTCTTCCCGGGCGAGGCAGATCAGTCACCGGCTTCTGGACGGCCGCTCACACTGGCTGCTGGCTACACACGGTAGCCCATGGCAACCCACTGCAGCAGGGGCTGCAGCCTGTACTGCCGGCGACTCACAGCAGCCCATCTCCAGGTTGAGCTGTGTTCAGCATCTTAGCTATAGAGGGCAGTGTCACTGGCCCTCATATGTGGGATCCGAACCGGGGCCCTCTGGTGCCCCAAGCCAGCTCTTAACCAACGCGCCACTCAGCCAGCCCTCATATCTTTTCTTAACCCTCCATTGGGCGCAACTGATCTCACAGATTCATTGCACACAAATTTTCAAATATCTAACAGTTAGCTATCATGACTCATTGCTTCCATATCTTCCCCCGCTACTGTAACCTATTGCCAGTTGTGTTTGTGACTTAGTACAGTAAAGGTGTATTTCATAGCGGCATCTTTGTGTGCAATGAATCTGTGAGATCAGTGTCGCCCGACGGAGGGTTAAATTTATTTATGATTTTTAAAAATAACTCATTTATCTATCACTGCATAAGTACCCCAAGACTTAGTAGCTTAGAACAATAAAGATTTATTATCTCACAGTTTCTGAAAGCCAGGAATTCAGAAGTAGCTTAGCTGTGTGATTCTGGCTCAGGATCTTTCATGAGATTTAAGTTAAAATGTCAGCCAGGGCTGCAGTCATCTGAAAGCTTGACTGGGGTTGGAGGGTTTGCTTCCATGATGGCTGTTGGAAAGAAGACTGTTTCTTACTGGCTGTTGGCAGGAGACTTCAGGTCTTTACCACATTAGCCTCTTTTGAGGGCTGCTTTTATGTCCTTATGACATGGTAACTGGCTTCCACCAACAAGGGATCTAAGCAAGAAAGGTTAAAGCCACAACATCTTATATGACCCAGCCTTAGAAGTCACACACTATTATTTCTGTGGTGTCCTGTTGATTACACAGGAATACCAGGAAGGTGGGAGGTGGTGGTGATAGGGAGACCTTTGGGGGCCATCTTGAAGGCAGCCTATCACACTATTTTTCTGTTGCTATTATAAATGCAATTTTTTTTGTATTATATTTTTGAATTGGTCATTCTGGGATATGGAAACACTATTTATTTTTGTATGTTGATTTTGAACATCAACTTGCTAAACTTTTATTAGTTTCAACAGTTTGTAGATTATCTGAGGTTTCCTATATAGCCTATCAAATTGTTACAAATAAGAAAAAAATCATCTCTTTATTTTAAATTATACCTTTTTTCTTGCTTTATCATATTGTCTTGAATCTTCAATATAATATTGGATGTAAGCAGAGTTAATGAACATGACTATCTAGTTCCTGACCTTAATGAGAATGCCTCTTAAGTTTCACCACAAAGTATGAATTTTGCTGTAAATTTTAAATAATGTTATACGATTAAATACATTGCCACCTATTTCTAGTTTGATAGAATTATATTTTTTCAAAAGCTACTTCTGCATCTACTTAGATGAACCACAGAACTAAAGTTCTACTTTAGAACCTATGGTTTAGTGTACTTTAACTTTCTAATTAGTGTGGCATATTGGTATTCTACATTAATAGACTTTTTATCTATTGAAATCCTGGAATTCTACTTGATCATAATGTATTTTTTACACATTACTGAATTTTATTTGCTAATGCTTTATAGCACTAACTATAGTTTTGTAGCTTCTCCTCAGAACTTAGCACAGTTGTGTGGAATCAATAACCTAAGTAAACATTTTACAGAAGTTTATATGCAGAACCCTCACTGAGAGAGCTCTTGGGTGTTCTCTCACTGTGGTGCTTGCTTTTGGTCTGCCAGAGCTCCATATGTCACCTCATATGGTATAATGCTCCACACAGCTTGCCTAGGCAGGAAAAGCTCAGTTAAACCTGAATCCTACATCCCTGAAAAAGAAAAGTGTGTGTGTGTGTGTGTGTGTGTGTGTGTGTGTGTGTGTGTGTGTNGTGTGTGTGTGTGTGTGTGTGTGTGTGTGTGTGTGTGTGTGTGTGTTAGCTTGCACTGTATAGGGGAACAACATTTAGTAGTCAGAGAATGAGTTCTTCTTACCATTTCTCATAAACAGTGGCTAAATATCTGCAATAGTAGCGTTGGCCACAGGTAGGGATTTAAACACATATGATGTTACTCAGTACTAAGAGAAGTAGAAACTGGCAAGTCTTGGTTTAGAATTTTTTTCTTAGTTGTCACTGTTGTTAGGTTTTAATTTTTGGTACTTAAATATGCATTATGGCATTATCTAATTTCTCCCTCTCCTATTATAGAAGTCCTTTGAGATCATTCTGTTCAATTACATAATTCAATAAACAAACAACAGTTATTATGTGCTAGGCATGACGTATTAGGCTATTGGGACATAGTTGTCAACAAGACAGTGTCCCTGCCCTCATGAAATTTACAGAAGGGGAGAAAGACATTTAAAAATTGAAAACCTGAAAGGGATTATTTGAAAGGGAAAGTTTAAGAGGCTGTGGGAGCATACAGCAAAGGAACATCGCCTAGTCCGAGGGGTCAGAGAAGACTACGCTGAGATAGTTATCACTAAGCTTAGACTAAAGGATGAGTAGAAATTAGTCTTACAGTATAGTAGGAGGTGTTCTCTAGACAGAGGGAATGATGCAAAAGCTGAGAGAAAAAAAGAAAGCAGGAAACGTTCAAGGAACTAGAAGGACTGGAAGAAGTCTGGTCCACCTGGTGCAGTGTACCAGAGGCTTGGAGAGGCGGACAAGGGACAGGTCTTATAAACAGGCTAAGGAGTTGGATCTTATACTACGGGCATTTTCCATAACACATTAATAGGGCTCCTTGCTCACTAATAGATGTTAATTAATATTTGTTAAATGAATTAATACAAAAGTCAGTTGGTCTTCCTTCTCTCTACACATCTCCTCAGTAAATGGAAAACTCTGAATACTGCTTCCCAATAGCTGGAGCCAGCTGGCTCCCGAGTCCCCGCATAGGTAGATATTAGGGACTGCAACCTGGTTGGAGAGTGGCTAGAAGGTTAGCTTTGAAGCTGTGTTTATGCTGTAAGGCCACTGCTTCTACTGGATTGTGTGTTTATTGAAATAACTGTGGAAGGAGTGCTGGTGCAGATTATGGGAAGGGGACCCCAAAGCCATGCCAAACTGTCTTTCGACCTGTGACTGGCTGCAACCGCCTCTGCAAATTTGGCACTTGCTCAGCCCTCACAATTTTAGTTAAGCAACTTAACCTCTATCTGATATATTACAGAAGCTAGTATTTACTTTATGTACAATAATAACATGATGCTTTTGATGATGGCAGTATATGTTAATGAGCTATTAGGCGAGGATCTTTTGTGGCAATTTTAACAAAACTAACACAAATATACAGTAGAAAGGAGTCAAAAGTGTGTATCATTATTAACAAGTAAAAACAACCCCAAAAGTCAAGGATCATCTTAATCTAATGTAACATATAATCTGATATATATGTTACATTACATATTACAGGTACAGCCTGTTGACTTACAAATTACCTCCTATCTATCTTTCAGGAAGAAAAAAAAAAGTCTTTGTAGGAGCAAAGTCTCTTTCATGCAATATAACTTTGTGAAGGAGTTCTAGTACTGCAATCAGATTCAAGCGTGTGGTGGCTGGAGCCATACTGCCAGTGTGTCTGGAAGAGTTCCAGAAAGTGAAAGGGCAGGAGCTTCTAGGGTTTGAGGTCACTCAGAGAAGCAGCTTGGGAAGGGTTGGCCGTAGAAATATGAAGTTCAGTGTACGACTGCTGCTTCTTTACTTAGCCTCCAGAAAGAAAGTAGAAAACTCTAGGCTTTGGGGCAAATGCCTGTGGGATGTAGTCAAACCTTGGAGGAAGAGCACTCTTTTGAGAGAAGCCAACCTCACCGCCCTTCTCTCCAATTCTGAGCTCATTGCTGGGATCACTGCGTTTACCCACACAGCTCTAGTTAGGCCTGCTCTAAGCCCTGAGACATGGCTGCTCAGAGCGGGCAGCCATGGTTTACAGGTGCCCAGTGAGGATGGTCCAGTTTCCCTCAGCCTCTTGCTTTTCCTCACAATTCCCCTTCCCCCGCTTTTGCCCTCTTTTCCTTCCTCTACCTCTTCTGTCATCTTTTTCTTTAAAACATAAAAATCCCAGCAGGGGTTGTGACTTTTAGGTCCCCCAGAAGAGTGAAATCAGCACTTAGCAACAGGCATTTCAGTATGTAAAGCTTTTATTAAGAAAAACAATTGTCATCACTGCTTTTCTCCCTTGGGGCCCTGGGGAGAGGAACAATGGGACTTTGACTATCTCACAGAATGCCCTCCTGAGCTTATTCTTTGGAGGTCAACAGACTCTTTTCAGCAACCGCTCACTTCAAAGAGTGTAAACGTGGAAGCTTGTCTGGTAGACACAAACCCTCTCCAAGGCTTGGAAACTAGCCCTGACCAGAGGACTGGGAGCCCTTGCCTCGGGTCCCTGTGGCCACTGTCGCCGCTCCCCCTGCCTCTGGACTGCCACACTGCATAGCCCACATTCCGCGTCCTAACAGAGCTCAGTGGACTCTAATTGTAGTGTTTGAGCGTATTTGTGTGCATAACTAGCACTGGTCTCCCCCACTAGACTGACACATTCTTGAGAGTGGGGTCCAAGTTTCATTCCACCTCTGGTCCCCACTGACTCCTGACCAGAGAGAAGGTGCTTGGAAGAGAGAGCTCAGCCTCCCCTGTGGTCAGAGGGGAAGGCCCCCAATTAGAAGTTGGGTCCTTTCTCACTGAGCCTTCTCCCACAAGCCATAAGGAACACTGCATCACTTCTAAGTTTGCCATCACTATTCCATTGGCCATATTCAGGTTCTCCATGAGAAAAGGGAATGACAGGTCAAGGCTAGAGACACTGTTTTTTGTGAATTTTCATTTTACTTAGGATCACGGGTATCTATTCACAACTGAACCCAGGTCTTTTCTCTGAGGGATTCACTTCTATAAGAATTGCATTTCTCTAGAAAAATCAAGACAGGTACTAGGATTGTCAACTCACAGTAAATAACAACAACAAAAACAATTTTTTTTATACTCTGCACCTGTACCTGAGTTAAAGATTTTCACACAATATCTTAAATAAGACAACATCTGTATAAGTAGGTACTGTGATTCTTCCCTTATGAGGAAAGAGGTTTAGTATCTTGCCCAAAATCACACAGCTGGTAAGCAACACAGCCTGACTTCAAACTCAGGTATCCCGGTGAGGAAAACAAGTCCCTATCTGAAGGTGTTATTTTTCATACACAGAAGTAATCTTTTACAAACAAAAAAATTAAACCTCAGAAAGCAAGCTAATGTACAGAACACCTTTTTGTTTTCAGTGTATCCTAGCAAAGAGCTATTTTCATCCTCTCCTGTGCCTGTCTCGCTTTCTTTTCCTCTGTCCGTAGTTATAGTCACACAATGACAAACAACTGGACCAAAATGAGAATGTAGTAACACCCAGATTTAGGATGTCTTATATACAGAGGGTGCCAAGGAAATGTATACACATTTTAAGAAAGGAAAAAACTGTATTAAAAGTATAATACTCAATATATATGGGTAACAAAAGATGAATACAAGTCATGTGTATATGTATTTTTTGGCACCTCTGGGATATATATGCTACCAGGCTTCTGGCTAATTAAACAAATCTGAATTTTTTATTTGATTTTAAACTTTTCATCCAGGATTATAGTCCCCCTGTGGGGCTCTATTTTGTGGTCTATCTCCCTTCAATAAGCTTGGAAAATATTATAAAGCTGAAGTGGATGAGGTATAGATATCTCTACAGAGATATAGATAAAGCTTTTTTTTTCTTTTTAAAGCAAAGCAGAATCTGTACACCCATCATCATTTTCATGAAGTACTGTATTTATTTACCAATTAATCAGCACTGAACTGGGTGATTTAATGATCTCTCACATGATTTATGCATAACTTTTATTAATTGAGCCTATGGAGATGAAGGGTAGATATAAATTAATGTGGAAAATGTACCACTTGTCATTCCTTTAAGGAAATACAGTTCTTTTTAACTGTCTTGGCCGTTTTTCTTCCTTTAGTGTTTCTTGAATTTTAGGTAAAGGGTTATGTAAGTAACCTGATCATAGGGACTGGGTGTTGGTTTGGACCTTTCACACTTGTTCACGTAGTTAACAAGACATTTTATTGACCAGTAAGTTGATGCTTAATACTTAAAGTATTTCAAAGGGAGAAGGCAATAAGTTTAAGTTAAAAGGCATCATAGACTATCCAACATTACCCTCAGCCAAACAAGCTGCTGATGAGTTATTTCAGGCGGATTCTGACCCTTAAGAGAAAAAGGGAAATAAGTCAGTAGATACTAGGTAGTTACCCTAGAAATCTGGAATGCTTTCAACAAGTCAGCATAACTGAAAAGAGTTCCACCCTCCTCAGCTCCTGAGTTGCAGGTCCATGCTCCTGACTGTTATTCCTCTAGTACAGCACTTCTCAGCCTTGGCTGCACATTGGAACCACCAGGGGAGCTTTAAAAAATAGTTACCTGCCAGGATCCTCCCTCCAGAGATTCTGAAATAATTGTTCTTGGGTGTGGCCTGGCCATCAAGATTATTTTAAAGTTCCCCAGATGACTCTAATGTGCAGCCAGGGTTGAAAACTACAGCTCTAGGGACACGCACAGAGAGGAAACCTGACAAATAAGTCTTACACATAAATTCCAGCATGTCCTCGGGTTGCAAATGTTTCTATTAGCCTGAATAATACATCCCAGGTGAATAATGTCTTATTCCTAGTAATTCTTTGTGACCTGAGCCAAGAAGAGTTTCAGGAGTCACTTGAGCATGTCTTTTTTTTTATGGAGGACCAAAAAAGTATCTGTTCTTCTACATAGCTCAGCTCTGAAAGCTCAAGACAGGAAGAAGCAATGTGGTTGAACCGTCTTCTCACCTCCACCACCCACTTGCAATTTAGAGCCCTGAGCTCATGCAGAGCCTCTTGCACACCTTCCGTGGTTTTCCAGGAGTGGACGCAGGGTCACACAGGGCACAGGCATGCTCTGAAGCCTGCCCCCTTATGACATTTGTGAGATGACTAGCCGGCATTAGGGGTACCATTCGTGAGTAATGGGAACAGACTCAGGTGATCAGAAAACCTATAGCTGTGGCCTTATTAGCAACAGGCTCTGAATAAAACAACTGAGTAAGGAAAGAAGTAGAGTTGCAGCTCTTGGAGTTGGAAATCACTTCAAGAAATCATACGGTGTTTGTTCAGGGAGAGGTTTTATTATCCTCACTTAGGAAAGTGGCACCTTTGACCAAGTGAATTTACTAGGCAGTGGAGTGAAAAGTTGAAACTGGAATGTAAGTATTCTTCTGGTACAGACTCTATTATAACCCAATAGTAGATCCCTATGTTGCTTTCTGTTTGGTCTTTGACTTTGTGGTATGTAGCCATTTGTTTTGATTGCCTTTACCTTGTGACCTAAGGTTCACAGGCCCAGTGGATTTTTCAGGTCCCCTGCACTAGACTCAACAGAAATATGAGGCTGAGAGCAGTAATTTTCACAGCAGGCTGGGCCTTACCAAAGTGATTTATGTGTTTTTGCTTGGAGACTATATTTTAATGCCGAGATTTTTCTGATTATCTTTTTGTGTGCACCCGCTCACCACATGGGCTCTTAATTTAGAAAATATTCAGCAATTACATGTGGAATTGATACTTTACATAAAAGCAAAAATGGTGCCTGTTATGTATGTTACTGAAAAATTCGATGTCTTTTATTTTTCTGGCGGCACAGATACGTGACCCAAAGAAATTGCTCATTATTTTTCATTTTCAATGAGATGAAAAGTTCTTAATTTAAAAGCGGAGCTGCCCCTGAAGAAAGGGCACGTGGTGGAAGTTTTGGTTTCAGTGGTCCTGAGACTTTGCCAGGCACCAGAGGTTCTGCTGTGTGCTCATAAAATTTAATTATTGATGGCTCTGAATCAAACCTAAATTTGATTTAAACTAAATCTAAAATTTTGTGAAATTAATTTTGATATCACAATCAGATCCTTTGCAGCTTCATGGAAAGTAATTCTTCCAGGAACTGCTACTTTGACAGTTGATTATCCAAATATTTAACGTTTTGTATAAACAACACTTAAGTAAAAGCTTTGGAACTCAATTTTTTTTTTTTTTTAATGAATGGGTATATTGATTTGCTGTCTTGCCAAGTCCACCCAATGTCCACAAAGTTAGAATTTCGGCATGTTTGCTGAAGGGGCGCTTTACTTTGTGATACAGGAAAGTAATGTCAACCGAGTGTAACAGAAAGGGCTTAGATATTAGATAGCTTTTCACACCTGCCTCTGCAATGGTGCATGACATGGGATTTTTAAAACTGTTTTGTTGAATTTATATTAACACAGGTAAAGGAAAGAAAACAACTACTCCCAAACGCAAAACCATAGAGGATTTACATCTGTGTTAGCTTCGTCAAAAGATGCCTCAAATTTGTTGCTATCTATAGTTAATATTCTGTATCACAACCACTGTCCAAATTATGGTGAAATCAGAGGCAAAAGTGGCATATATATATATATATATATATATATATATATACATACATATATATTAATATATACTTATGTTATGTATTATTATATATATTATATATACTAGATACTCATAGATATTACATATACACATATGTATATATTATGTATATTTTAATAGATATAAATATATATTCCCTGTATATATAATATACATGAAATAAATTTATTTATATATAGTAATATATATATAAAGGAAATTGGAATTTACTTTTGAGGACAAATGTCTTGGTAGAGTTACTTTCTTTGAAAACAACCAAAAGGCATAGGAGAGTGAATGTTTTCTATGAATAAAAGGACAAAGATTCAAAAATTGAAGGTGTTTTCTGAAAAGTTCTATCCTAAATTTTCCCCTTTGAGTGTAAGAGTTGACACCCTAAGGTGTTTGGAAACAAATATCATGCACTGTTTCTGGTAATGGAAAGAGAAATGTTTTTGGGGGAAAGGTTTGAAGAAAATAATCTTAGCTGGTGCAAGAAGAATAGTGTTTGGTTAGTTCCTGGCCTGCTTTGTGCCTGGCTCCTTCATTACAGGTAGATTAAAAACAAAATATATTAATGTGGGATTTGTGGCCATAATGAGGAATTTCATTAAATGTAAAACCAAAATATGGAAGCCATTCAAAATGGCTTCTTTCCATCAGGACCTCTAGGGGACTGCTGGGAAAAACACTTGGCTGAACTGCTCTCTTCACACTCACAGTCCCTCAGACTTTCGACTTGTCGGCAGGATCTTTGAGTCGCTTAACTTGTGAGAATGTCCCAATATTCAGAGACTACAGATTGCTGCCACAGTGGACTGATGGAAGAAAAAAGGTCATAAAACCACATTTGTTCTCAACATTTAAAAATGAACATCATCAAACTGGGCCTTTGGATACTTTATTACTTCTCCCTCCCTACTTAGAATTTTTTTTCCCAGTAGCCTCAGGCATGATAATTTTTTTTTCCTTAGCAAAATCTATTGACATAATTATTAATTTAGGTTTTTGATTGCTCTCCTTTGAGCACCAGCGGATTCCTGTGGATTTAAGAGCTTGTACAGTGTCAATATGTGCCTGCAGTTTTAGACCTTCACAAATGCTAATCTCATGCTCGGGAGGCCTAAAACTCATGGGTCTCTGTGTTAAAGGTACATAGGGCCTCTATTATTTCTCATGATCATGCTAAATGAGTTCAAACCACTTTCTCTGAGATCAAAAATTAAAAATCAAAGAGATGTTGGGATTGTAAACCACACCTTTTCACATTTCAGTGGACAAAAGAGGTTTTCTGTGAAAACATGAGGTTAATGAAGACAGAAGTCAGTGTTAACAAAGGATGACTAACAGTCATCATTTGACAGGTCCAGTATGGGAAGAGAGAGTGAAGCAGAATAGGACAAGACTCTTTTTTCTTTTTTTGCAAATTCCCCCACAGATTTTCGACAAAGCCTAGAATCATAGAACGTTAGAATTAAAAAGGATCTTGGAGGTCATTAAATCCAACCCTCTTATTTCACAGGGGAGCACCACACTTCCTGGTTAACTTTCTTAACGTTAAGCCTTCTGCTAAAAGAATAATGTATATACAGAATGCACAAATATTATGTATTAAACACATTTGAAAAGCATTAAGCTTGAGAGTGCAAGTCTAGAACAAGCTGCAGGTGCTTTCCTTTCCATTGGAAGTTCTTTACATCTACCATTTTGCAGTTAGCATGCGGTCGCTTCTCATCTCGAGGCAGTATACAGGCACACCTCATTTTGCACTTTGCTTTATTGCGCTTAACAGATGTTGCATTGTTTTACAAATTGAAGGAAAGACCCTCCACCAGCAAAAAGATTATGACTTGCTTTATTGTGATATTCGCTTTATTGCACTGGTCTGCATCCGAACCCACAATATCTCCGAGGTATGCCTGCATTCCATTTACTAAGTACCTGCTCCATCCCAGGCATCCCTTATACATTATCTTGTTCAATCCTCAGTGTCCCTGCTGAAGTAGATTTTTCTTATGCCCATCTACACATGTGAAAAATGAGGCGTGAAGAGGTTAAATCATTTGTCCAAAATCTCATAGCTAGTGTTGAGATTCCAGCCACATCAATCTAAGTGGAAGCCCTTATAACAGCACTGCCACTTAGGTATATTGTAAAATCACTCTTATATGGGCCTTTTTGTTGATAGAGGTGGTGTTTGAGGATGTTTTAGGTGGATTTGTGTAGAAATATCCCTAACCAACTTTATATTGGGGTCAAGTTGATGGTGTAAGGCTAGCTTGGCAACAATAATGAAGCTGCCCTTCAAAGACAGGAGTCAAGTGATAGTCCCCAGTGAGATTCCCTTTAATAAGCTCATCCTCTGTGCCCTGGATAAGCAGGAAATGGAACTAAAGATTTGCAGAATGCTATACAACAAGAAGAAACATCAGAAAGTCTCTCTGAAACCCTCAATAAACCCATGAGAGAATTAAGACTCAGAGAAATATAGTCTTGCCACCATTTTTAGATTAAGACAAGAATGGAAGGCAATTCACATTTATTGAGCGCTTACTGTGTGCCAGGTACCTTGTGAATATCATTTCCTTTCACCTGTCTCCCTCACTGAGGGCAGGGATCCTGTCCATGCTGTTTAGTGATGTATTCTTGGTACTCATCACACAGCCATGGCAGATGCTCAATGAACACCACTGACAGTTTGAACACAGTAGTGAATGAATCCTTCATCAACTTTAAGGAAAGTCTTATCACTTCCATTTTACAGATGAGAAAACAGGTTCAGCGACCCAACATAGCTCACCCAGGTTCACGGGGTTTTCCTAAGTCCACTGACTCCAGAGCCCATGTCCCCTTTCACACATTAGCATAGAAAGATACATCTTTATCTCCAAACAGAAAAACAGACCTGAATATAAACTCTCACTGCCTCTCTCCCACCTCTTAGCAAGATCTGGAGAACAGAGACTGGAGTGAAGTCTGTTAGTCCTACAACGTCATCATTCTCACAAAACATACTGGGATCCACTTACAGTATGCTGTGAGATCTCATAAATAATTAAAAGAGAACTGCACATCTTAAAATAAATGAGCTCCATACACTTGAACATGATGCAGCCTTGGCTTTCCACGGTATTGTTTCCAGCTCTCTCTGATGTGCACCCTGGTAGTCATTAGTCAGGATCGTCTGTAAGATTTTCCTATGTCATGAGATGTCTGGCCATTTTTCATCGAGACTATTTCATGGAGCTCACTGATTGTGTACACTGTGATATTCATAATGACACTGTAACCAAAAAACGTTAGTGTTTTCAGCCAGCATTTTTTCTCCTCTACTTCTGATCATGTCACCTTCCTTCCTTTGGATCATTGACCCCCCAACGCACATGCTCTCTGGCAAATTATGCCTTTCTGTTCAAAACTTTGGATATGTGACCTAGGCCTGGTCTGTCAGAATCACTTATTCCCTCTGGCCACTGTGATTGGTCCAGAGTAGGACAAATGTCTCGTTAGGCATATCTAAGATTTTATATATGGCTACTTCCTACCCCCCTACTCCCCCAAATCACATCCTCCCTCCCTACCACTCTTACCGCCACCACTACTGCCAAGTAGAGAAAGGCTATACGAAGTAAAAGAGAGTATGGTCAATTCTTAGGGAGGAACAGAGCTTAGAGAGAGAGGGAAAGGGGGAATGTAGGCATACAAGGGACATTAGGTTACATGATTTAAGCCCCTGGAAAACTGAAGCCAGCTCTTCCTCCTGGACTATTCTGTGACGTAAACCAATGTTTTCTGTGTTTGGTAAACAAATTTGAAATGGTTTCTATTGCTTGTGCTAACAGACACCTAACACATTATCTAATAGCAAATGAGAATTTTACCACATGTGTTGGGGGACTAAGTAGCAAAGTGGCTAACTTTGTGCTACGAAATAATTTCCCTGAGGGTGGCAGGTCCCAAGTAGCCCCTTGATATACCACCCAGTGGCAGGTGTGTTGAGGTAAACTGTGCCTCAAGCTAAGACCAGCCCCTCATTCGCCAACACTACCCCCAGCTGTGTTTCTGTCCCTGCCTCCTCCTCGCAGCCTTTCACACTTGCTTTTCCCTGTTGTTCATGGCTGCCCTGTGCTCATGTTCTCTCTCCCAGCACATACACACCTTCATTGCTCAACTGGATTTACTCACTTTCATCTGTAATTTTTCTGTTTATTTTATTGAAGGCAGTCCAGTACTGAGCACAGAAGGTGATGATTTTTTAATAGTTTTTTTATTTTTCAATTACAGTTGACATACAATATTATATTAGTTTCAGGTATACAACACAGTGATTAGACATTTATATAACTTATAAAGTGATCATCCCAATAAATCCAGTACCCATCTGCCACCATACATGGTTATTACAATACTACTGACTATATTCCCTATGCTTTACGCTACATCACCACCACTACTTTGTAGCTACCAATTTGTACCTCTCAATCCCCTCCCTCTTCACCCACCCTCACAATCCCCTACCCAGCAACCATCAAAATTCTCTCTGTATCTATGAGCTTCATTCTGTTTTGTTTGTTCGTTTACCCTGTTCTCTAGAGTCCACATATAAGTGAAATCATATGACATTTGTCTTCCTATGTCTGACTTACTCCACTCAGCACATTCCCTCTAGGTCCATCCATATTGTTACAGATGGCAAGATTTCATTATTTTTATATTGAATATGTATATGTGTACCACCCCTTCTTTATCCATTTACCCATTGATAGATGCCCAAATTGCCTCAATATCTTGGCTATTGTAAATGATGCTGCAATGAACATATGGCTGCACATGTTCCTTTGAAGTAGTTGGGTTTCTTCAGATAAATACCCAGAAGTAGGATTACTGGGTCCTTTCTTTGTCTTTCACTATATAGCCTTTGTTTTAAAGTCTATCTTGTCTGCCATAAGTATTGCTGCTCCAGCTTTTTTTCTTCCCATTTTCATGAAATATCTTTTTCCATCCCTTTATTAACAGTCTGTGTGTGTCTTTCAATCTAAAGTGAATCTTTTGTAGGCAGCATATATAAGGGTCTTGTTTTGTTATCCATTCAGCCACCCTATGTCTTTTTATTTTTCACCCTATGTCTTTTGATTGGAGCATTTAATCCATTTACATTTAAAGTATTTAAATTTAAATAAATTTAAAGTATTTACATTTAAATAAAATTGCCATTTTATTATCCATATTTTTTATTTTAATTTTCTTCTTCTTCTTAAAGAAGTCCCTTTAACATTTCTTATAATACTGGTTTGGTCGTGATGAACTCCTTTATCTCTTTCTTGTCTGGGAAGCTCTTTATCTGTCCTTTGATTCTAAATTGATAGCTTTGCTGGGTAGAGTAATCTTGGTTGTAGGTCCATGCTTTTCAGCATTTTTAACATTTCATGCCAATCCTTTCTGGCCTGCAAAGTTTCTGTTGAGAAATCAGTTGACAGTCTTATGGGAACTCTCTTGTAGGTAAATAACTGCTTTTCTTTTACTGCTTTTAAGATTCTCTTTTTCTCTTTAAACTTTGGCATTTTATTTATGATGTGTCTTGGTGTGGGCCTTTTTGGGTTCATCTTGTTTGGGACTCTGTGCTTTCTGGGCTTGTATGTTTATTTCCTTCACCAGATTAGGGACATTTTCTGTCATTATTTCTTCAAATAGGTTTTCAATTCCTTGCTTTGCTTCTTCTCCTGCTAGTATCCCTATGCTGTGAATGTTCGTACGCTTGATGTTGTTCCAGAGTCTCCTTAAACTCCTTATTTTTTTATTCTTTTTTTCTTTTTGCTGTTCTGATTGTTTTCTGCTGTCTAAACTTCTAAATTTCTGACTCGACTCTCTGCTTCATCTAATCTACTGTTGATTTCATCTAATGTAGTCTTCATTTCAGTTATTATAGTCTTCTTTTCTAACTGGTTCTTTTTTATGTTTTCTATCACCATTTTTATGTTTCCTATCTCTTTGTTGAAGTTCTCCCTGAGATCATTGAGCATCCTGATAACCAGTCTTTTGAACTCTGCATCAGATAGAGTGCTTGTCTCCATTTTATTTGGTTTTATGTTCTGGAGCTTTGTTCTATTCTTTTGTTTGATACATGTTTCTTTGTCTCCCCATTTTGGCTGCCTCCCTGTGTTTGTTTGTATGCATTAAGTAGATTTGCTATGTCTCCTAGTCTTAGTAGAGTGGCCTTATATAGTAGGTGTCCTGTGGGACCCAGTGGCACTGTCTCCCTGATCGCCTGAGCCAGGTGCTCCAGGTGTGTCCCTTGTGTGGGTTTGTGTGCCCTCCTATTGTAGTTGAGCCTTAGTTGCTGTTTGCATGTCAGTGGGAGGGATTGACCTTCGGGCTGATTGGTTGTGAGAACTGACCATGACTAAAGTGGAGAAGCTGTTGTGTAGGGGCTGACCTTATAAAGCAGGATTTGCTTTAGCAGGGTCCTGGTGCCTGCCCAGTCTGCCCTTTGAGTGTGTTGTTTGGGGAGGCAGCTGCATGGTGCTCCCACTGTCCAAAGCCAGCAGCCAGGTGTGTCAGTCCCAGGGCCTCCTGGGAGCAACGCCACCACAGGCCAAGTTCAGCCACAGCCTGTGCCCTGCTCAGGGCCACCCGGCATGAGCCACAAAACAATCTGTTGATGGCAGCCACCTGCACTGGGTTTGGAGGTGCCTCAAGAGGCCAAGCTGCCAACCAAGGCTGCCACTAGTGCAAGGCTTGGGGCTGCTCAGCAAGAGATACATAGAATGCTGAGGCCAGATGCTGCTTGTTTGGGGTTTGTGAACCTTTGAGATACCTTAGCAAAGTCTGCAGCGTGAGCCAAGATGGGCCATTTGTATGGAAGAGCCAATGGAAGCAGCTTGGGTGGGTCCACAAGTTGGGCGGGGGCAGGGTCTCAGGGAATCACCAGGGCGGGGCAAATGGTGTTAGCTAGGATGATGGAGACTCAGATATGGTGGCTGCTTGCATCTGCACACTGGGTAGATAGAAGGCTCAACAACAAAATAATGGATTTTGCCAGCCCTTCTCTCTGGGGAAAAGCTGCCCTTCCATCCCTCACTCTAATGCCAGACAATTCAGTTCCTCATCATATAACCCTGGAGCCTTTTGATCTGCTGTTCCTGCACTGGAGCTCAGAGCGAGTGAGTACATCAGAAAGTAAGTTCATGGGCATGCACTTTACGAGGAATGCCTGGGACTCCAGCAGCCCTCCGCTCACTCAACTACAATATCCATCGGTTTTCAGAAGTCGTGGGGGCTTCTCTTCCTGGCACTGGAACCCTAGGCTGGAGAACCTGGTGTGGGGCTGGGACCCCTCACTGATTAGGGGCTCCTCCATAGCCAAGGTATCCCTTCCGATTTTTAACTGCCACTCATGAGTATGGGACCAGCCTGTTCTGCATCGCTGCCCCTCCTCTCAGTCTCAATGTGGCTTCTGTAGATCGTTAGTTATAGGACTTCTGTCCAGCTATACTTCAGGCAGTTCTCAATGATGGTTGTTCTGTAGTTTAGATGCAATTTTGATGTGGTTGTGAGAAGAGGCAAGCACAGTGTTTACCTACTCCACCATCCTGACTAGAAATCCTCACTCCCTACTCGTTCATCTTGACTGGAGCTCTGCGAAGATGATTATTAAACCCTCATTGACCACACCTGACTCAGATGAGAGAGTGGTGTGGATAGAACTTAAGGACAGTGTCCTTCTCCTGACTCCAGAGTACCTGTGCCAGAGAGTGCCACAGCCTCAGGAGCCTAACACTCACAGCTGGCTCCAACATTCACTAGCCGTGGGATCTTGGGCAAGTTACTTACCCTCCCAGAACCTAAGTTTCATCTGTAAAATAGGAACAATACTCACCATTTTGCAGAGCTGTGGAGAGGAGAAAAAATAATATGTAACAATCAGGCAGTCCAATTCCTAGCATGTAGGAGCTATTCAAAAAATGGTAGTAGTTCTTGCACTACTGCCTTAACTAAAGATGGCCAGATGATTGAGGAGATCTCATGGCCACTAGGGAGACAAGTTGTCTAGTACAGCTTTAGACAGGCAAGCCTAAATGATGAGGTAGAAGCCATTATTAACCCTTTGTCTCTGCCACTCTTTAATTTTATCTTTTCTCATTGTTTACTGTTACTCTCTAAGTGCTTTAAGGGTTTTCCAGGGTCAAAGAACATGCCATCTGGTCCTTTGTAGGCCTCCCTTCTCTTACCCTAACCAACTCTTTCCACTTTTTCAGATAGTCTAACGAATGAATGAGGCTTCTGTGGTCGCCATTCCTAATGAGTCTACTCTTCTCAAATACGATTGCATCTTCGTGGGGACCTTTTGCAGTCAAAATGCCTGAACCCAGGTGTTCCCAACGTTTTTGCTACTTAGAACACCTTCTATTATTCTCTCTTATGGATAATATACTTTGAAATTTGTATCTCCTCCCAATGGTATTTATTTAGTAAAATTAACTTTCCCAATTTATTAATTATAGGAATGGTTGCCTTTAGAGCTTAACCCACCAGCAGGATACAGGCACTACGCTGAGTTCATTTCAGTCCAGTGGAAAGAAATTTGAAGTTCTAATTAGCCTGTGTATGATTCCGGCTGGGTTTGTTGGAATACTGAAAATAATCCAAGAAGCCCCATCACAACCATTCTGAGGGATATCCCTACTTTCCTCCGCCCCAACCCCCAAAAGCTGTCATTTCTGGTACCAGGACCAAAAGAGGGCTGGCCCTTGAGTCCCTCACATCTCACCTCCTATGTGGTCCCTCTGTTGACTGTTACCAGCCTCTGGGGCTCCCCCTGCCTTTTCCTCATGGAAGCTTGCTTTTATCTAAGTTCAGCTGGGCCTCCAACTACAATGCAAATCGTGCAGAACGCTGTTTCTAGCTGTTCTACATACCTAAGCATTACCGCACATTCCTAATTGGAATGATTTGGCCATAAAATTCCTTAATTCTGAGTATATGTTTTCTCCCACCCATAAGATTCATAGGAGGAAGAATGACTCATTTTAAATCAGCATCTCTTCCTCTGTGTTTTTCCCTTCCTCTGCCCCACAATCACCCCTACCCCACCCACCTCACTGCCCTCCAGGGCAGAGAAGTCCTTTAAGGGGATAAGAAATGATGCATTTTGTAGATAGCAACCTCCAAGCTAAGGCAGGCCTAAGAAGCCATTGTTCTTAAAACACATTCAGCAGCCACAGGCCTGTGAAAGAAGCTTAGATTTCTTCAGAAAGGAATCTCACTCGCCAGCCCCTGCTCTTTAGGTGCTTTGTCCTACCTTCCCCTCTTCTGTTACTCTTACCAGAGTTAGTTTTCTGTCCACACATTTGTCTGCTTAGGTAGAAGAACATGGCTGGCAAGTGGAAAATGGTCTTCATTTTAGGAGGGTAGTACCAGAGCTATGGCTGTCTACTGTTGACTTCGTCTTGCTCTCAGCTCTCCCATCTTACTTGGGGAGTCTCTTCACCATCTAGGTGGGAAATACGGCTATTCCCCTCTACTTCCACTACAGAGCGGCCAAAGAGTAGTCCTTAAAAGAGGCCCTGCCAGGTTGCTGCCCCCCAGACTCTTGAGCCAACCAGGAAGGACGTGAGGAGGTGGAGGCATCAGCACAGCAGTGACCAGGCCTCTTCCCACCCCCGGCCCTCCAGAGTGCCCCCAGATTCTGCCTATTGTCCAGGCTGGGTTCTCTACCTTTCCGTCAATTCTGTGAGTCCCTGAATTCCTCCTAGTTAATTCTATTTTTACTTAAGATGATTTCAGTTGGTTTCTGATGACTGCAACCAAGACCCCTGGCTGATTCTGGTACCAACCTCATGGCGAATGAGTCTTCTGATCAAGTAAATAGAATAGTATCTATTAGTGGTGTTTCTGCTGCCAATGTTTCTGACTCTGTGGTTCTGCTCTCATGTAACTAAAAAGCTTAGCCTTCTAATATAATGTATTGGAATAAGATGGCTAGAGAAAGATCAGGACTGTATTGGAGTAGGGAACAAATGATTCTAAAAAGATCTAGTTGTGCAACTTATTTCTCAACATAGAATCTAAACATCATAATCACAGCATTTGGGGACAGCTAAAATGATTGATTTTGCAGAAAATATTTGTTGTTTAATTACAGGATCATATGGGTCTTTGGCAACCAACATATGCCAAAACAGACTTTAAGCACCATCTTGAGAAACTTGTGATTTGCTTAGTGTGCTTTTAATTTAAAGCATATGGCTTCACATTCAACTGCAGTGTCCAAAATGAAGACATTAGTAATGAATCACTCTATTGGAGAAAACGCAGTGTTCCCAGACCTGGTCTTTTAGTCTATGTACTCAAATGGTTCTGTTTAGAGGCATAAACACGAAGCAGCTCTCTCTATTTTAGTTGGGTGTTCCTAGGATGCTTGTGTCATCAAAGGGCCTCACAAAATAATTTCCCTGCAATGTACAGTGCTTGGCACCAGGGCCCACCTCCATCTGAGTAAACAGAGCATCATTTGGTCACTGGAAACTAGAAGGCCCGGGAAGACCATTTATTTTGTGGCAACTCTTCCCTTTTTAGTCTCTCAGCCTCTTAGCTAGCCTGATGCTTCATGGCACTTGGGGAATCCAGCCATCCTGTGTGGCAATTCAGAACTGCAGCCCTTCATCCAAGAACCATGTTTGTGGCTGCGGGCTGAGGACTACATGGGATCTACCTGCTGGTGAGGGATGGCCAGTGAGGAAGTAGAGGGTAGTGGGCTCTGGAGTCAAATTTGAATCACCTGGGCATTTTCTAGTAATGTGAACTTGAGCAAATTGTTTCAGTTTCCTGAATTTCAGTTTCTCAATCTATAAAATGAGGATAATAGTACCAATCTTACAGGGTTGTTATGAGAATTAAATAAAATCACCCTTGTTAGAGCTAAGGTAAGAATCTAGTACCTAGTAGCCATAATAATATAATTAGGTATTATTTTAATTATTATTAAAGGCAGAACCTATGTCATCTCTTCCTATTTGCCTCTGGTCATGTCATGCCTTTGCCTAAATTCAATGCATAGTTAATAAATTGCCTACAGCAGGCTGGATTCTATGTTTTAGATGCTTTTACATTCTTCTCAGTATGTTGTGTTGCTTAAAAAATAGATTTAGTATTGCTCTACTTATTTTCTTCTGTGTTTCCACCCATTCTGCTTTCATTTCACTCTATAAGACTTTCTCATCCACCTCCACATCATGTTCTTTATCATCCTCTATCTCCTTACTACCCAGTAGAAATGACTATATCAAGCTGAAGCATATACTTCTGTTAGTACTGGGAGCACACACTTGGCCACACTCCAGGTAATTATGGCTGCTTCTATATCAAAGGAGAAACATTTTAGAAGGTGTGTTTCATTGTTTTATTCTCTGAAGAGAGCTCTGAGTAGTAAATCTCTTACTTGCAAAGATTTCTGACAGCTTTTGATACATTAGGTATAGTGATCTGCTGTTAAATATATAGATGTCACAAATATTTTTCCACTTTATTGTTTGCCTTTCAATTTTATTATTATTTTTTTTTGCTTTTTTACTGTTAAAAGGGTATTTTTTTCTCTCTCATTTTAATGTAGTCAATTCAATATTTTATTTTAGAGTATCTGCCTTTGGTCTCATGCTTAGAAAGATCTTTCCCACCCCCAGTTATATATTCATCCATATCTTTTATCATTTTAAAAACTGTTTTTAATATTTAAACTTAAAAATATACATATCCTTAAAATGTTTATCTTTATTTAGAATTCAGCCCAAACGATTAACTTCATGAATCAACCATCACTGTTGACTATTTTCCCTTCTTGGAGGTCTTGTCTTGCTACCTTATGACAGTGATGGCTCATTGGGAGGCACCAGTCAGAGAAGGCAAATGCAGCCCATTCAACGTAAGCAATAGAAAACTCTGAAGACAATCACTTCCTTGTTTATATAGAGTTAATGATGTGTTGAGGCACAGTTTAATGGTTCAACCTCTTAATTGGGTTTTCTGCTGCATTTGTAACAAAATTTTGAATGCAGAGTGAATCTCTCTTAATTAATGGCATTTGTCTTCTCAAGGGTGCTGGGGCAGAAAAAAGGGGTTAAGTTTCACTCACAGGTCCTTTTCACTTTTTGTTTTTGCTGTTCTCACTGTAGCCAAAGTTTTCACCACCTCAACTTGGACTACTGAAGTGTCCTTTTTGATGCTCCCTTTTGTCCCTCCTCTAATTCACTCTACATGCCACTGCCAATTTACTATGTCATTCTCCTGATCAGAATTTTCATTGCCCTCCCAGGGATCACAATAAAAGACAAAATCTTTAAGATTGACTTCCAAACCTTCACAATCAAACTTTATTTTATGTTTCCAAACAAATCTCAGCTCTCTGCCACCTTTCCTAATTAGTGGGGATCTTAGCGGAAGCTTGTGAGCACTTTGCTCCCAGAATACACTAATTAGGTCCATGAAAAATCTCCCTCAAAGAAAAGCAGTAGTATTGTTTGAAATTGAAAATACTAATTGGCCATGTAATGTCAAGTGTGAAAGAAAGCATCTTTAGAAAACTTTGCCATTTTGAAAAAATCTTGTAGCATATTGTCTAAGAGAAAACGAAGCATCACGTACCAGCTATATAAGCCATTTGAGAGCCCATATCACATTTCTTTATTCTAAAGGATTATTTTTCTAAATGTCTTAAAAGTTTCATATTTGTTCTCCCCTTCTTATTCCTGTGACTTAAGCTTATTATTCCTAAAGGCTGGGGCTGCTGATATCCCCAGTTGTCATAGGTGAAAGAGTCACAAAAACACCAGCCATCTTTCTTATCACAAACTATGAAGGTAATAGTTATCCTCAATCTAACTTTCTTTGGGATTTGGGATAACAGTTGTTTAATTAATATTTGATAAAAGTTTGTGAATTCTTGGGCAAAGCTTTTGTGTAATCACTTAAGAACTTTTTTTTAATGTTTTTAAAATGCTAAGAAAAACCACAGGTTCATCAACAAAAAACTTGTTAAATGATGGCACAGCCATAAAAATATAATACAATGAAGCCACAAAAAGAATTGCAACTTATGTATTCCTATGGAACAGCCTCCATGTTATATTGAAATGTGAAAAAAGCAAGGCACAGGGTGTGGAAATATGCTCACAGTTGAGGGCGTTCTGGGGGTTGGTTCTGCTTGAAAGGCAGAGGCTATAGCCTTAGAATTGTATCTATACACCATTTCACACAACTCAGTAATGCCAATGGTTTCCTCTGGGGCAGAGTCTAGGGGCCTGGTGAGGACATATTATTCATTCTATAATCTTTTATGCTGTTTATCTTTTTGCCTATACCTAAAGCCTGTGAATTTTTCAATTAAAAATATTAATTACACATTGTTTTGACTAAAATTTGTAAACTCTCACTTAACAACCCTTAACCTAAGAGGGAAGTGAAATATACCAAGAGATACAGAAACCAACTAGGTCAGTATATTTGGAGTTTTGGGGAAAAAAAATAAAACCCTTTTAAACAGAAGAACATTTTTCAATGACTGCCTATTTTTCAGAACATAAGAGACAAAATAAGGTAAACCATGGATAGAAAAGCTGTATTAATTAAAGTCACCCAAACAGACTCCTTCCGGAAATATAGGAAAAGAAAATGGAAAAGGAGATGACGCTTGAGGAACATGATATTTCAGAAAGAGGCCACATATGAGTAATACAGATGTGCCAGATTATAACTAGCTAGCTAGTTCTCAAGCCCACATTTTTGCTGACAGTAGAAAACAATCTGGTAGTTGCCAGGTAAACTCAATCACCTCCAGGATTTTTCAGTCTCTCTTTAATAAACACCACTATTCATTCCGGGCTCTCCTCCCGCACCCTTCTTTTCTTTTCCCCTTCTTAGCCAAATTTTAAAACATTTTTTTACTGTACCTCTTGCCTGTATTTCCTCCCCCACAGAACCCCTTGGGCTCATTGCTCTACTGAAACACACTTGTCAGGGTCGTGGAACACCCCTGGGTTGCCAGATCCAGAGACCGGCTCTGTTCTTTTTCTTGTGGTCTTTGTAAACCATTCCCTTTTCTCAGTGTCTGTGCAGACTCACCCTCCTGGCTTTCCCCCAACCTCATGGCTGCTTAGTTTCTCACTAAAACCTCTAAATGCTACAGTTCCTCAGGCACCCGAGAACCTTTTCCTTCCTCCCTCTGCATATGTTCCCCAAACCTGACATTCCATTGATATCTTGATGACTCTCCAGTTAATACGTCCAGCCCAGATTGATTCTGTGGATTCCAGGCATGCTTCTCACTTGACATCTCCACTCAGATGTTTCACAGGCATCCCATGATTAACGTGTCCAAAACTGAACTCTTGATTTCCTCACAGCCTTGGAAACTTTCATCTTCTCTTGGTGTTCCCTATTTCAATAAATGGCCTACCATCCACCCCAGGACCCAAGCCAGAAGTCTGGAAGGCATTCTTGATCATTCTCTTTCTCTCACCTGCCACAGCCAATCCATCAACAAGTTCTGTTTTTGACTTCGACACCTGTCTTGATCTTGTCCACATCATTTTTTTCTTCACCGCCACAACCTGGTCCAGACAACCATTGCCACTGACCTGCGGTAGCCTTTCCCTGGTCTTCCTGCTTCTGTTCTTGTGCCTCTACATGCGTGGGACTCCTACCTGAGATAATGATCTTTCTTAAGGAAATAAACTGTCTCACATCTTCTTTCTTCCCATTCTCCTTCAGCAACTTCCCACTGACCTACAATAAAATTCAGATTCCCTCCATGGCCACCAAAGCCCTGTGTGGCCTGTCCACAGCCTATTTCCCCAACTTTATCTCACGTTATGACTCCTTTTCTCACTGCAGTTCAGCCACACTGGTCAGATCTGATCTGCCTGGAGGACATGGTGTTTGAATGCGCTATTCCCTCAGCCTGGAATGCTCCCCTACCCTCACTTTTACTTCTCTTCACATGCTGGCATTTGTCATTCTGTTTTGTTTTGTTTGTTTTGTTTTGTTTTGTTTTGTTTTGTTTTGTCTTAATTTTATTGGGGAACAGTGTGTTTTTCCCGGACCCATCAGCTCCAAGTCAAGTTGTTGTCTTCAATCTAGTTGTGGAATGCACAGCTCACTGGCCCATGTGGGAATCAAACCGGCAACCTTGGTGTTAAAAGCACTGTGCTCTAACCACCTGAGCCAGCCAGCCACCCTCTTGTCATTCTTTAGGCCTCAAGTGAACTGTAACGTCTTCAGAGGGGCCATCTCCCACCACCCTATCTTTTAGTTCCCTTTCCTATTTAACTCTGACTTAAAGCAACCTATTTATTGAACTCCATCACTAGAATGAATGAAATCTTCATGAAAGCAGGGATCATGTCTGTCTTGCTCACCAATATATCCCTAGAAACTGACACATGGACGATGCTCAATTGATTATTGATACCACTGTGGATTTAGGAATGTGCACTTTTTTGTAACCATTTTTCTATCTCTGCTGTGATGTTCCTTGTAAAAAAAACATAAAAGTAATAAATGTGCTCTTTTCTTAGTAAGCAATTATGGTTTGGAAGGAAAAGCATTCATGAATAGAATTTATATTTCAATTTTTGTCAGTTACAATAAGTTGAATCATATGAAATTCCCACTCTTAGATCATTCCTTACTACCAAATAGCAATTTCAAAAGGTGCAAAGCAATAAATAGTTAAATAAAGTATACACATTTAGTTAAGCTGTTGTGTCAGGATGGATTAGATTATGCTGCAGAAATAAACAACCCCCACATCTGAGTGGCTTACAACCACAAAGACTTATTTCTCACTCATGCCACACCACTGAGTTGGCTGTGGCTCTGGTCTATGTCATCTTCTCTCCAGGACCCAGACTAATGTAGAAGCAACTTACATCTAGTCAGGAGTCAGCAAACTTTTGAGATGGAAAAGCTGCCAGGGGTCGGCAAACTGCGGCTCACAAGCCATATATGGCTCTTTGGGTATGTACATGTGGCTCTGAAGTAAAATTGAAAATTGAAACTATTATAGTTTCATTTATATAATTTTTAAAGGATATTATTCACATAATGGTGATTATGTAAAAATACATTTATGGCTCTCGAATAATTTTTAAATTGTTGTGAAGGACAGGATTGGCTCTTCCAGGGGTCAGCAAATTGTACATAATGCAGACGCACACTCAGGAGGCCAATTTAACNTTTTTAATGGCTATGGAGTCCAAGTGCAAGCTGAAAATAAATCTCTTTGAACCGGACATTGTCCTCTGAGCATGCTAAGCATCCCAGAAACTCAAATGGGGCCTTCCTGGAGCAAGTTCATTTCAGGGTGGTGTCAACCAAGCTCAGGATTGCTTAAGATGTCAACAGTCCCAATTTGGGTCCTATCAACCTCTTGCAGTCAGAGTTCCCACGAGTTAACAGTGGGAATTTGGCCTGAGTTTGGGCTCCCGAGATGCTCCACTAAGAGGAGAATCTAGCAACCAGAATGACCTCATTTGCTTTCCAAGTGCTTAGCCTCATCACACCACAGTACACCAATGTTCACAGCGACAACATAAAAAACATCAGATTGATAATTACTGAGCACAAGTTTTAAATATGGACGTTTTAAAAAAAAAAATCCAAGGACCTGTTTTGACAACTCAGGCATCTTTTCATTGAATGGTTTAGAGCGCATTAAGTTGATCCAGTTTATAATTTTCTTTTCCTTACCTCCTGGAAATCTCACTTGGTCTTGGATCCATCAAAACAACAAATCAGTTCACTTGAGCTCAAAGTATCAAGCACAACGAAGATCAACAGAGAAGTAAGGAAGGTTCTAGAGTCACCACTTCTGGATTTTCAAGACACCGATTGTGAAGTCATTAGGGAATCGTTGGGAATATGGCTTCAAGCACATTTTGCAGTTTGCTACAAATTCTGTTTGTACATAATGCAGACGCACACTCAGGAGGCCAATTTAACTGTTACGGTACACGGAGCAAATGCAGCATTTTAAAAGATCTAGATTTTTTTAGATCATTAATGTATCCTTCTTGGTTATTATTAGTCACCTGGTTCCTCTTATTGTGCATTCTGACCACCAAGTAATTCATTCTCACTCTTTCAAATTTGGGTTGTTCCCTCGTCCAGGGGTCAGCAAATTTTTGAGACCTAACGTACCCAAAGAGCCGCATGTGGTTCGTGAGCCGCAGTTTGCTGACCTCTGATCTCAATCATTGTGGTAGTTGTGGCACAGACTTGGCAAACAATTCTAGCTTCTATCTAGAAATATATGTATCCTTTTGAGATATGTGAATTTCACCAGCCAAAGGAAGTCAGTCACATGATCACTCCTGAGTTCAGCAGGGTGGGGAATGTGACTCTTTCTTTTGGGAGAGGAACTTTAGGACTAGCAAAGAAGTATTTAGTGTAACAGTAACACAACCTACTCCTAAATAACTAATGCTTTCATCTTATATTAGGTGCCTAAATTTCAGGTTTATGTCCTAGGAGTAAACAGAACTAGGTTTATGCCATTTGACCTATTTGTAAAAGCAATATTATACAGTAAAAGTATCTATGCTAGTATTCTGACTTGTATTTAGCATTTTATAAGTAATAATGTGGGTTTGTTGTATTTAACAGAAGCTCTGGGTTGTAACAGAAGCACAATGCCTATAGAAATCAGTATAAAGAGTGACAGAAATGTCTCCAGTTTACTTGCTGATTTGAAAGATTTGTTTTGTGAAGGGGAATAACATCATCGGGGTCATTGACTTTTTTTTGTTGTTGTTGTTCAGTCTAGTTGTGGAGGAGGTTGCTTCACTGGCCCAAGTTGGCACCATCATTGCACTCTTCCCGGGCGAGGCAGGTCAGTCGCCGACCTCTGGACGGCCGCTCACTGCGGCTGCTGGCCGCTCATGCTGGCTGCCAGCTACACATGGTAGCTTATGGCAACCCGCTGCAGCAGGGGACTGCAGCCTACGCCGTCGCCAGCGACCCACGGCAGCCCAGCTCCAGGTCGAGCTGTTGTTCAGCATCTTAGCTGTAGAGGGCAGTGTCACTGGTCCTCGTATGTGGGATCCGAACCGGGCCCTCTGGCATCCCAAGCCAGTTCTTAACCAATGCGCCACTTTGCCGGCCCAGGGGTCATTGACTTTTGATGTACTGTTTTCAACTTGCACAGCTTTAAAACTATGTATGGATAAAATCCAAGGACATTTAAGAAGTTGCCTGAAGTTTGGGAACAGGTGCATTTCTGGAGGCTTTCTGTTGTGCTGTTAGTGCAATAATATAGTTACAGACATCGGGTTGGTGTGAACGTATAGGTTCTGAGCTAATTTCATTGCTTACTTGCTATGTATTTTCTCTTTCTACAAGATACAGATATTTATAGTTTGTAAGTTCCAGACTTCTCAGTACAGTTCATGGGCTATAAAAGAACTGATAATCAATAAACAGACATTAAAAGGATGGCACTTTGTAAACAATGTTTTCAGTTCCCAATGGAACTATACAGGATTGAAGAATCCAAAAGTCACCGAGTTTTTATTACTGTCTAAATTGTCCTTTACACGGAAGCTCTTGGAAAGACATCACCCAGTAGGAAAAAAACCCATAACTTTTATTATGGCCTCAGTGTGGTACCACTGGTTCATTCAAGCCTGAAGTACTTTTTTTCCATGCTTTCAGCCTTTCTCTCATGAAATTAACCATTGATCTGAAAGTCAGAGAAGCAAATCCAGAGAAAACTGGAAGCATTCCAAGGCCCACAAATAAAGTTAATTACCTAAGGAAAACTACAAGAAAGACTTTTGTTTTCCACCAAAATCTCCTCCCTAGGCTGTTAGCTATGTCGTACGTGGGCCCAATCGATATATTAGCGCTTGAGAACCAAAGTCCCTTGGACTAAATTAATCTGCAGGGAAAGAAATAAACAAAGAACAAATTAACATGTTTTAAGACATTGCTTAAATTTTCATAAATATAGACCTTGAGATGGGATGATGAGTTCCCAGGAGCCAGAGCTAATATTTGGTTGTAATTAAGAGTTGCTCTTTCATGTTTCGTCTGATGTAGGTGGGAAATTGCCCGTGTGCTTGCTGAGTTCCTTGCTTATGCTTCCTCACAAATGCCTGTTTACTTCGTTAATAAGAAATGGATGTCTCACAAATTACACTGGCGCGCTTAGCTTGTTTCACCTCTAGCTAATATTAAAGTAATGAAGTGCTATGCACCTATACACACGCACCATACAAGTAGGTATTCTTTCAGGAATCTCCACGAGTTAACATGTTCGTGTCTCAAAAGGACTTAATGGCCTAATTGGTGATAGACTCACTAGATCCATCTGAGAGGTTTAGGCCTTGCTGACAAAGGGCCCCCGTGTGCTCCTCTCTGGATGCAGGTGTGGAATGTCAATGCTGATGATTAGCAGGAAGGGCAATAACATGTTAAGTCACTCATTTGTAAAGACTATGTAAGGACTCATTTAGATACAGGAGCCAGAAACCCATCTCAAACTAGCTCAGGCCAAAATGCAATTTATTGGGGTTCAAACAATGTCATTAGGCATTAGGTCTCTCTCTCTCTCTCTCTCTC